>NC_086454.1:68276522-68594438 GCF_028390025.1 Pseudophryne corroboree | reverse complement strand
TCAGAGTGGCGATTACGTCAGCCGCGGCCTCCGCTGTGTCCGCGTGGTTGGATGTGCACTTGTCAGCCTGGCGTCTCCTGTCTCCAGTGGCCGGCGCCGCCATTACTGTTTTCATTACCACATGGATTACAAACCAAACTTCCCTCCAAGTGTCTGCATGGGCGCAGCCATCTTGGATTCTGTCAGCTGATCATTTACTCCAATCTGTTGTCAGTATTGTTAATCTGCATAATGGCCTAGCCAATCCCTTCCTTGCTGCAGGTATAAATACACTGTGCCTGAGCAAGGAAGGCGTCAGTGCTTTGGTTGTCAAACCTAGTTCCTGTTTGTCTCTCTCCTGTGATTGTCTTCCAGGTTCCAGCTCCTGTCTCAAGACTTCCACCATAGAGACCCGCACCAGCATTCCACCTGCGGTGTAGCCTGACTCTCCAATCCATTGTGGATTCATCTGTTTCCAGCTACAACATTGCCTGCTTCCAGCTCAGCTTCCAGCAGAGTACAGCTTCCCTTAAAGGGCCGGTGTCCTTTCTACACTTTACCACTCTCCACCGGTATTATTATTTCTCCGCTCTCAAGTTCTGCATTTCAGTTCATGTTTCATCGCTCCCAAGTTCATTTATTATTTAACTGGTTCCAGCCAGTATCCACTCCGTGCTAACAACAGTCTGGTTCCAGCCAGTATCCACAGCAGCTGTTTTACCTTCAGCAACCCAGCTTTTCCTGGAACACCAGCTGGCACAATCCTGGGTTATCTCCATTGCTACAGTCGGGCCTGGTAAGGACTTTCCATCTAGAAGATCATAAGAACTATCTCACACTACCAGTGCCCTGTGGCTCCTGCCATACTGTAGTACCCAGGAACTGTATTTATTATTTGCTGACTTTTACGTTTTCTATTACTGCTGCTGTGTTGCGGAGTTGTCATAATAAACATCATTGACTTTTATCTAAGTTGTCGTGGTCACGCCTTCGGGCAGTTATTATTCATGTTACTTACATGTCCAGGGGTCTGATACAACCTTCCAGGTTCCGGTACATCTCAGCCCCTACAACTGAGGCTGCCTCCCGTCAGCTCAGGCCCTCAGTTGTGACAGTAAGCACTGACCTAATGAATCCAGCCGGAGACCAGGATCAAGCGGCCAGGCCGATGCAAGAACTGGCAGCCCGACTAGAACATCAGGAGGCTGCACAGGGCCACATCATCCGCTGTCTCCAGGATCTTTCTACTCGGCTGGATGGGATTCAGACAACTCTCCGTGGATCAGGCGCATCTGGTGCGTCAACCACAGTGACTCCAGCTATAACCCCACCCACCTTACCCTTTTCTGCTCCACGTCTTCATCTTCCAACGCCAGCAAAATTTGACGGATCTCCAAGATTCTGCAGGGGATTTCTCAACCAGTGTGAGATTCAGTTTGAGCTACAACCTGGCAATTTTCCCAGTGACCGTACAAAAATTGCCTACATCATCTCTCTTCTCAGTGGCTCCGCCCTTGACTGGGCATCACCGTTATGGGAGAGGTCCGACACCCTGCTATCTTCTTACACTGCATTCGTGTCAACATTCAGGCGCATCTTCGACGAGCCAGGCCGGGTAACCTCAGCTTCATCCGAGATTCTCCGTTTACGCCAGGGGTCACGTACTCTAGGACAATATCTGATACAGTTCCAGATCCTGGCATCCGAACTGGCATGGAACGACGAGGCCCTGTATGCTGCATTCTGGCATGGCTTATCTGAGCTTATTAAAGATGAGTTAGCTACCAGAGACTTACCTTCTAAGTTAGATGAGCTAATCTCACTCTGCACGAAAGTTGATTTACGTTTCAGAGAGAGAGCAACTGAGCGTGGAAGATCATCTGCTCCAAAATCTTCTGCTCCTCCTCCTCGTCAACTGTCACCATCTAAAGATGAGTCCATGCAAATTGGCCGTTCCCGTTTAACTCCTGCTGAGCGCCGAAGACGTCTCTCTGAGTCTCTTTGTCTTTACTGTGCAGCTCCGTCTCACACCATCAATGCCTGTCCCGAACGTCCGGGAAAACTCCAAACCCTAGCTCGCCCAGGAGAGGGCCGGCTAGGAGTAATGATCTCCTCTCCATCTCCTCATGATTGTAATCTCCCAGTCTCGCTTCAAGTTGCTCAACGTTATCGGAACGTCATTGCTCTCCTTGATTTCGAAGCAGCTGGGAACTTTATTACTGAAGCCTATGTTAAACGGTGGTCCCTACCCACCGAGAGACTTCCTTCCTCCTTTTCCTTAACTGCCGTGGATGGCAGTAAAATTTTTGATACTGTTATTGCTCTAAGGACTCTACCAGTTCGTCTGAGAGTGGGAGTTCTTCATTCCGAACTTATTTCACTTTTAGTGATTCCAAGAGCCACACATCCTGTGGTCCTGGGCCTTCCATGGCTCCGTCTTCACAATCCTACAATTGATTGGACGACTACGCAAATCCTGGCATGGGGTTCCTCCTGCGCAGAGACATGTTTGTTTAAAGTATTGCCTGTCTGTTCTTCCTCCCCCAGGTCGTCTGATGTTCCACCTCCTCCATATCAAGATTTCACGGATGTGTTCAGTAAAGCTTCTGCTGATATCCTTCCTCCTCATAGAGAATGGGACTGCCCGATTGATCTCGTTCCAGGGAAGGTTCCACCTCGAGGCCGAACTTATCCGTTGTCTCTGCCTGAGACGCATTCTATGGAGGAATACATTAAAGAGAACCTAGCAAAGGGGTTCATTCGACCTTCTTCTTCCCCAGCCGGCGCAGGCTTCTTTTTTGTAAAAAAGAAAGATGGTGGTCTGCGGCCGTGCATCGACTACAGAGGTTTGAACGACATTACCATCAAGAACCGTTATCCTTTACCCCTGATTACTGAGCTCTTTGACAGAGTTAGCGGAGCTACCATCTTTACAAAGCTGGACTTGCGAGGTGCATACAATCTCATCCGGATCCGTGAGGGTGACGAGTGGAAGACCGCCTTTAACACCCGTGATGGACATTATGAGTACCTCGTCATGCCCTTCGGATTGAGCAATGCTCCAGCTGTCTTCCAGCATTTTGTCAATGAGATTTTCAGAGACATTCTATACCGTCATGTCGTGGTCTATCTAGACGATATCCTCATTTTTGCCAACGATTTAGAGGAACATCGTTTTTGGGTTAAAGAGGTTCTGTCCCGTCTCCGTGTCAATCATCTCTATTGCAAATTAGAAAAATGCGTCTTTGAAGTCAAGTCCATTCCGTTTCTAGGGTACATTGTGTCCGGTTCCGGACTAGAGATGGATCCTGAGAAACTACAAGCAATTCAGAATTGGCCGGTACCCTTAACCCTCAAAGGGGTCCAGAGGTTCTTAGGGTTCGCCAATTATTACCGAAAGTTTATACGAGACTTTTCCACCATTGTGGCGCCTATTACTGCTTTCACCAGGAAGGGTGCTAACCCGTCCAAGTGGTCTGAAGAAGCCATGCAAGCTTTTCATCTTTTAAAACAGAGGTTCATCTCTGCGCCTGTCCTGAAGCAGCCTGACATCGACTCTCCTTTCATCCTAGAGGTGGATGCCTCCTCCGTTGGAGTAGGAGCGGTGTTATCTCAGAGGGCTAAAGATGGCCATTTACATCCTTGCAGTTTCTTCTCCCGGAAGTTCTCCCCAGCTGAGCGCAACTATGCCATTGGCGACCAGGAGTTGCTAGCCATCAAGCTCGCTCTAGAAGAGTGGAGGTATCTGTTGGAGGGAGCTTCTCATTTAATCACCATACTTACAGACCACAAGAACCTTTTATACCTGAAGGGCGCACAATGTCTCAACCCTCGTCAGGCCAGATGGGCACTTTTCTTTTCCAGGTTCGACTTTAAACTCCAGTTCTGTCCGGGCTCTCAGAATCGCAAGGCCGATGCCCTTTCCCGCTCATGGGAGCAAGAAAATGAGTCAGAGTCTTCAGACAAGCATCCTATTATAAATCCGTTGGCATTCTCCACGGTAGGGATGGATTCTACGCCCCCATCAGGGAAAAATTTTTTGTGAAGCTGATGCTAAGGAAGAAGCTCATGCATTGGGCCCATGCTTCCCGTTTTGCCGGACATACAGGTATCCAAAAAACCCTGGAGTTTATCTCTAGGTCCTATTGGTGGTCAACTCTGAAAAAGGACGTCTTGGAGTTTATTGCATCTTGCCCAAAGTGTGCCCAACATAAAGTATCCCGCCAGTCGCCTGCGGGGCAACTGGTTCCACTATCCGTTCCCCGTCGACCATGGACCCACTTGTCGATGGATTTCATTACAGACTTACCCATGTGCAACAAGTTCAATACCATCTGGGTGGTAGTTGACCGGTTCACCAAGATGGCACACTTCATTCCTCTCACCGGTCTTCCGTCAGCTTCCAAGTTGGCTCAAGTATTCATACAAGAGATCTTCCGACTCCACGGTCTTCCTGAAGAAATTATCTCAGATCGAGGAGTTCAATTCACAGCCAAATTCTGGCGAAGTTTATGTCAAGTCCTCCAAGTCAAGCTAAAGTTTTCCACGGCTTACCATCCTCAGACCAATGGTCAAACCGAGAGGGTGAATCAGGACTTGGAGGCCTTCCTCCGCATCTATGTGTCCTCCTCTCAAGATGACTGGGTTCAATTACTTCCCTGGGCCGAGTTCTGTCATAACAACCAGTATCATTCTTCATCTGCTTCAACACCATTCTTCACTAACTTTGGATTCCACCCTAAAGTTCCTGAGTTCCAACCGCTTCCAGCAACTTCTGTTCCCGCAGTGGATATCACCTTGCATCAGTTTGCCAATATCTGGAAGAGCGTACGATCAGCTCTGCTCAAGGCATCGTTCAGGTACAAGAAGTTTGCGGATAAGAAGCGTCGAGCAGTTCCTGCTCTCAAGGTGGGTGATCGGGTATGGTTATCCACGAAGAATTTGAGGTTAAGAGTTCCCAGTATGAAGTTTGCACCTCGCTATATCGGTCCTTTCAAGATTGAACAAGTCATCAATCTTGTTGCTTACAGACTAGAGATGAGCGCCTGAAATTTTTCGGGTTTTGTGTTTTGGTTTTGGGTTCGGTTCCGCGGCCGTGTTTTGGGTTCGAACGCGTTTTGGCAAAACCTCACCGAATTATTTTTGTCGGATTCGGGTGTGTTTTGGATTCGGGTGTTTTTTTCCAAAAACACTAAAAAACAGCTTAAATCATAGAATTTGGGGGTCATTTTGATCCCAAAGTATTATTAACCTCAAAAACCATAATTTACACTCATTTTCAGTCTATTCTGAATACCTCACACCTCACAATATTATTTTTAGTCCTAAAATTTGCACCGAGGTCGCTGTGTGAGTAAGATAAGCGACCCTAGTGGCCGACACAAACACCGGGCCCATCTAGGAGTGGCACTGCAGTGTCACGCAGGATGTCCCTTCCAAAAAACCCTCCCCAAACAGCACATGACGCAAAGAAAAAAAGAGGCGCAATGAGGTAGCTGTGTGAGTAAGATTAGCGACCCTAGTGGCCGACACAAACACCGGGCCCATCTAGGAGTGGCACTGCAGTGTCACGCAGGATGGCCCTTCCAAAAAACCCTCCCCAAACAGCACATGACGCAAAGAAAAAAAGAGGCGCAATGAGGTAGCTGACTGTGTGAGTAAGATTAGCGACCCTAGTGGCCGACACAAACACCGGGCACATCTAGGAGTGGCACTGCAGTGTCACGCAGGATGTCCCTTCCAAAAAAACCCTCCCCAAACAGCACATGACGCAAAGAAAAAAAGAGGCGCAATGAGGTAGCTGTGTGAGTAAGATTAGCGACCCTAGTGGCCGACACAAACACCGGGCCCATCTAGGAGTGGCACTGCAGTGTCACGCAGGATGTCCCTTCCAAAAAACCCTCCCCAATCAGCACATGATGCAAAGAAAAAGAAAAGAAAAAAGAGGTGCAAGATGGAATTATCCTTGGGCCCTCCCACCCACCCTTATGTTGTATAAACAAAACAGGACATGCACACTTTAACCAACCCATCATTTCAGTGACAGGGTCTGCCACACGACTGTGACTGATATGACGGGTTGGTTTGGACCCCCCCCAAAAAAGAAGCAATTAATCTCTCCTTGCACAAACTGGCTCTACAGAGGCAAGATGTCCACCTCATCTTCACCCTCCGATATATCACCGTGTACATCCCCCTCCTCACAGATTATCAATTCGTCCCCACTGGAATCCACCATCTCAGCTCCCTGTGTACTTTGTGGAGGCAATTGCTGCTGGTCAATGTCTCCGCGGAGGAATTGATTATAATTCATTTTAATGAACATCATCTTCTCCACATTTTCTGGATGTAACCTCGTACGCCGATTGCTGACAAGGTGAGCGGCGGCACTAAACACTCTTTCGGAGTACACACTTGTGGGAGGGCAACTTAGGTAGAATAAAGCCAGTTTGTGCAAGGGCCTCCAAATTGCCTCTTTTTCCTGCCAGTATAAGTACGGACTGTGTGACGTGCCTACTTGGATGCGGTCACTCATATAATCCTCCACCATTCTATCAATGTTGAGAGAATCATATGCAGTGACAGTAGACGACATGTCCGTAATCGTTGTCAGGTCCTTCAGTCCGGACCAGATGTCAGCATCAGCAGTCGCTCCAGACTGCCCTGCATCACCGCCAGCGGGTGGGCTCGGAATTCTGAGCCTTTTCCTCGCACCCCCAGTTGCGGGAGAATGTGAAGGAGGAGATGTTGACAGGTCGCGTTCCGCTTGACTTGACAATTTTGTCACCAGCAGGTCTTTCAACCCCAGCAGACCTGTGTCTGCCGGAAAGAGAGATCCAAGGTAGGCTTTAAATCTAGGATCGAGCACGGTGGCCAAAATGTAGTGCTCTGATTTCAACAGATTGACCACCCGTGAATCCTTGTTAAGCGAATTAAGGGCTGCATCCACAAGTCCCACATGCCTAGCGGAATCGCTCCGTGTTAGCTCCTTCTTCAATGCCTCCAGCTTCTTCTGCAAAAGCCTGATGAGGGGAATGACCTGACTCAGGCTGGCAGTGTCTGAACTGACTTCACGTGTGGCAAGTTCAAAGGGCATCAGAACCTTGCACAACGTTGAAATCATTCTCCACTGCACTTGAGACAGGTGCATTCCATCTCCTATATCGTGCTCAATTGTATAGGCTTGAATGGCCTTTTGCTGCTCCTCCAACCTCTGAAGCATATAGAGGGTTGAATTCCACCTCGTTACCACTTCTTGCTTCAGATGATGGCAGGGCAGGTTCAGTAGCTTTTGGTGGTGCTCCAGTCTTCTGTACGTGGTGCCTGTACGCCGAAAGTGTCCCGCAATTTTTCTGGCCACCGACAGCATCTCTTGCACGCCCCTGTCGTTTTTTAAAAAATTCTGCACCACCAAATTCAAGGTATGTGCAAAACATGGGACGTGCTGGAATTTGCCCATATTTAATGCACACACAATATTGCTGGCGTTGTCCGATGCCACAAATCCACAGGAGAGTCCAATTGGGGTAAGCCATTCCGCGATGATCTTCCTCAGTTGCCGTAAGAGGTTTTCAGCTGTGTGCGTATTCTGGAAAGCGGTGATACAAAGCGTAGCCTGCCTAGGAAAGAGTTGGCGTTTGCGAGATGCTGCTACTGGTGCCGCCGCTGCTGTTCTTGCGGCGGGAGTCCATACATCTACCCAGTGGGCTGTCACAGTCATATAGTCCTGACCCTGCCCTGCTCCACTTGTCCACATGTCCGTGGTTAAGTGGACATTGGGTACAACTGCATTTTTTAGGACACTGGTGAGTCTTTTTCTGACGTCCGTGTACATTCTCGGTATCGCCTGCCTAGAGAAGTGGAACCTAGATGGTATTTGGTAACGGGGGCACACTGCCTCAATAAATTGTCTAGTTCCCTGTGAACTAACGGCGGATACCGGACGCACGTCTAACACCAACATAGTTGTCAAGGACTCAGTTATCCGCTTTGCAGTAGGATGACTGCTGTGATATTTCATCTTCCTCGCAAAGGACTGTTGAACAGTCAATTGCTTACTGGAAGTAGTACAAGTGGGCTTACGACTTCCCCTCTGGGATGACCATCGACTCCCAGCGGCAACAACAGCAGCGCCAGCAGCAGTAGGCGTTACACGCAAGGATGCATCGGAGGAATCCCAGGCAGGAGAGGACTCGTCAGACTTGCCAGTGACATGGCCTGCAGGACTATTGGCATTCCTGGGGAAGGAGGAAATTGACACTGAGGGAGTTGGTGGGGTGGTTTGCGTGAGCTTGGTTACAAGAGGAAGGGATTTACTGGTCAGTGGACTGCTTCCGCTGTCACCCAAAGTTTTTGAACTTGTCACTGACTTATTATGAATGCGCTGCAGGTGACGTATAAGGGAGGATGTTCCGAGGTGGTTAACGTCCTTACCCCTACTTATTACAGCTTGACAAAGGGAACACACGGCTTGACACCTGTTGTCCGCATTTCTGGTGAAATACCTCCACACCGAAGAGCTGATTTTTTTGGTATTTTCACCTGGCATGTCAACGGCCATATTCCTCCCACGGACAACAGGTGTCTCCCCGGGTGCCTGACTTAAACAAACCACCTCACCATCAGAATCCTTCTGGTCAATTTCCTCCCCAGCGCCAGCAACACCCATATCCTCCTCATCCTGGTGTACTTCAACACTGACATCTTCAATCTGACTATCAGGAACTGGACTGCGGGTGCTCCTTCCAGCACTTGCAGGGGGCATGCAAATAGTGGAAGGCGCATGCTCTTCACGTCCAGTGTTGGGAAGGTCAGGCATCGCAAACGACACAATTGGACTCTCCTTGTGGATTTGGGATTTCAAAGAACGCACAGTTCTTTGCGGTGCTTTTGCCAGCTTGAGTCTTTTCAGTTTTCTAGCGAGAGGCTGAGTGCTTCCATCCTCATGTGAAGCTGAACCACTAGCCATGAACATAGGCCAGGGCCTCAGCCGTTCCTTGCCACTCCGTGTGGTAAATGGCATATTGGCAAGTTTACGCTTCTCCTCCGACAATTTTATTTTAGGTTTTGGAGTCCTTTTTTTTCTGATATTTGGTGTTTTGGATTTGACATGCTCTGTACTATGACATTGGGCATCGGCCTTGGCAGACGACGTTGCTGGCATTTCATCGTCTCGGCCATGACTAGTGGCAGCAGCTTCAGCACGAGGTGGAAGTGGATCTTGATCTTTCCCTAATTTTGGAACCTCAACTTTTTTGTTCTCCATATTTTATAGGCAGAACTAAAAGGCACCTCAGGTAAACAATGGAGATGGATGGATTGGATACTAGTATACAATTATGGACGGACTGCCACGGTTAGGTGGTATAAAAAAACCACGGTTAGGTGGTATATATTGTAATACAATTATGGATGGACGGACTGCCTGCCGAGTGCCGACACAGAGGTAGCCACAGCCGTGAACTACCGCACTGTACACTGGTTGATAAAGAGATAGTAGTATACTCGTAACAACTAGTATGACTGACTATGACGGTATAAAGAATGAAAAAAAAACCACGGTTAGGTGGTATATATTGTAATACAATTATGGATGGACGGACTGCCTGCCGAGTTCCGACACAGAGGTAGCCACAGCCGTGAACTACCGCACTGTACACTGGTTGATAAAGAGATAGTAGTATACTCGTAACAACTAGTATGACTGACTATGACGGTATAAAGAATGAAAAAAAAACCACGGTTAGGTGGTATATATTATAATACAATTATGGATGGACGGACTGCCTGCCGACTGCCGACACAGAGGTAGCCACAGCCGTGAACTACCGCACTGTACACTGGTTGATAAAGAGATAGTAGTATACTCGTAACAACTAGTATGACACTATGACGGTATAAAGAATGAAAAAAAAACCACGGTTAGGTGGTATATATTATAATAATACAATTATGGATGGACGGACTGCCTGCCGAGTTCCGACACAGAGGTAGCCACAGCCGTGAACTACCGCACTGTACACTGGTTGATAAAGAGATAGTAGTATACTCGTAACAACTAGTATGACTGACTATGACGGTATAAAGAATGAAAAAAAAACCACGGTTAGGTGGTATATATTGTAATACAATTATGGATGGACGGACTGCCTGCCGAGTTCCGACACAGAGGTAGCCACAGCCGTGAACTACCGCACTGTACACTGGTTGATAAAGAGATAGTAGTATACTCGTAACAACTAGTATGACTGACTATGACGGTATAAAGAATGAAAAAAAAACCACGGTTAGGTGGTATATATTGTAATACAATTATGGATGGACGGACTGCCTGCCGAGTTCCGACACAGAGGTAGCCACAGCCGTGAACTACCGCACTGTACACTGGTTGATAAAGAGATAGTAGTATACTCGTAACAACTAGTATGACTGACTATGACGGTATAAAGAATGAAAAAAAAACCACGGTTAGGTGGTATATATTATAATACAATTATGGATGGACGGACTGCCTGCCGACTGCCGACACAGAGGTAGCCACAGCCGTGAACTACCGCACTGTACACTGGTTGATAAAGAGATAGTAGTATACTCGTAACAACTAGTATGACACTATGACGGTATAAAGAATGAAAAAAAAACCACGGTTAGGTGGTATATATTATAATACAATTATGGATGGACGGACTGCCTGCCGACTGCCGACACAGAGGTAGCCACAGCCGTGAACTACCGCACTGTACACTGGTTGATAAAGAGATAGTAGTATACTCGTAACAACTAGTATGACACTATGACGGTATAAAGAATGAAAAAAAAACCACGGTTAGGTGGTATATATTATAATACAATTATGGATGGACGGACTGCCTGCCGAGTGCCGACACAGAGGTAGCCACAGCCGTGAACTACCGCACTGTACACTGGTTGATAAAGAGATAGTAGTATACTCGTAACAACTAGTATGACTGACTATGACGGTATAAAGAATGAAAAAAAAACCACGGTTAGGTGGTATATATTATAATACAATTATGGATGGACGGACTGCCTGCCGACTGCCGACACAGAGGTAGCCACAGCCGTGAACTACCGCACTGTACACTGGTTGATAAAGAGATAGTAGTATACTCGTAACAACTAGTATGACACTATGACGGTATAAAGAATGAAAAAAAAACCACGGTTAGGTGGTATATATTATAATACAATTATGGATGGACGGACTGCCTGCCGACTGCCGACACAGAGGTAGCCACAGCCGTGAACTACCGCACTGTACACTGGTTGATAAAGAGATAGTAGTATACTCGTAACAACTAGTATGACACTATGACGGTATAAAGAATGAAAAAAAAACCACGGTTAGGTGGTATATATTATAATAATACAATTATGGATGGACGGACTGCCTGCCGACTGCCGACACAGAGGTAGCCACAGCCGTGAACTACCGCACTGTACACTGGTTGATAAAGAGATAGTAGTATACTCGTAACAACTAGTATGACTATGACGACGGTATAAAGAAAGAAAAAAAAATACCACGGTTAGGTGGTATATAATTATACAATTATGGATGGACGGACTGCCTGCCGAGTGCCGACTGCCGACACAGAGGTAGCCACAGCCGTGAACTACCGCACTGTACTGTGTCTGCTGCTAATATAGACTGGTTGATAAAGAGATAGTATACAACAATATACTACTATACTGGTGGTCAGGCACTGGTCACCACTAGTCACACTGGCAGTGGCACTCCTGCAGCAAAAGTGTGCACTGTTTAATTTTAAATTAATATAATATTATGTACTCCTGGCTCCTGCTATAACAACCTGCTGTGCTCCCCAGTCTCCCCCACAATTATTATAAGCTTTTATACATTGATGTGCAGCACACTGGGCTGAGCTGAGTGCACACAGACTGAGTCACACTGTGTGACTGCTGTGTATCGTTTTTTTCAGGCAGAGAACGGATATAGCAGAGAACGGATATATTAAATAAAAGTTAACTTAACAACAACTGCACTGGTCACTGTGGTAAACTCTGTCTGCACAATCTCTCTCTCTCTCTCTCTCTTCTAATCTATTCTAATGGAGAGGACGCCAGCCACGTCCTCTCCCTATCAATCTCAATGCACGTGTGAAAATGGCGGCGACGCGCGGCTCCTTATATAGAATCCGAGTCTCGCGAGAATCCGACAGCGTCATGATGACGTTCGGGCGCGCTCGGGTTAACCGAGCAAGGCGGGAAGATCCGAGTCGCTCGGACCCGTGAAAAAAAAAGTGAAGTTCGTGCGGGTTCGGATTCAAAGAAACCGAACCCGCTCATCTCTATTACAGACTCCAGTTGCCTCCCTTCTTAAAAATACCCAGGACATTCCATGTTTCCCTGTTGAAACCGCTGATCTTGAATCGGTTTCATTCCTCACTTCCTCCAACTCCGAAAGTCCAAACTCAACGAGGCGTTGAGTATGAAGTGGCCAAGATCCTGGACTCACGTCACCGTTACGGTCAACTACAATATCTTATTGACTGGAAGGGTTATGGTCCTGAGGAACGTTCATGGACCAATGCTTCTGATGTCCATGCTCCTGCCTTGGTCCGGAGATTCCATTCCAAGTTTCCTCAAAAGCCAAAGAAGTGTCCTGGGGCCACTCCTAAAGGGGGGGGTGCTGTCACGATCCGGGTATCTGGACGCCATTTCTTACCCATCAGATGCCTCCTAAGGCTGGCTCAGCGCTCCAGGACCGGATCCCATCTGTTATCCTAATGTTCACATTCCTGCATCCTCTCCTGTCTCTCTGAGACGCTGTCACAGTAACGCCTTATTACATCTGGCATGGCGTCTCCCGCGGCCTCCGCCGCCGTCCCTGAGCTTCTGCATGCAGAGTGTCAGAGTGGCGATTACGTCAGCCGCGGCCTCCGCTGTGTCCGCGTGGTTGGATGTGCACTTGTCAGCCTGGCGTCTCCTGTCTCCAGTGGCCGGCGCCGCCATTACTGTTTTCATTACCACATGGATTACAAACCAAACTTCCCTCCAAGTGTGCATGGGCGCAGCCATCTTGGATTCTGTCAGCTGATCATTTACTCCAATCTGTTGTCAGTATTGTTAATCTGCATAATGGCCTAGCCAATCCCTTCCTTGCTGCAGGTATAAATACACTGTGCCTGAGCAAGGAAGGCGTCAGTGCTTTGGTTGTCAAACCTAGTTCCTGTTTGTCTCTCTCCTGTGATTGTCTTCCAGGTTCCAGCTCCTGTCTCAAGACTTCCACCATAGAGACCCGCACCAGCATTCCACCTGCGGTGTAGCCTGACTCTCCAATCCATTGTGGATTCATCTGTTTCCAGCTACAACATTGCCTGCTTCCAGCTCAGCTTCCAGCAGAGTACAGCTTCCCTTAAAGGGCCAGTGTCCTTTCTACACTTTACCACTCTCCACCGGTATTATTATTTCTCCGCTCTCAAGTTCTGCATTTCAGTTCATGTTTCATCGCTCCCAAGTTCATTTATTATTTAACTGGTTCCAGCCAGTATCCACTCCGTGCTAACAACAGTCTGGTTCCAGCCAGTATCCACAGCAGCTGTTTTACCTTCAGCAACCCAGCTTTTCCTGGAACACCAGCTGGCACAATCCTGGGTTATCTCCATTGCTACAGTCGGGCCTGGTAAGGACTTTCCATCTAGAAGATCATAAGAACTATCTCACACTACCAGTGCCCTGTGGCTCCTGCCATCCTGTAGTACCCAGGAACTGTATTTATTATTTGCTGACTTTTACGTTTTCTGTTACTGCTGCTGTGTTGCGGAGTTGTCATAATAAACATCATTGACTTTTATCTAAGTTGTCGTGGTCACGCCTTCGGGCAGTTATTATTCATGTTACTTACATGTCCAGGGGTCTGATACAACCTTCCAGGTTCCGGTACATCTCAGCCCCTACAACTGAGGCTGCCTCCCGTCAGCTCAGGCCCTCAGTTGTGACAGTCCCCACTGGAATCCACCATCTCAGGTCCCTGTGTACTTTCTGGAGGCAATTGCTGGTGAATGTCTCCACGGAGGAATTGATTATAATTCATTTTGATGAACATCATCTTCTCCACATTTTCTGGAAGTAACCTCGTACGCCGATTGCTGACAAGGTGAGCGGCTGCACTAAACACTCTTTCGGAGTACACACTGGAGGGGGGGCAACTTAGGTAAAATAAAGCCAGTTTGTGCAAGGGCCTCCAAATTGCCTATTTTTCCTGCCAGTATACGTACGGACTGTCTGACATGCCTACTTGGATGCGGTCACTCATATAATCCTCCACCATTCTTTCAATGGTGACCGAATCATATGCAGTGACAGTAGACAACATGTCAGTAATCGTTGGCAGGTCCTTCAGTCCGGACCAGATGTCAGCACTCGCTCCAGACTGCCTTGCATCACCGCCAGCGGGTGGGCTCGGAATTCTTAGCCTTTTCCTCGCAGCCCCAGTTGCGGTAGAATGTGAAGGAGGAGCTGTTGACGGGTCACGTTCCGCTTGACTTGACAATTTTCTCACCAGCAGGTCTTTGAACCTCTGCAGACTTGTGTCTGCCAGAAAGAGAGATCCAACGTAGGTTTTAAATCTAGGATCGAGCACGGTGGCCAAAATGTAGTGCTCTGATTTCAACAGATTGACCACCCGTGAATCCTGGTTAAGCAAATTAAGGGCTCTATCCACAAGTCCACAAGTCCCACATGCCTAGCGGAATCGCTCTGTTTTAGCTCCTCCCTCAATCTCTCTAGCTTCTTCTGCAAAAGCCTGATGAGGGGAATGACCTGACTCAGGCTGGCAGTGTCTGAACTGACTTCACGTGTGGAAACTTCAAAGGGTTGCAGAACCTTGCACAACGTTGAAATCATTCTCCACTGCGCTTGAGTCAGGTGCATTCCCCCTCCTTTGCCTATATCGTAGGTAGCTGTATAGGCTTGAATGGCCTTTTGCTGCTCCTCCATCCTCTGAAGCATATAGGGGGTTGAATTCCACCTCGTTACCACCTCTTGCTTCAGATGATGGCGGGGCAGGTTCAGGAGTGTTTGCTGGTGCTCCAGTCTTCGGCACGCAGTGGCTGAATGCCGAAAGTGGCCCACAATTCTTCGGGCCGACAGCATCTCTTGCACGCCCCTGTTATTTTTTACATAATTCTGCACCGCCAAATTCAATGTATGTGCAAAACATGGGACATGCTGGAATTTGCCCACATGTAATGCACGCACAATATTGGTGGCGTTGTCCAATGTCACAAATCCCCAGGAGAGTCCAATTGGGGTAAGCCATTCTGCGATGATGTTCCTCAGTTTCCGTAAGAGGTTGTCAGCTGTGTGCCTCTTCTGGAAAGCGGTGATACAAAGCGTAGCCTGCCTAGGTATGAGTTGGCATTTTCGAGATGCTGCTACTGGTGCCGCCGCTGCTGTTCTTGCTGCGGGAGGCAATACATCTACCCAGTGGGCTGTCACAGTCATATAGTCCTTAGTCTGCCCTGCTCCACTTGTCCACATGTCCGTGGTTAAGTGGACATTGGGTACAACTGCATTTTTTAGGACACTGGTGACTCTTTTTCTGAGGTCTGTGTACATACTCGGTATCGCCTGCCTAGAGAAATGGAACCTAGATGGTATTTGGTACCGGGGACACAGTACCTCAAGCAAATCTCTAGTTTCCTGTGAATTAACGGTGGATACCGGAAACACGTTTAACACCGCCCCGCCTGCCAAGGCCTGAGTTATCCGCTTTGCAGCAGGATGACTGCTGTGATATTTCATCTTCCTCGCAAAGGACTGTTGGACAGTCAATTGCTTACTGGAAGTAGTACAAGTGGTCTTCCGAATTCCCCTCTGGGATGACGATCGACTCCCAGCAGCAACAACAGCAGCACCAGCAGCAGTAGGCGTTACACTCAAGGATGCATCGGAGGAATCCCAGGCAGGAGAGGACTCGTCAGACTTGACAGTGACATGGCCTGCAGGACTATTGGCGTTCCTGTCTAAGGAGGAAATTGACACTGAGGGAGTTGGTGGTGTGGTTTGCAGGAGCTTGGTTACAAGAGGAAGGGATTTAGTTGTCAGTGGACTGCTTCCGCTGTCACCCAAAGTTTTTGAACTTGTCAATGACTTCTGATGAATGCGCTCCAAGTGACATATAAGGGAGGATGTTCCTAGGTGGTTAACGTCCTTACCCCTACTTATTACAGCTTGACAAAGGCAACACACGGCTTGACAAATGTCCGCATTTCTGTTAAAATAATTCCACACCGACGAGGTGATTTTTTTTGTAATTTGACCAGGCATGTCAATGGCCATATTCGTTCCATGGACAACAGGTGTCTCCCCGGGTGCCTGACTTAAACAAACCACCTCACCATCAGAATCCTCCTTGTCAATTTCCTCCTCAGCGCTAGCAACACCCATATCCTCATCCTGGTGTACTTCAACAGTGACATCTTCAATTTGACTCTCAGGAACTGGACTGCGGGTGCTCCTTCCAGCACTTGCAGGGGGCGTGCAAATGGTGGAAGGCGCCACCTCTTCCCGTCCAGTGTTGGAAAGGTCAGGCATCGCAACCGACACAATTGGACTCTCCTTGGGGATTTGTGATTGAGAAGAACACACAGTTCTTTGCTGTGCTTTTGCCAGCTTAAGTCTTTTCATTTTTCTAGTGGGAGGATGAGTGCTTCCATCCTCATGTGAAGCTGACCCACTAGTCATGAGGAACATAGGAGAGGGCCTCAACCGTTCCTTGCCACTCCGTGTCGTAAATGGCATATTGGCAAGTTTACGCTTCTCCTCAGACGCTTTTAATTTAGATTTTTGGGTCATTTTACTGAACTTTTGTTTTTTGGATTTTACATGCTCTCTACTATGACATTGGGCATCGGCCTTGGCAGACGACGTTGATGGCATTTCATCGTCTCAGCCATGACTAGTGGCAGCAGCTTCAGCATGAGGTGGAAGTGGATCTTGATCTTTCCCTATTTTAACCTCCACATTTTTGTTCTACATTTTTTAATGTGTGGAATTATATGCCAGTAATATATCAATAGCAATGGCCTACTGTACTGTACTGCTATATATTATATACTGGTGGTCAGCAAAATTATGCACTGTCCTCCTACTACTGCGCACAACAACTAAAATGCACCACAGGTATGGATGGATAGTATACTTGACGACACAGAGGTAGGTAGAGCAGTGGACTACTGTACCGTACTGCTATATATTATATACTGGTGGTCAGCAAAATTATGCACTGTCCTCCTACTACTGCGCACAACAACTAAAATGCACCACAGGTATGGATGGATTGTATACTTGACGACACAGAGGTAGGTAGAGCAGTGGACTACTGTACCGTACTGCTATATATTATATACTGGTGGTCAGAAAAATTATGCACTGTCCTCCTACTACTGCGCACAACAACTAAAATGCACCACAGGTATTGATGGATAGTATACTTGACGACACAGAGGTAGGTAGAGCAGTGGCCTACTGTACCGTACTGCTATATATTATATACTAGTGGTCAGAAAAATTATGCACTGTCCTCCTACTATATATACTGCGCACAACAACTAAAATGCACCACAGGTATGGATGGATAGTATACTTGACGACACAGAGGTAGGTAGAGCAGTGGACTACTGTACCATACTGCTATATATTATATACTGGTGGTCAGCAAAATGATGCACTGTCCTCCTACTACTGCGCACAACAACTAAAATGCACCACAGGTATGGATGGATAGTATACTTGACGACACAGAGGTAGGTAGAGCAGTGGACTACTGTACCGTACTGATATAATACTGGTGGTCACTGGTCAGCAAAATTCTGCACTGTCCTCCTACTATATACTACAATGCAGCACAGATATGGAGCGTTTTTCAGGCAAAGAACGTATAATACTGGTGGTCACTGGTCAGCAAAACTCTGCACTGTCCTCCTACTATATAATACTGGTGGTCCCCAGTCCCCACAATAAAGCACACTGAGCACAGATATTTGCAGCACACTGAGCACAAATATGGAGCGTTTTTCAGGCAGAGAACGTAGATATTTTCAGCACACTGAGCACAGATATTTGCAAGCACACTGAGCACAGATATTTGCAAGCACACTGAGCACAGATATTTGCAGCACACTGAACACAACTGAGAGAACGCTGCACACGTCCTCTCCCTATCATCTCCAATGCACGAGTGAAAATGGCGGCGACGCGCGGCTCCTTATATAGAATACTAATCTCGCGAGAATACGACAGCGGGATGATGACGTTCGAGCGTGCTCGGGTTAACCGAGCAAGGCGGGAGGATCCGAGTCTGCCTCGGACCCGTGTAAAATGGGTGAAGTTTGGGGGGGTTCAGATTCCGAGGAACCGAACCCGCTCATCTCTAGTTTTAGAGCATTCCCGACTGAACAACTAGGACCAGTGTCCACACACCAATGCACCCTATACCAGCAGAGGTTTAAACACAAAAGTTCAAGTGTTCAAACAGTCAGGCCCACTAGAGTCCCTCCTCCACGATCCTCCACCGGCTCCCCGAACACTCCCGCTTTGGCAGATCAACAGGGCCGATAACACACCTCCTCCGGGTGGCAGTGCTTCGAGCCGTCAACTACAGTCACCACAGGGGATCAGGGGTCCAGTCCAAGGTGTAGACGCTGCAGAGGTGGTATAGGGACCGGCAATAATTATTCCCAACGCTCCAGGCCCTACGTATTTAGTAAGTGTTGCACAGGATGTCGGTCTGGTGTTCAAATAAGGGTACTCAAGGGGCAGAGGAAGCTAGGGGGTGTTAGCAGAGTGATAATCAGGCTGGTGTCAGACGCTCCGCATGAGAAACCCTAGACACTCATGCTGCTTTCACATCGCAAAACCTGCTTTTGAAATGGTATTTGAAACGGTTCTTAAAACGGGTCTGAGCAGTTAAACCCCTTTCACATCTCATGTTGTAACCAGTAAATTACCATTTCATTCCCGTTTTGGTACCTTTCACACTGAACCCGTTTCACCCATAGAAAACAGTGGTTGTCATTATAAATGGACTTTTCTGGCCCACACATTATTATTAATCACTAATTAATTCATTATTAATAATTTGGATAGTCGTACGATGGAACCCAGCAGCTTGAAGCATATCTATTTTTATTAGATGGGATTAGGTACTTGGTTTGTCTTTTTTGGAGGCACAAGTATTATTTATATATTTTTTAAAATTATTATTTTTTTTTAAAGATGGAATGGTTAAAAACACGAAAAAAAATGGCATGGGGTCCCCCCTCCAAAGCATAACCAGCCTCGGGCTCTTCGAGCTGGTCCTGGTTCTAAAAATGCAGGGAAAAAATTGACAGGGGATCCCCCGTATTTTTAAAACCAGCACCGGGCTCTGCGCCTGGTGCAAAAAATACGGGGGACAAAACGAGTAGGGGTCCCCCGTATTTTTCACACCAGCATCGGGCTCCACTAGCTGGACAGATAATGCCACAGCCGGGGGTCACTTTTATGCCGTGCCCTGCGGCCGTGGCATTAAATATCCAACTAGTCACCCCTGGCCGGGGTACCCTGGGGGAGTGGGGACCCCTTCAATCAAGGGGTCCCCCCCCCAGCCACCCAAGGGCCAGGGGTGAAGCCCGAGGCTGTCCCCCCCCATCCAATGGGCTGCGGATGGGAGGGCTGATAGCCTTTGTTGTAAATGAAAATATATTGTTTTTTCCAGTAGTACTACAAGTCCCAGCAAGCCTCCCCCGCAAGCTGGTACTTGGAGAACCACAAGTACCAGCATGCGGGAGAAAAACTGGCCCGCTGGTACCTGTAGTTCTAATGGAAAAAAAATACCCAAATAAAAACAGGACACAGACACCGTCGACAGTAAAACTTTATTACACACTGCCGACACACACATACTTACCTATGTTCACACGCCGACATCGGTCCTCTTCTCCATGTCGAATCCAGGGGTACCTGAAAATAAAAGTTCAATATACTCACCTCAGCCATGGTCCAGAGATAAATCCACGGACTTGGCAAAAAAAGAAAACGAACACCCGGACCTGCGGACCGAAAGGGGTCCCATGCTAACATATGAGACCCCTCTCCCCGAATGCCGGGACATCACGTGACTCCTGTCACTGAAGTCCCTTCAGCCAATCAGGAAGCGCTACTTCCGTGGCGCTCACCTGATTGGCTGTGCACTGTCTGAGCTGTCAGACAGCGCATCGCAAAGCCGCTCCATTACTTTCAATGGTGGGAAGTTTGCGGCTAGCGGTGGGGTCACCCGCCGGTCAGCGGCTGACCGGCGGGTGACCCCACCGCTAGCCGCAAACTTCCCACCATTGAAAGTAATGGAGCGGCTTTGCGATGCGCTGTCTGACAGCTCAGATGCACAGCCAATCAGGTGAGCGCCACGGAAGTAGCGCTTCCTGATTGGCTGAAGGGACTTCAGTGACAGGAGTCACGTGATGTCCCGGCATTCGGGGAGAGGGGTCTCATATGTTAGCATGGGACCCCTTTCGGTCCGCAGGTCCGGGTGTTCGTTTTCTTTTTTTGCCAAGTCCGTGGATTTATCTCTGGACCATGGCTGAGGTGAGTATATTGAACTTTTATTTTCAGGTACCCCTGGATTCGACATGGAGAAGAGGACCGATGTCGGCGTGTGAACATAGGTAAGTATGTGTGTGTCGGCAGTGTGTAATAAAGTTTTACTGTCGACGGTGTCTGTGTCCTGTTTTTATTTGGGTATTTTTTTTCCATTAGAACTACAGGTACCAGCGGGCCAGTTTTTCTCCCGCATGCTGGTACTTGTGGTTCTCCAAGTACCAGCTTGCGGGGGAGGCTTGCTGGGACTTGTAGTACTACTGGAAAAAACAATATATTTTCATTTACAACAAAGGCTATCAGCCCCCCCATCCGCAGCCCATTGGATGGGGGGGGACAGCCTCGGGCTTCACCCCTGGCCCTTGGGTGGCTGGGGGGGGGGACCCCTTGATTGAAGGGGTCCCCACTCCCCCAGGGTACCCCGGCCAGGGGTGACTAGTTGGATATTTAATGCCACGGCCGCAGGGCACGGCATAAAAGTGACCCCCGGCTGTGGCATTATCTGTCCAGCTAGTGGAGCCCGATGCTGGTGTGAAAAATACGGGGGACCCCTACTCGTTTTGTCCCCCGTATTTTTTGCAGCAGCACCAGGCGCAGAGCCCGGTGCTGGTTTTAAAAATACGGGGGATCCCCTGTCAATTTTTCCCCCGCATTTTTAGAACCAGGACCAGCTCGAAGAGCCCGAGGCTGGTTATGCTTTGGAGGGGGGACCCCACGCCATTTTTTTCCGTGTTTTTCACATTTAAACGTTTATAAAGCCACTCTCTCATGTGTCTCCTGTGTTTTCCAAGCTGTTTCCTGGTTGTGGCTGGTGACATCACACATGGAGACAGCCTATCATCTTCTGGGGCTTGCAAATACCGTTTCAGACCCTTTCACACTGCACAGTGAAATGGGACTGAAACAGGTAGGACCCTGCTTTTTTACCGTTTCAAAATACCGGTATTTTGAAAACGGTAAATTGAAGGGGACCCTTTCACATCGCAGCTTGACCCGTTTAGGAAGCCAGTTAAAACGGCAAAATACCGGGTATAAGCTGCGGTGTGAAAGGGTCAGTGACCAACTCAGGATAAGTCACCGAAAATGTCACCAGCGGTACCAGTAGATGAATGCTGTAAGCAGATGTCCTTCCCCAGGATCAATAGCCAGTGTCCAGTTCGTAGCCTCCCGCAGCGAGCAGGATCCACAAGACAAGGTCCGTCAGCCCGACTCCAAGGGCTATGGCAGTGACAGAGAGCCCAACTGTCTCCACATCCAGGGAGGGTTTCGTCGGGTCCTGCAGATCAAAAAGGCGCAGCGTACCGCCAGCAGCGCAGCTGTGTTGAAGGGTCACTCACCGCGGCCGCCGCATCCAGCAGCGAGCCCCAGCAGCAAAGCGGCACTTAACAACGGGTCTTCCTTACGCTAGGCAGCAACACCACCACAGGTCCGTTATATGGGTGGGGGGTGTCACAGCGGCAGCGGGTCACTACTGGCCGCAGTCACAGAACAATCCAGCCGGATCTGTAGCACACCGTTGGTCCCCGACTCATGAAAGCAGGCTGCAGCATCCCGGGCGATCTGAAGTAGGTATCTGTCTCCTCGCTGCCTCACAGGGAAGTCCCGTTCCACACACAGCAAGTAAGAGCAGGGCAGGAAAGAGACAGCTGAAAGCAGTTTCCGTAGTAAGCCCAGATATATCGTATCTAATTTTTGCGCCACTGCATGGCGGTCATACACGCCATCAACATATATGGCTAGACTCCGGTGGATAATAGGTCCACAGAGGCAGAGGTAGCTTCAAAATGATCCAGAGATTCCAAGGATCACAGTCATATAAATTCTGAAACCCCAAACTTGCAGAATAAGGTCGAAGAAGGTGTTTATGTCCAGCCTCTGTCAGGACCTGCACTAAAAAGCGGGCATGCTGGATGCCCCGCCCACCGGAAGTCACCTTTTCCACTTTTAAGTACACCTAGAAAAATATATATATATGCTGGACTTCTGTTTGTATTAACATAGATTTGGGAGGGAGTGTGGCGAATATGAGCGTATAGAGATGCCTCTGCTACTGAGAGGAGATGGGTTTTAATTAGCAAATGTCAGTCTTACAGTGAAAGTAGCATTAGTGGTGCTGGCTGTGTGGGTGTGGGTGTGTGATGCTTTATTCCCGTCACTGGAATGTGTCATTAAACCAAAGAGCCTTTTTGGTGAACCAGTGTGTAAGAAGTATTTTGTATTGACGGAATTGGTTGACATAGATTAAGAGGTTTTTTTATGGTTAACATTTCTCCATCTCCACCTCACCTAACATTATACATCTTCTAGTAGAGTGCTGCTTCTCAATTCCAGTCCTTGGGACAGACTATAACAGTGCACAGTTTCCAGGTCTCCTCACATAATCATCACATGTGAAATCATTAGAACCATCTGTAGATCTTATAAAATGTGTTAGTAATGAATATGCCTGTGCTAGATCAAGGAGATATGGAAAACATGCACTGCCAGTGTATCCAGAGGTCTGGATCTGAGAAGTACTGTAGTAGAGTGTTCATCCACCCCTCTATCCCTTCATCCCCATTTTAGTTTGCACAAGTAATATACTAAAAGTGTTTATTACAAAAGTTCAAGACAAAAGATGCTAAATTGCGTGAAGATTTATTTTGATCAGTTATTGAATTAAAAGCAGCGTTAAGTCCAAAACTTGTTCTGGGAGTGATAGGACAAGAAAGGGTTGTCCTAGGCTCTGTAATAAAAGACCCTATCAGCTCCTATCTCATTCTTCTACAGATAAGTAAGCAGAGTGCTCTGTAGCGCGGAAATATGTAATCTCTCAATCTCCTAATACATACAGCAGGGTTATTCAACATGCGGCCCTCCAGCTGCTGTGGGAGTACACATCCCAGCATGGCCTGCCACAGTTTTCACATGCCCTAATGCAGGCATGTCCAAACTGCGGCCCTCCAACTGTTGAGAAACTATACATCCCAGCATGCCCTGACACAGCTTTAGCATTCTCTGACAGCAAAACTGTATTATGGCATGCTGGGATATGTAGTTTCACAACAGCTTGAGGGCCGCAGTTTGGACATGCCAGCCCTAATGGAATGTGTAGTTCCACAGCAGCTGGATGGCCACATGTTTAATATCTCTGATACAGAGAATGACGCAGAGAAATAAGTACTGGGAAAAGCAGAAGATATTTATCTAATTATCCATAGTTTATAGCAACTCCGTATTACCGTGGGCAAAAGTTCAATATATGCATAAGTCTTCCACATATTTAGAAAAGATAATTTAGAAAATATCATACAGACACTTTATGTGCAAAATTCCTGATTTATATTCATCCAAAAGAAGAATGACCAACAAATTCTTTACACTGGTGTTGTATATTCTCAGGGGGTTGGATATCACCGCATGAGGTGTCATACAGATGTGTCCCCATA
Organism: Pseudophryne corroboree; assembly: GCF_028390025.1. NCBI lineage: Eukaryota > Metazoa > Chordata > Amphibia > Anura > Myobatrachidae > Pseudophryne > Pseudophryne corroboree. Next base: position 68,570,409 of record NC_086454.1, on the reverse strand, counting down.
CATCTTTACTGCAGTCACGTCAGAATCTTCTAGCGCCAGGTGTCTTTTTTGCTGAAAATGTGTTTAATTCACAACATAATGCAACTTGTATGCATGAAGAGACTGCGCTGAATAATTTGACACTTGTATATCTGTGTGCGACTGAGTCTCTGAATCTGTACCATGTAGCAGCCACAGCTTTTTTTCTGTTCTGTGCTCCATGGGGGTAATTCCAAGTTTATCGCAGCAGGAAATTTTTTAGCAGTTGGGCAAAACCACGTGCACTGCAGGGGAGGCAGATATAACATTTGCAGAGAGAGTTAGATTTGGGTGGGTTATTTTGTTTCTGTGCAGGGTAAATACTGGCTGCTTTATTTTTACACTGCAATTTAGATTGCAGATTAAATACACCACAACCAAATCTAACTCTCTCTGCACATGTTATATCTGCCTCCCCTGCAGTGCACATGGTTTTGCCCAACTGCTACAAAATTTCCTGCTGCGATCAACTTGGAATTACCCCCCATAAACAGTCTCAGTGACACACAATATACAATTGTCATGTATCAAATTAATCAGCACAGTCTGCTTGTGTGTCCTAGTCACGTTGGTAAGTATATATAGTGGAAAGTAAAATTGTCTGGCACCTTTGTGTCAACCAGTTTCTGCTGTGTGACTTGGGGATCAGAAATGAGTAAACCGAGGCGCTTCTGCTGTCTGTGTAATTGAAAGCCAGACTGACAGTGAAAGTACTGTTTTTGCTTGCTATTGCATCAGCCAGGAGGATGTCGCACTTAGGAGCCCTCTCCTGTTGTCTCCCTTCCTGATTCTTGAGCATCATGACAGTGCAGTTCTCCGTACTAGGCCTGGTTACCTCCCTACAGTGGGTTTCTCATTTCCACCTTTAATCAGGAAATTGTGGTTCCAGCTTTTGTCTCACCGGACTTATCGGCAAAAGAACGTTCTTTGGATGTGGTTCGTGCTCTATGTGTCTATGTGGACCGTACTTGCTTCATCAGGCAGTCTGATGCCCTGTTCATCCTCTTTGGATTTCACAAACGTGGTTGACCTGATAATAAACAGATGGCTAGATGGATTAGAATGGTCATTGCATATGCCTATCATCAAGCTGATGTGTAAGTACCAGCTTCAATTTCTGCCCTTTCTACTCGGCCTGTAGGACTCTCTTGGGCGGCACGCCAGGCTGTATCCAACAAACAATTGAACAAAGCGGCTACGGGGTCTTCGGTCCACACGTTTCCTAGGTTTTATGCCTTTCAGTGATCGCACTGAGCGAAAAAATGTGGGTCCAAGGCACCCATCATGTTAATTTATTGGGGTCCTACTCCACAATTTCTGGGTCCCATCACAGATTATGGGGGGATAGACATGGAAAAGCTGGTTAGAGCTGGAGGTAGAGGCAGGGAGAAGTTAGGGTAGAGATGGGGGTAGAGGGGTTAAGGACAGGCAGTGCTGGGGGGTAGGGAGGGGGTAAGTTCAGACAGCAGTTGGTACAGTGTTGAGGGGCAAAGAAGGGGTAGGCAGTGCTGCGGGTAGTTAGGGGCTAAGGGTATTTAGCAGCTGGGGTAGTACTGGGGTCAAGGAAGGGGTAAGGAGGAGGAAAGGGTAGATAGCAGCTGGGTCAAGTAGTGTTCAATGCTTTAAGTATAATAACACTTAGAAAATGACGCAATCCTAGCTCACCGCTCTGTCACTACAGCCACACACTGCAATCACTGCACCCCAATTACAGCTATACACTGCTATCACTGCACCACCACTACAGTCACACACTGCATTTACTGCGCCCTTACTACTGTCACACACTGCACCCTTACTAAAAACACACACTGTAATCACTGCAACTCCCACTACTGCCACACACTGCAGTCACTGCTACACTGGAACTACAGCCACACACTGCCTTCTCTGCTACCCCTTCTCCGTTTTTTCTGCAACCATGTCCCACCTGCAGTGGCCCATTACCTTGTGGATGCCCGCCTCCAGCAGTACCAGACTCTGTTGGGGGTCTCTTTGAGGTGAGGCATCAGCCTGTCTGGATCCCTAATCCAAGGGACAGTGCACTCAGGTGACTCTCCTCTCAGCTCCCCTCCGCCGGTAGCACAGCAGCGTGGTCTGTGGAGAATTCTGGGGTGGCACTGAGGCCAAGGAAGAAGGGATTCCAGCAGCTCTCCAATGTTTGCGTAGGCTGCAGCTGCTACTATCCATGGGAGGGACTAGTGGGTGGGCGGATGCAGGCGACACTTTAACCCCTGAGCGCTGCTCCCTGCTGGTGGCATATGTACTTTTTCAAAAAGGTTGGGTCCCCGGGAACGCGCTCCACTGGGATTGGCTACAGGTTTAAATGAATAAACCAGCCTGAGAGAGATAGGGCAATACACAAATCGTAGTGTATGTATAGTTAGCTTAGTCGGACATAATATAAACAGCCCCTTATAAAGTAATGAAATGGGATTCAACAGAAAGCACAAGGGGATATACAGAGCATAAGATTGGGGGGGTTACCAGGAGCACTGCCTGTCCACACTATCTGACCCTCGGGACTCCCTACCACCTCAGCTATAGTGTCTGTAGCAGCTCCTAGAAAGCGTGAGTGGTGCACAGGCAGGCTAGGCAGGGAAGTTACAGCGGGATGCAGCTGCATCTCACCCTCCGGGGTCGGGGCATCTGCACTCCCGGTCCTCACAGCAGTACATCACCCGTGGGGATGTCCGGTCGAGAGAACTCCACGCTGAGTGATGATAGTAATCCAGGTCTCCCAGCTGATGCATGAGGCAGCGGGCGGCAGATGCAGGAAATCTCCGGTCCCCAGCTCACAGCAGCGGGATAAATGCTGTTGGGTCCTAGTGTATGGCAGGGCAGTAGACCACACACCCCAGCTCCGTGATCTACTCTGCTCATGACTTGCTGCACTAAAGAGGTAGGTGAGGGAGTAAGGAGGCACACGTATGGCAATTTTAGGGTCTCCAGGCAGCAGCTCTGGGAACTCAAGTCCTCCGTCATCAGCCGGCTGCCGTGCCACGCCTGGCTACAGGTTTAATAAATGATGTCTCACTTGCCCGGCTGTACTCTCCCTTATACTACTGCTTTACGACATCCTCGATGTCCCCTGTGGAACCTATGAACCCTGATGAAGAAAAGGAGAGTTATGCTGGGGACATACCTACAGATATATCTGCAGATCAATAGATCTGCAGCTATATCTAAAGTCGGATCGGGCAGTGTGCTGTGCATACACAGTTTTACACACTGCCCAATCCCTCGGGGACTGATGTCATGAACTGGGCGGGTATTTACACATGCCTGCTCAGTTCAGCTGTCAGTCACCGCCAGCTGCTGCAGCTTGAGTACAGGCGGTTGGCTGGCCAAGCATTCTGGGACTGGCTGATTGCTTTAACTGTTTGATGCCTGACTCATTCACCACCTACAACACCAATGTTCCCTGTGGGCCCTATGAACTTCGAAAAAAGAGAGTTAACAAGGGTAAGTCTACCATAACTCTCCTTTTTTGTGCTTTTACATCCCCAGAACTATCTAAAATACAGTATCCCATGGCAACGTATACTACAAATGCTTTGTACAGTATAAGCAGTGACCTCTCTCATGAAGTGGGTTACAAACCTCAAAAGAAAATGTGCTATTCCAATAACCACTTAACTAAGGTTTTTTTTTCCCCCACACACCGTTCAGAAATTGTCTGGGTTTTATTTTACGAGTGAATCAGATAAAGAACATAAATTGAACCTTATCCAAAATGATTTTAGTTGGAAAATAAAAAAGATTTTTTATATATATATTTGTAAAAAAATAAATAAAAAATGTCTTAAACATCGGAAACATCGCAATCATTGCGACTTTCATTTTAACAGCAAGGACAGCCGCCAGATACACAGGGGGACTTGAGTTGGGAGGGTGTTTAATTTACACTTCCCCAGTGGCTGCTATCGTCTGCAGCCGCTGGTTGGGGTTCCTGCCGTGCTGACTGATCAGCAGCAAAGCAAACACTGTTGGAGGGTGCGGGAAGGCAGAGGGAAGATTTTCTTCCCTGCAGCTGCAAACGCTGTTTATCCTGTGCTACTAGGTCAGATAAAGCACTTGCTGGTGTGGTTGCATCTGATGCAACCATGCCAGGCAAGTTATTATAATATATGTTGACATTGGCTCAACCAGTTTATTGACTTGGGGGAAATTCAGTTGGGTGCGAGGTATGCAAGATTTTTTACCTCACACCCAACTGAATTCCCCCCATGAAGTCAATAAATATGGTTATGACAGTATGATCATATATTTTAATGGAATAGCACATTTTCTATTTTGGATTTCCGCGGGATTGCACGCTTCCGATACCCACGGTATCCAATTTTAAAGAAAATGGTTGTGGAGTTTTCAGCACCGAAAACCCCATAACGTGAGTTGAAAAAAAACCTGTCTGGTGGTCTCCCCTCCTTTTTCTCATTAGGGAGGTTCAAGGGCTGCAGGGAGATGTAGTTTTCCCAGCAGCCGGCTCCGGGGGGAAGGTGACACACACACCTCATACCGCCAGTACTGTAACATGGCCGCCATTTGCTCTGTGCTGCCTCAGCTACCAATTCCCCCGGCCGCCCAATTACCGGCTAAATAACACAACCTGAATGCTGTGAGGGAGGGTGAGTCTATTCTGAGGCCTCTCCCCCCTCTGCTTTGCAGGATACATGAGCTGAAAAATGGAAGAGAGCAGGCAGCGGCTGCCTGCTAAGCAGGGTGGATTCCGCCCCCAGAGCTTCCCGTCATGTGCTGTACAATACATACTTCCCTCTTTGCGGCCCTGTATGTCGCTGCTGCAGAGGATTGGATATTGGATTCCGATGCTGGAAGAGAAGACACCGCTTTGGATGGTGAGTGATTACAGACTAATTAAGCTAATTGGAAACTTTCAATTGCTTAATTAGTCCTCAGGTGTAGTGCCAGAGCTAGTTCCGCTGCTTTTTCCCAAAATTAACGATTTTAGGAAAAACCAGACTTGCTTTGGAGGTTCATGAAAAAGACTGATTTCTATAGGAATCATCGCATCTTATTTTCTGTCCTTCAATTGAATAGCAAAACCCAGCAGTGCAGGCTTTTTTTATTTTCTAAGTTCCCTCCCCACCCCCATATGTTTTTTTTTCCTTATTATGATCAGAGAGGGGCATTTTACAGAATAATACCCTTTCCACTGACTTCAAAATCCCAGGTTTTTGGACAGCCGGGATTTTGGTCAGTGTAAACGCAACCTACTTGGGACTAACTCGACCCGACCAGGATCACTTTGCTGAGACCCTATAAATTGCCATTTTGGTAGACCCGGTAATATCCCGGGTTGTAGTGGAAAAGAGGTATAAGTGTTGTTCTTCTGGGTACACAAAGTCTAACCATCAGGAAATAATTGTGTCCTAAGTAAGGATGATCTTTATTTAAACTGTTATCAGACCTGTGTTAAAGAGAAGGAACATGTCATGCAGTAATGGATTGTGTTTTGCAGAAACTACAGTACTCTAGTAGGTCCTTAGGTGGCATTTTAGTACAGGTTTGTAGTTCACCATTTATTTTAAACCTGCAGAAGTGGGAGAAACTGAGTGCCTACTTCTGTGACATTACGAGTTGGATGGCCTAAAAAATAGGATTTTAATTACCTACCGGTAAATCCTTTTCTCGTAGTCCATAAGGGATATTGGGGAATTAGTATGATGGGGTATAGACGGGGTCCAAAGGAGCCGGTGCACTTTAAATTTCTTCATCTGGGTGTGCTGGCTCCTCCCCTCTATGCCCCCTACCACAGGCATTTATAGGTAAAATAGTGCCTGAAGGAGAATGGACATACTTGAGAGAAGGAACATAACAACAATGAGGGTTGAGATTCACACACCGGCACACCAATAACATAAAAACTGCCAGCAATGGCTGGCAACAAAACAGCAACAGCTGAACAGGTAACCATATCAGAGAAAACCTGAAGAAAAGTCAGCGCATTGAGGCGGGCACCCAATATCCCTTATGGATTACGAGAAAAGGATTTACCGGTAGGAAATTAAAATCCTATTTTCTTTAGCATCCATAAGTGATTTAGTATGATGGGGACGTCCCAAAGCTTCCAGAACGGGCGGAAATGTGTGGAGACATCTGTAGCACCGCCTGCCCGAACTCGGTATCCTCTTTGGCCAGGGTATCAAACCTGTAGAACTTGACAAAGGTGTTCTTCCCCGACCAGGTAGCAGCTCGGCATAGTTGCAAGGCCGAGACTCCACGGGCAACCACCCAGGAAGACCCCACTGATCTCGTAGAGTGGGCCTTCAGAGACTTTGGAACCAGTAAAGCTGCCGACACATAGGTCTGTTGGATAGTAAGTCTAAGCCAACGAGCAATGGACTGCTTAGAAGCAGGGTAGCCCTTTTTCTGCGCATCATAGAGCACAATCAAGGAATCCATCTTTCTGATCCGAGCTGTTCTCTTGACATAGATCTTCAAGGCTCACACAGCATCCAATGCCTCCGGAGGAGCAGAAGTGCCAGAACCTGACGGAACCACAATAGGTTGATTTAAGTGGAACGCAGAGACAACCTTCGGCAGGAACTGCTGCCTAGTCCTGAGCTCCACTTAGTCCTCGTAAAAGACCAAGTAGGGAATTTTACACGAGAAGGCCCCCAATTCTGAGACACGCCTAGCAGAAGCCAGGGCCAGTAACATCACCATCTTCCATGTGAGGTACTTGTCTTCTACCATCATCAGAGGTTCAAACCAGGAGGACTGTAGAAATTTCAACACTACATTCAAATCCCAGGGTGCCGTGTGCGGCACATAAGGAGGTTGTATGTGGAGTACCCCTTGCAAGAAGGTCTGAACTTCTGGCAACACTGCCAATTTCTGCTGGAAGAAAATGGAGAGAGCTGAAATCTGGACCTTAATGGAACCCAGACGTAAGCCCTTATCCACATCAGCCTGCAGGTAACATAAAAAACGTCTCAAGTGGAACTCTGCAGGCAGATATGTGCGCTCCTCGCACCAAGAGACATATCTTCTGCAGATATGATGATACTGTTTTGATGTCACAGGCTTCCTGGCCTGAACCATGATAGCAATAACCTTTTTGGAAAGGCCTTTGTGAGCTAGGATGTTCCGCTCAACTTCTATGCCGTCAAACGAAGTCGCCATAAATCCGGGAAGACTAACGCCCCATGCTGAAGAAGATCTCCTCTCATTGGCAGAGGCCAAGGGTCTTCGACGGACATGTCCAGAAGATTTGTGTACCACGCCCTCCGAGGCAAATCTGGGGAAATCAGAATTGCCTGGACTCTTTGATTCCTGATTTGCTTTAGCACCCTTGGGATTAATGGAATTAGAGGAAACAGGTAGACCAGCCGGTAAGGCCAAGGCGACGTCAGTGCATCTACTGCCCTCGCCTGAGGATCCCTGGTTTGTGATCAAAACCAATGAAGCTTCTTGTTGAGTCGAGAAGCCATCATGTCTATTTGTGGGCAGCCCCACCAGTCGATGATCTGCTGAAACACCTGATGGTGAAGCCTCCACTCTCCCGGGTGGAGATCGTGATGACTCAGGAAGACCGTTTCTACTCCTGGAATGAAGATTGCTCTTGCATTTTTTTCTGCCCAGAAGAGTATCCTTGACACGTCTCGCATGCAGACCCTGCTTTTTGTCCCTCCTTGTCGATTTATGTAAGTCCCCGCTGTGGCTTTGTCCGACTGAACCTGGATTGCTTGATCCTTGAGTAGAGGAGAGGCCTGAAGAAGAGCATTGTAGTTCGCCCAAAGTTCCAGAATGTTGATTGGAAATAGGGCTTTGTGGGCTAACCATCTGCCCTGGAACTGAGCCCCTTGGGTGACAGCTCCCCATCCTCTCAGACTCGCATCTGTCATGAGGAGGATCTAATCCTGAATCCCGAAACTTCGACCTTGCAGTAGGTTTAAGGGCTGTAGCCACCACAGGAGGGAAATCCTGGCCTGAGGTGACAGCCGTATTATCCGGTTCATCTGAAGATGTGAGCTGGACCACTTGCTCAGGAGATCCAATTGAAATGTTCTGGCATGGAACCTTCCGTACTGGATCGCCCCGTATGAGGCTACCATTTTCCCCAACAATCTTATGCAAAGATGGATGGCTATTCAAGTAGGCCGTAGAACCATTCGAACCATTTCCTGGAGTGTTCTCGCTTTGTGTTCTGGGAGGAACACTTTCTGAGCCACAGTATCCAGTAATATTCCCAGGAACAGGAGCCACTGAGTTGGCTCCAGGTGGGACGTCTGTAAATTGAGGATCCACCCATGGTGTGACAGAAGCTGAATAGTGTGGTCTATATGGAGCAATAAAAGCTTCCTGGATCTAACTTTTATCGTCCAGATAAGGGACAATATTGACCCCCTGGACCCGAAGTTGGCACATCATATCCGCCATCACCTTCGTCAAGACCCTCGGAGCTGTGGACAGGCCGAAGGGTAGCGCCTGGAACTTGTAGTGATCGTTCAGCAGGGCAAACTGTAGGTAAGCCTGGTGAGGCGGCCAAATCGGGATATGGAGATAGGCGTCCTTTATATCCGATACCATGAACTCCTGTTCTTTCAGACCCGTAATCACTGCTCGCAAGGATTCCATCTTGAACTTGTCAACCTTTAGGTAAGGGTTCAAGGATTTTAGATTCAGAAAGGGCCTTACTGAACCATTCGGTTTTGGTACCACGAACCGGTTGGAGTAGTAACCCTTTCCCTGTTGTTGTTGTTGTTGTTGTTGTTGTTGTAGTGGCACTGGAACAATACTTGGGACTGGGTCAACTTTAGGATGGCCTGTTGCAGCATAACTCGTGTATCCTCCAAAGCTGGTAAGCTTGGTTTAAAAAATCGTTGGGGAGGAGCGCCGTCAAACTCCAGCTTGTAGCCCAGAGAAATGAGGCCCTTTACCCAGGTATCCTGGAAGGAGCTTACCCAGATGCGTCTGAAGTGAGGCAGCTGAGCTCCCACCTCAAGATCCCCTCAGGGTGGGTAAGCACCATCATGCTGAGGCCTTAGTGGAAGCTAAACTGGTGCTCTGTTTCTGAGAACCTGCGGTTGCTGTTTTTCTAGTCTTACCTCTGGTGCCTCTAGCCGCATTGGAGGCACCTCTGGCCCTAGATCTAAATCTGTTAGACCAAAAGGACTGGGCAGACGGCCTCGGGTAGGAACTTCTAGCCGACGGGGCCTCAGAAGGGAGAAACGTGGATTTCCCTGCAGTAACTTTAGAAATCCCGAAGAGCCAATCCCCTGAAAAAGGAAGAGACTCTGCACTGTGCTTGGATTCCGCATCCGCTATCCACTGACGCATCCACAAAGCTCTGCATGCCGACACTGCCATAGCAGTGGTCCTAACATTAATATTGCCTATCTCCTTGAGAGAGTCACACAGGACGTGTGCAGTGTTTTAGGTGAGTCACTGTAGTGACCAGGGACATATCCCCTGAAAGGCCCTCTTGAATTTGAGTAGCCCACGTATGAATGGCATGAGTTATCCAACAACCCGCTATGACCGGTCTTTGTGATATACCAGCCAATGTGTAGATAGACTTCAGTGTAGTCTCTATTTTCCTATCCTCCAGGTCCTTTATGGTAAAGGAGCCAGGAGCTGGCAGTACCGCCTTTTTAGATAGGCGAGAGGCTGATACGTCTACAACCGGGGGTTCTTCCCAGAGTTTCCTGCCTTCAGGAGCAAATGGGAAAGTGTGCAAAAACTGTTTTATCATTTGGTATTTCTTATTTAGATTTTTCCAGGCTAACTTAAACAGGTCACCCAGCTCTGCAGAATCAGGGAAAGTGACACCGAGTTTGTTCTGTGTTAAGAAAAATGACTGCTGTGCTGCAGCATCTTCTAGAGGGAGTTTTAACACGTCTCGTATAGCAAGAATGAGGGGCTCAATACCCTGTGCAGAAGGGAAATCCCCAGTAACAAGATCCAAGTCCTCCCCTCCTTCTATATCATGAGTCTGACAGTAAAGCAAGTAACCCATGTTTTTGTGGTCCTGATCTAGAGAGGGGAATACTGTTGAACATCTGCCCTTGCAGCTAGGTCTGCAACAGCCTGCTGCAGTTGTTGAATTTTTATAAGTATTAGTAGTGAGCTGAGGTGACATATCTGACATCATGGATTTTATGGCACCTAGCCAGGAAGGCTCTTGACACCCCCCCCCCCTCCCTCCCTCACACACACACACACACACACACACACACACACACACACACACACACACACACCACCACCACCACCACCCTCACTGAGTTATGAGGACTGGCTGAATTGTTCACATGATATGGACCCAGATGTAGAGGGAGAGAATCTGGTGTGACATACACTGCATAATTGATGTTTTACCATGTTTACAGTAAACAACACTTATACACACATACACACAGACAAATAATATAATAGCAAGCCTCCTGCCCTTACTGTATGGGAAGGGGAGACAGAGAGAAGGGAACAGCACACCCAAGCTAAACAGTCCCAGTGAGACTGCAAGCTGTTATATCACGGTGTAACACCAGAGTTTTTGTCCTTTTCAGAACACAGATTGTGTACAATAGCGGCTCTCCCCCTTTGCTACACCCCTGTACCAGTTGTCCTACGTATCCTGAATGTCTAAAGGAGCTGCTGTGCCTACTGCTGCAGCTATAAGCAGAGGAAGGTGCCAAAACGCTGCTGGTCCCACACTAAGGAAGCTCCGCCCCCTGTAATGGTGCCGGAGCTTCATAGATATTTATACTGGCAAAGTCTCCTATAAGTGTAAAAACATCACAGAAGTGTTAGTTTCCACTACCGCTGCCAGTGTACACAGGGTGGCTATAGCGCCCCCCCCCTCCCAGGAGGGTCCCGTATGCCGCCCCTGCGTTTTGCCGCAACAAGAAACCGGGGGAGCCCCCAAGCGGGGCCCCCGGTTTGTACTCACCACTCTTGTCACCTTCAGGCAATGTTAGAGGTGTGTGGCGTGCTGTGATTGTGACCGCTAAGGCGCGCAGTGCCTGCTGTACAACAACCTCTCAGGACAGTGGTCCTACAGCGGAGAAGCGGCTCTGATGCCTGAAGAGACCAGTAACCCCCAACTCCCACAGCACAGGTATGCTGTTGCCCAAACAGCATACCGAAAATAATAAAGTTTTAAAAGAAACCGAGGAAAACTCTCTGGAGCTCCTGAGTGTGCATACTCTCCTGAGGGCACTTTTTTCTAAACTGCCTGTGGAAGGGGGCATAGAGGGGTGGAGCCAGCACACCCAGTTGAAGAAATGTAAAGTGCACCGGCTCCTTTGGGCACCGTCTATAACCCATCGTACTAGTTCCCTAACATCCTTTATGGATGCTAGAGAAATGGTGGTTAGGTACAGTGCATCCGGAAAGTATTCATGGCGCTTCACTTTTTCCACATTTTGTTATGTTACAGCCTTATTCCAAAATGGAATACATTAATTTCTCTAACATCCTAGGGAATACTGGGATGGTCTTAGTACCATGGGGTATAGATGGGGTCTATTGGAGCCTAGCACTTTAAAAAATCTTCACAGTGTGCTGGCTCCTCCCCTAAATGCCCCTCCTGCAAACTCAGTTTAGAAAAATGTGCCCAAGGAGCCAGATGCATTCTCTGGAGCTCCAGAGTTTTCTTCAAAACTTTATTTTTGTTTGTTATTTTCAGGCAGCACTGGCTGGCACCAGTCTGCCTGCGTAGTGGGACACATGGCGGGCTAAGGGCGCGGTGGGCACTCGGTGCTGCGGCGCCCACTGCATACAACCACACTGGCGCTGACACAGCAAAGGGGTTTTAACCCCGTTTTCTGTAACTTAGACTTGCCAGTATAATAAAGTACAGGGACTGCGCGCCATTAAGGGGGTGGGGCTTCCTTGAGAGCGGGACCAGCGTCTCAGAGGCGCCGTTTCCTGCTGCATCACACTACAGGCTGCATGCATGTAGTACAAAGTTTTTCCCCACTCTGTAGTGTACTCAGTGCAGTCTCCCTTCACATGGAAGCAGCACACAGGAACCAGAATGGCTGGATTCAATTAATCTGAACTGGCTACTGCCAGGCAGGAAAGATAAGTGTTTAAAAAATCTATCAATGTTTTTCTGGTTCAGACTTCTGATCTCAGACCTGCCTCTTAACCCCCTATGCTGGTTACTCAGAAACGCACGCTGCCCCATGTGCTCCATTATGACTCTGATAATGAGATGCCAGATTTGGAAGAAGGGGAAGTAGAGGTTGATAAAGGAGACCGTACTCAGGCTTTGGAAGCACTTAACCATTCTATTAGGGAGGTCCTGAACATCCCTGATAAAAAGGCAGAGCCTGATGAGGAATTGTTTTTTTAATGTAAAAGTCTACTGCCACCTTTCCTGTCTCTAAGGAATTAAACACACTTTTTTTTATAGAGACGTGGGTTAATCCTGACACAAAATTGCAGTGGGAGTAGCACAAAGACCCACCATTGCTTGTGGTTGGATCTCTAGGGCCATTGTTAAATGGTCTAGTAATGTGATAGAGGGTTTTGACACTATGTCTCAGGATGAACTTCTGACACTCCTACAACGTATTCAGGATTCTGCTAACTTCATGAGTGAGGCAATCAAGTAGATTGGCCTAATCAATTCACGCGCCACGGCTATGGCTGTGTCGGCTCACAGGGTGCTATGGCTGCGACAGTGGACAGTGGTTGCTGAGACCAAAAGGGGCGTGGAGAATCTTCCCTTCATAGGGAAGACTCTGTTTGGTGAGTAATTAAACATGTGGATTTCACAAGCAACAGCTGGTTAGTCCACCTATCTGCTGTCTGCGGGCCCCTCTCTACAGTCCTTTTGTCTGGATTGATTCAGAGGCAGGGCCAGGGGTGCCTCAAATGCAGCTAGAGGAAATCGAGGTAAACCTCACAGACCAGCGGCAGCTCGATCACTGGAGCAGAATTCAGGTTCTTCCTCAACAAAGCCCTCTGCGTGACGGTTGGCCCCAGCTGCAGAAGGACTTTCAGGTGGGTGCTCGACTCAAATATTTCCAACAGGTTTGGGCAGAGTCTTGCCGGGATCCTAGGGTGAGAGACCTAATCTCACAAGGATACCGGTTAGAGTTTCAAACATTCCCTCCTCACAGATTCTTCAAGTCGGGCTAGCCAGTTTCACCTGTGGCAAGAGTTTTTTTTGCAAGACGCCATACAAAAACTGCTGGTAACACAGGTTATTGTCCGAGTCCCTCCTCTACTTCAACACAAAAGGATTTTATTCAAGCCTGTTCTTGGTACCGAAGCTGGATGGTTCGGTATGACCTATCTTGAACCTCAAATCCTTGAACCCATACCTACGGCTGTTCAAGTTCAAAATGGAGTCTGAGAGCGGTGGTCTCTGGCCTAGAGGAAGGGGAGTTCCTAGTATCTCTGGCTATCAAGGATGCGTACCTTCACATCCCAATCTGGCCACCTCTTCAGGTTTATCTCAGATTAGCACTGCAGGACAGCCACTTCCAGTTTCAGGTCTTGCCTTTTGGTCTCTTCACGGCACTGAGAGTGTTCATGAGGGTTATGGCAGAGATGAAGTTGTGGGTTAACATCTTCCCGTACTTGGACGATCTCCTCATAAAAGCTGTGTCCAGGGCTCGGTTGTTGGAAAGCATCAACCTGACTACGCGACTTCTCACAAGTCACAGGTGTATTCTCATTCTACAAAAATCACACCTGGAACCTTCGTAGAGACTTCAGTTCCTGGGGATGATACTGGACACAGTGTCTCAAAGTGCCTATGGACAAAGCCTTGACAATCCAGTCTATAGTCCGCTCCATTTTGACACCGCACAAGATCTCAGTGCATCATTGCATCAGCCTACTAGGCAAGATGGTGGCCTCCTACGAGGCTGTTCAGTACGAAAGATTCCATGCCCGTCCATTCCAGCTGGACAAGTGGTCAGGGTCACATCTCCACATGCAACAGAGGATATCCCTTTCCCCAAAGGCAAGAATCTCCCTTCTATGGTGGTTGCAGATCTCCCACCTAGTGGAGGGCCGACGGTTCGGAATTCAGTCACACGGGGCTTAGTTTCAGGGAAGGTGGTCGACCCAAGAGGCTTCCCTTACGATAAACATTCTGGAACTCCGGGCGATTTACAATGCCCTTCTGCAAGTCTCTTACCTCCTTCAACATCAGGCCAAATAGGTCCAGTCGGACAACGCCACTGCAGTGGCGTACATAAACAGACAGGGAGGAACAAAAAGCAGGGCCGCAATGTAGAAGTGTCCAGAAAACTCCTCTGTGCGGAACGCCACACTAAGGCCATGTCGGTCATCTTCATTCCGGAAGTGGACATCTGGGAAGCAGACTTCCTCAGCAGACACGATCAATTGTTGATTCAACTGTGGGTCTGCCCTATGATCGTCATGAAGCCTTCTTGCCTCAACAAGAAGCTGCGTCGCTATTGCTCAAGGACGAGGGATCCACAGGCTGCAGCAGTGGATGCTCTGATGGCGCCATGAGTTTACCAGTTCGTCTATCTGTTCCCTCCGCTTCCTCTAATTCCCAGAGTTCACAAAAGACTAAAACAGGAAAGCGTTCAGGCAATTCTCATTGCCCCGGATTGGCCTTGCAGGGCTTGGTATGCGGACCTCCTGGCCTTGTCCCTTGAGGAGCCCTGGCCTCTGCCACGTCAAGAAAATCATCTTCAGCAAGGGCCGTTCACCTATCGAGACTTACTGCGGCTTCATTTGACGGCTTGAAGTTTGAAAGGGAGATTTTAGCCAGGAAAGAGATTCCGCCGAGGTTATTTCGACTATGGTCCAGGCTAGGAAGGTGGTAACATCTAAACATTACCACCGCATATGGAAGAAATATGTTTCTTGGTATGAGGACCGACAGTATTCTACTGTGGATTTTCATCTTGGCCGGTTCTTACTCTTCCTGCAGGCAGGTTTGGATATGGGCCTATGTTTCGGCTAGATTAAAGTTCAGGTTTTGGCCTTGTCTATCTTCTTCCAAAGACAGTTGGCTGTGATCCCAGAGGTCCAGACGTTTTTGAAGGATGTCCTTCGTATTCAACCCCCCTTTCTGCCTCCCACGGCTCTGTGGGATCTCAATTTGGTCATGACTTTCTCCAATCGTATTGGTTTGAACCATTACATAGGGTGGACATGAAGTATTTGACTTGGAAGACTGTCGTATTATTGGCCTTAGCCTCGGCAAGGCGTGTATTGGAATTGGGGGCCTTATCCTGTAAGAGCCCTTATCTGGTGTTTCGCGAGGATAGGGCGGAGTTTCTGTACTTGCCCGTAGTTTTTGCCTAAGGTGGTGTCAGCATTTCACATCAATCAGCTGATTGTGGTACCCATGGTGTCTGACACATCAGTTATGCCGAAGTCCCTGGACGTGGTTCAGGCTTTGAAGATGTCAAGAGGACGGCTCGTCACAGGAAATCTGACTCGCTTTTTGTTCTCTATGACACTACCAAAATTGGATGTCCTGCTTCAAAGCAGTCCATTGCTCATTGGATCTGTCTGACCATCCAACAGGCTTACTCTTCGGCAGCCTTGCCGCTGCAGAGATCTGTTCAGGCCCACTCCACAAGGTCGTGGGCTCTTCATGGGCGACTGCCTGTGGCATCTCGGTTTTACAGTTGTGTCGAGCAACTACTTGGTTTCGTTCAAACATGTTTGTAAAATTTTACAAGTTCGATACCTTGGCTACAGAGGACCTTCAGTTTGGTCACTCTGTTTTGAAGGGATCTCAGCACTCTCCCACCCGGTCTGAGAGCTTTGGGACTTTCCCATGGTATGAAGACTATCCCAGTATCCCCAAGGATGTAGAGAAAATATGAATTTAATACCTACCGGTAATTCCTTTTCTCGTAGTCCGTTGGGGATACTGGGCGCCCACATCTGTGCTTCGTTTTCCTGCAAGCTTTGTTCTTGTATTTCTTGGTTGGGTCTGCTGTTGCTGTCCCTTGTTTCAAGTTGTGGTTAGCATGGCTATCCTCTTATGGTGTGCTGGTTCGGTTCTCACTACTAATCTTGTCTATTTTCCTTTTCTCAAAGTATGTCCATCTGCTTGGGGGGCACAGTTTTCCTAGACTGAGTCTACAGAAGGGGCATAGATGGGAGGAGCCAGCACACTGACATTTCTACACACAATACCCCTTAATGACAACGTGAAAAAAGTTTTGAGATTTTTGCAAATTTATGAAAAATAAAAAACTAAAAGGGCCCCATACACTAGGACGATAATACCCAATTTCATCCGATTTTGGGCATTCGGCCCGATATATCGGATGAAATCGTGCATTTTGGAGGTGTTTCTGATCCGATGCGCGTTCCCGTGAGCATCGGATCCTCCAGATTGAATGTGCTGCACATTCACTCATGTCCAACCCCGCAGGCATGGCTGGGATCTCTCATGATACATCGTATGCAAAAGGACAGCATACGGTGTATCTTGGGTGATCCTGCCCCCCAGGAGGCTGCCGGGGTGATTGCCTGCAACATGTCAGATGGACATATCACATACGTGTATAGGACCCTTAAGAAATCACATGTAAATAAGTATTCACAGCCCTTGCCATGAAGCTCAAAATTGAGCTCAGGTGCATCCTGTTTCCACTGATCATCCTTGAGATGTTCCTAAAGCTTAATTGGAGTCCACCTGTGGTAAAGTCAGTTGATTGGACATGATTTGGAAAGGCACACACCAGCCTACAGGAGGCGGGTATATAGGGACGGGCCCGTTGCATTCTGGTAGGCCGAAAGCTTTGATCGTTTGGTGCCAATCCGCTGTTGCTATCTCATATCCCAATGTTATCCTGTGGATAACCTGTGGGGGATCTGGTCTGAACATCGACAGTGTCTAAGTCGACAATGTTTAGGTCGATAGGGTTTCTAGGTTGACATGTTCTAGGTCGACATGAGTTTTTCACATTTTTTCTTTTTTTCATACTTAACGATCCACGTGGACTACGATTGGAACGGTAATCTGTGCAGAGCTAAGCGAGGTACCTTGCCCGAAGCGTGCCAAGCGAGGGGACACGGTGCACTAATTGGGGTTCCCGGTCACTTTACGAAGAAAACGACACCAAAAAAAACAGGATTTTAATACCTACCGGTAAATCCTTTTCTCCGAGTCCGTAGAGGATGCTGGGGTCCACTTCATGACCATGGGGTATAGACGGTTCCGCATGAGCCATGGGCACTCTTAAGACTTTTCAATGTGTGAACTGGCTCCTCCCTCTATGCCCCTCCTCCAGACCTTAGTTATAGGAACTGTGCCCAGGGAGACGGACATTTCGAGGAAAGGATTTACTTTAAAACTAATGGTGAGATACTTACCAGCTCACACCGCAACCATGCCGCACACATGGCCATCAACACAACACACGCCAATAGGCATGAACCAATTACAGCAACATGCTGAAAACTAATAAAACACAACTTGTGTAATTCTAATAACAAAACTGCAGGTAAAGTATGCACTGGGATGGGCGCCCAGCATCCTCTACGGACTAGGAAAAAAGGATTTACCAGTAGGTATTAAAATCCTGTTTTCTCATACGTCCTAGAGGATGCTGGGGTCCACTTCATGACCATGGGGTTTATACCAAAGCTCCAGTACGGGCGGGAGAGTGCGGATGACCCTGCAGCACCGATTGACCGAACTTGAGGTCTTCATCTGCCAAAGTGTCAAACTTGTAGAACTTAGCAAATGTGTTTGACCCTGACAAAGTAGCTGCTCGGCAAAGTTGTAATGCCGAGACCCCCCGGGCAGATGCCCAGGATGAGCCCACCTTCCTAGTAGAATGGGCCTTCACCGACGTAGGTAACGGCAATCCAGCCGTAGAATGTGCATGCTGAAATGTCCCTCTGATCCAGCGCGCAATAGTCTGCTTGGAAGCAGGACACCCAATCTTGTTGGGAACATACAGGACAAACAGAGCCTCTGTTTTCCGTATCCTAGCTGTTCTAGCGACATAAATCTTCAAAGCTCTAACCACATCTAGAGACTTTGACTCAGTGAACTTGTCAGTAACTACTGGTACAACAATAGGTCGGTTTATGTCGAAAGATGAAACCACCTTCGGAAGAAAATGTTGGCGAGTTCTCAACTCTGCCCTATCTTCATGAAAAACCAGGTAAGGGCTCTTGTGAGACAAGGCCCCCAATTCAGACACCCGCCTTGCGGATGCCAATGCCAAAAGCATCACCACTTTCCAAGTGAGAAACTTCAACTATATCTCTTGTAGAGGCTCAAACCAATCCGATTGAAGGAACTGCAACACCACATTAAGGTCCCATGGTGCCACTGGAGGCACAAATGGAGGCTGGATGTGCAGAACCCCTTTCACGAAGGTCTGAACCTCTGGAAGAGCGGCCAATTGTTTTTGGAAAACAATTGACAAGGCCGAAATCTGGACCTTGACTGACCCCAATCGAAGGCCCGCCTCCACACCAGCCTGCAGAAAATGGAGAAAACGTCCCAACTGAAACTCTTCCGTAGGAGCCTTCTTGGATTCACACCAAGACACATTTTCTCCAAATACGGTGGTAATGTTTCGACGTTATGCCTTTCCTGGCCTGAATAAGTGTGGGAATGACTTCCTTTGGAATACCCTTCCGGGCTAGGATCTAGAGCTCAACAGCCATGCCGTCAAACGTAGCCGCGGTAAGTCTTGATACACGCACGGCCCCTGCTGCAGCAGGTCCTCGCGAAGAGGAAAAGGCCGAGGATCTTTTATGAGCAACTCCTGAAGATCTGGGTACCAAGCCCTCCTTGGCCAGTTTGGGGCAATGAAGATTGCTCAAACCCTTGTTCTTCTTATGATCCTGAGAACTTCTGGGATCAGCGTAAGTGGAGGGAAGACATACACTGACCGGAATATCCACTGGGTCACTAGCGCATCCACTGCTATTGCTTGAGGGTCTCTCGACCTGGAACAATACTTCTGAAGCTTCTTGTTGCGACGAGATGCAATCAAGTCTACTTGAGGAACTCCCCAAAGACTTGTCACCACTGCGAAGACTTCTTGGTGGAGGCCCCACTCTACTGGATGGAGATTGTACAAATACAAAGTAGGATAAACTTATCTGGCGCTACTGAGAGATTAAAGATCCATGCGAATGTTCTTCAATGTATATCAACCATGAGGATTTGTATCCACCCAAAAGTAAAGCAAAATTGCATATAGTGAAGTACAGTTTTTAATTTTTTAGGGTATTAACAATTAAAACAGATAACGTATAAAAGCTCCACACACAACTACACAAATTAAATGAAAGCCTCAATGACTGTGATTGAATGAATTACCAGAAGCCAAGAACTGACAAATCAGTTCAGTATCAGCATGTGTGTAGTGGGTCCCGGGTTCCCACGGATGTTGTATCACCGCTGAATCAGCTGACCTGGACTTCACCTCGTCACTGTCACGTCGGCTGCCAGATATCGATGTTCCCGCTCCAACGCGTTTCCACCTCTCAAGCTGAGGTCTTTTTCAAGGAGAATCCGGGCTGTCAGCTTTCATTTAATTTGTGTAGTTGTGTGTGGAGCTTTTATACGTTATCTGTTTTAATTGTTAATACCCTAAAAAATTAAAAACTGTACTTCACTATATGCAATTTTGCTTTACTTTTGGGTGGATACAAATCCTCATGGTTGATATACATTGAAGAACATTCGCATGGATCTTTAATCTCTCAGTAGCGCCAGATAAGTTTATCCTACTTTGTATTTGTGTTCTGATGTTTGGTGAAGGTGTTGGGGAATCCTTCAAATAGGATATTTTAGTCTGGCTGCACACTGTGTTTTAAGCGCACCCTATTGTGATCACACTTCTGACCATTGGATGGAGATTGTGTCTGCTGAGGAAGTCTGCTTCCCAGTTGTCTACTCCCGGAATGAAAATTGCCGACAGAGCCTTTACATGTCTTTCTGCCCAGAGGAGGATCTTCGTTACCTCTGCCATTGCCGCTCTGCTTTTCGTTCCGCCCTGCCTGTTTATGTACGCGACTGCTGTTACATTGTTCGACTGGATCTGCACGGGATGATCTTGAAGAAGATGTACCGAATGTTGAAGGCCGTTGTAAATGGCTCTCAATTCCAGCACGTTTATGTGAAGGCAGGCTTCCTGACTTTACCATTTTCCTTGAAAGCATTCCCCCTGAGTGACAGCTCCCCAGCCTCGGAGACTTGCATTCGTGGTTACCAGGACCCAGTCCTGAATCCCGAACCTGCGTCCCTCTAGCAGGTGCGAGCTGTGTAGCCACCACAGGAGCGAGATCCTGGCTTTTGACGACAGGATTATCTTTCGGTGCATGTGTAGGTGGGATCCCAACCACTTGTCCAACAGGTCCCACTGGAATACTCTCGCATGGAACCTGCCAAACTGTATGGCCTCGTAGGCCGCCACCATTTTTCCCAACAACCGAATGCACTGATGGATCGACACACTTGTTGGCTTCAATATCTGTTGTACCATTTTCTTGATTTCCAGAGTCTTTTCCACCGGAATAAAAACTCTCTGGACTTCTGTGTCCAGGAACATCTCGAGAAAAGGCAATCTTGTCATCGGGGCCAACTGTGACTTTGGATAATTTATGATCCAACCGTGTTGTTGGAGTATAGAGAGGGAGAGTGTGATGTTCTGTAACAACTGCTCCCTGGATCTCGCCTTTATCAGGAGATCATCTAGATAAGGAATTATATTGACTCCTTTTTGACGCAGAAGAACCATTATCTCCGCCATCACCTTGGTGAATACCCTCGGCGCCATGGAGAGACCAAAAGGCAACATCTGGAATTGGTAATGGCAATCCTGAACCGCAAATCTCAGATAAGCCTGGTGAGGAGGATAAATGGGAACATGCAGGTAAGCATCCTTTATGTCTACTGACACCGTGAAATCCCCCTTCTCCAGACTGGAAATCACTGCCCTCAGTGATTCCATTTTGAACTTGAATCGTTTCAAGTAGAGATTTAGATTTTCTAGGTTTAGGATCGGTCTGACCGAGCCGTCCGGCTTTGGAACTACAAAAAGGCTTGAATAAAATCCCCTCCCCTTGTTGTGACACAGGTACCAGGACTATGACCTGCTCCTGACATAATTTTTGGATTGCCGCTGTTACTGCTTCTCTTTCTGGAAGAGAAGCTGGCAAGGTTGATTTGAAAAATCGGCATGGGAGAACGTCTTGAAACTCCAGCTTGTACCCCCGGGATACTATTTGTAACACCCAGGGATCCAGGCCAGACAGAATCCAGGCTTGGCTGAACAGTCTGAGACGTGCCCCCACCCAAGCGGCCTCCTGCAAGGGAGCCCCAGCGTCATGCTGAAGATTTGCCAGAAGTAGGGGTAGACTTCTGCTCCTTGGAACCTGAAGCCGCTGTGGACTTCTTTCCCTTTCCTCTTCCCCTGCCTGCAAAGAAGGGGGAACCTCTCGTTTTTTGTATTTAATGGTCCGAAAGGACTGCATGTGAGAGTGATATGTCTTTTTTGCCGGTGCAGGCGCAGAGGGCAAAAATGTCGACTTACCTGCGGTAGCCGGCGAGACTAATGCATCCAGTCCATCGCCAAATAAGGCCTCACCTTTATATGGGAGAGCCTCCATATTTCTTTTGGAATCTGCATCCGCATTCCACTGGCGAATCCACAACGCCCTTCGAACCGATACTGCCATGGTAGCGGCTTGTGAACTCAAGAGTCCAATATCTTTCATCGCTTCTAGCATGTATGCGGCAGCGTCTTTGATATTCCCTAATTTAAGGAGTATCTCATCTTTATCAATCGTGTCAATTTCTGATGACACGCTGTCTGACCATTTTTCAATAGCGCGACTCACCCATGCGCAAGCAATTGTGGGCCTGAGCAGCGTACCATTGGCAAGATAAATGGATTTTAATGTAGTTTCCATTTTCCGGTCAGCCGGCTCCTTTAGTGAAGCTGTGCCAGGTGCAAGGAGAATTACCTTGTCAACCTGGACAGTGCACTGTCTAACACAGGGGGTGACTCCCATTTTTTTCTGTCCTCTACCGGGAAAGGATAAGCCATTTGAATTCTCTTGGGAATCCGAAATTCCTTTTCGGGACTCACCCACATCCCTTCAAAGAGAGTATTAAGCTTGTGTGAAGGAGGAAAAGAGACCTTAGATTTCTTTTCTTTATAGAAATAAGCCTTCTCCTGAGGTACAGGAGTGGCTTCTGTGACTTCCAGAACTTCCCTTATAGCTACAATCATATATTGTATATTTTTTGCCAATTTATGATCTTTTTCCCTGGAGTCACTATCGTTGACACAGGAATCAGTGTCGGTATCAGTATTCACAATATTTGCAAATGGTCTCTTATGTGACCCAGAGGGGTCGCCTGCAGATGGAAGAACAGAACCCTGAAAAATCACATCTTCCACAGATTTTCTCCAGCATTCAGCATGAAATTCAGACTTATCTAATCTCCTATTGATATGATGCATATGATCACGTATTTCTTTCACCCATGCAGGCTCCTGGTGTGCCGGCAGCGCCACCACATTACAAGTCTGTGTCCCTAAAATGGCTTCCTCCGGGGAAGAACTCACTGCCTCTGACATGTCTTACACACGTACACAACACACACTTGGACTTATAGGGGACTGGAGGAGGGTCATAGAGGGAGGAGCCAGTTCACACCCATTGAAAAGTCTTAAGAGTGCCCATGGCTCCTGCAGAACCGTCTATACCCCATGGTCATGAAGTGGACCCCAGCATCCTCTATGATGTATGAGAAAACATAAAACTCATGTCGACCTTTTGACCTGTCGACCTATAGTGGTCGACCTAAATATTGTCAACCTAGACACTGTCGATCTAATGATCCACACCCAACCTGGGGACCCTGCAGGAGAAAATAGGATTTTAATACCTACCGGTAAAACCTTTTTGCTTAGTCCGTAGAGGATGCTGGGGTCACATCAAGAACCATGGGGTATAGACGGGATCCGCAGGAGACATGGACACTTTAAGACTTTGAATGGGTGTGAACTGGCTCCTCCCTCTATGCCCCTCTTCCAGACTCCAGTTATAGAAACTGTGCCCAGGGAGACGGACATTTCGAGGAAAGGATTTATTGTTAAACCACGGTGAGCATCTTACCAGCTCACACCTCAAGCATGCCGCAGAACGTGGAATTCCACCGAATACAAGCCAACGGCATGAACAATTGCAGCACCTGGCTGTCAAGAAACGTAACACAACATGTGTGTAACTACAAATAATCACTGCAGATATAGTACGCACTGGGACGGGCGCACAGCATCCTTTACGGACTAAGAGAAAAGGAATTACCGGTAGGTATTAAAATCCTATTTTCTCATATGTCCTAGAGGATGCTGGGGTCACATCGAGAACCATGGGGTTATACCAAAGCTCTAGAATGGGCGGGAGAGTGCGGATGACTCTGCAGCACCGATTGACCAAACGTGAGGTCAACGTCGGCCAAGGTATTAAACTGTATTACTTAGCCAATTTGTTTGCTAAAAGGCTGCTTGGCAAAGTTGCAATGCCGAGACTCCCCGGTCAACCGCCCTGGACGAGCCCACCTTTCTAGTAGAATGGGCCTTCACCTATTTCGGTAACGGCAACCCTGCTGTGAGATAAGCATGCTGAATTATACTACAGATCCAGCGCGCAACTGTCTGCTTGGAAGCAGAACACCCAATCTTGTTGGGAGCAAACAGGACAAACAGAGCCGGTGTTCCTAAACAGAGCCGTCTTGGCGACATACATTTTCAAAACTCTGACCACATGCAGAGACTTCGACTCAGCAAAGGCGTCGGTAGTCACAGGCACCACCATAGGTTGGTACATGTGGAAAAAAGAAACCACCTTCGGTAGAAATTGTTGACGAGTTTCCAACTCTGCTCTATCTTCATGGAAGATCAAATAAGGTCTCCTGTGAGACCAGGTTGCTAACTCAGACACTCGCCTTGCATATGCCAAGGCCAACCTGACGACCACTTTCCAAGTGAGGAACTTCACTCAATGTGATTGAAGGAACTGCAACACCCCATTAAGATCCCATGGTGCCACTGGGGCACAAATGGAGGTTGGATGTGCAACACGCCCTTCACGACAGTCTGAACTTCTGGAAGGGAGTCCAACTTATTCTAAAAGAAACTCGCTAAGGTCGATTTTAATTGAGCCCAAGTTTAGGCCCACATCCACACCTGCTTGTAGAAAATGGAGAAAACGTCCTAGCTGAAAACTCTGCCGTAGGAGTCTTCTTGGATTCACACCAAGTTAAACTTATTTTCTCCAATACGGTAGTAATGTTTAGACATTACTCCTTTTCAAAACCCGAATAAGTGTGGAGAACTAATTCCGTGGGAATACCTTTACGGGCTAAGATTTTGCGGTCAACCGCCATGTTGTCAAACGTAGCCGCGGTAAGTCCTAATACACGCATGAACCCTGCCGCAACAGGAAAAAGCCAGGGATCTCCTAAGAATAACCCCTGAGATCTGGATACCAAGCTCGCCTTGGCCAGTCTGGGACCATGAGGCTCGCTCGAATTTGATCCCAGAACTTTTGGAACGAGAGAAAACGTAGGGAATACATATACCGACTGAAAACACTCACGGTGTCACCAGTGCATTCACTGTTCCTGTTTGAGGGTCCCTTGACCTGGAACTCTGAAGCTTCTTGTTGAGACGAGATGCCATCATTCCTACTTGAGGAAATCCCAACGACCACCTCTTCGAAGACTACTTGGAGGAGGTCTCCCCTCTCCTGGATGGAGATTGTGTCTGCTGAGGAAGTCTGCCTCTCAGATGTCCACTCCTGGAACGAACCTCGCCGACAGAGCGCTTGTATGTCTTTCCGCCCAGTGGAAAATCCTTGCGGTTTCTGCCATTGCTGTTCTGCTTTCGTCTGTAGAAAACCGTTGTAAACGGCCCTTAACTCTAGACCGTTTATGTGGTGACAAGTTTCCTAACTTGACCATCTTCCTTGGAAGTGTTCCCCCTGTGTGACTGCCCCCCCCCCCCCCTGCCTCGGAGGCTTGCATCCGTGGTCGCTAGGATCCAGTCCTGGATCTCGAACCTGCGCCCCTCTAGGAGGTGAGAACTGCGCAGCCACCACAGTAGTGAGATTCTGGTCTTGGAAGACAGGATTATCCTCCGGTGTATGTGTAGGTGGGAACCGGACCACTTGTCCAACAGGCCCCACTGTAACACCCTGGCGTGGAACCTGCCAAACTGAGTGGCCTCGTAGGCCGCAACCATCTTTTCCAGCAACCGAATATATTGATGAATAGACACTCTAGCTGGTCTCGGAATTTGTTTGACCAGACTCTGGATCTCCAGAGTCTATTTCCCCTGGAAGAAAAAACTCTCTGTAGTTCTGTGTCTAGTATTATTCCCAAAACCGACAACCGCGTTATTGGGACCAACAATGATTCCGGCAAGTTCAGGAGCCAACCATGTTGTTGAAGAACTGTCAGAGAGAGTGCAATGTTTTGCACAAACTGGTTCCTTGACCTCGCCGTTATCAAAAGACTGTCCCAGTACGCAGGGCCAGTTCCGGGGCTTCTGGCGCCCCGGGCGGCATTAGGGGGCGTGGCTTCATACAGGGGACGTGGTCAGTTACGCCCCCTGTACTGTTGTAGGATGAGCGGTGCGCGATGACGTCATCGCGCACCGCACAGCAAAGGTCCTCTCCACGAAAGTAAACTAGACGCTAAACGTCTAGTTCCCTTCGTGGAGAGGACCTTTGCTGTGCGATGACGTCAACGCGCACCGCATATCATTACAGTGATGGTCCTCTCCAGGAAGGGAAACTAGACGCATAGCGTCTAGTTTCCCTTCACAGCGGGCAGCCCACGAAGGGAAACTAGACGCATAGCGTCTAGTTTCCCTTCACAGCGGACAGCGGGATAGCGGGCCGCGGCAGCGGGGGGCACCACAGCAGCAGCGGATCTTGCCAGGGTGCGGCGCCCTCCGGAAGGCGCCGGCGCCCTGGGCAAAAGTCCTGCTTGCCCGTGGCAAGATCTGCTACTGCCAGTACGGGAAAATTGTGACTCCTTACTAGCGACGGAGAACCATCATTACCGCCATCACCCTGGTGAAAATCCTTGGAGCCGTGGACAGACCAAACGGCAACGTCTGAAATTGGTAATGACAACAGTGAATTTTAAACCTCAGGTAAGCCTAATGAGTAGGAAAATACCTCCGTTATGTCTACTGAGACCATGAAAAAAAAAACTCCTTTTTTCCAGATTGGAAATCACTGCACGGAGAGATTCCATCTTGGATTTTAATTTCTTTAAGTAGAAATTGAGGGATTTCAGATTTAGGATCTGACCGAGCCGTCTGGCTTCGGGACCACGGAGAGGCTTGAATAACGAGTTTTATGGTAAGTACTTACCTTTGTTAAAACTCTTTCTGCGAGGTACACTGTGCTCCACAAGGATAGACATTGGGGTGTCCAACAGGCTCAAATGCTTTGACTGTTCCCAAGATGCATAGCGCCGCCTCCTCTATGACCCCGCCTCCCTGCACAGGAGCTCAGTTTTTAGTTAACCAGCCCAATGCAGTAGCAGGAAAAGAGACAACAGTTAGTAGCCACAAACACCACATTCTCACGACAGGAGAAGTGTCAGCGGCTAATGCCATACCAACCCAAAGAAGCTAAGTGCGTCAGGGTGGGCGCCTTGTGGAGCCCAGCGTACCTCGCAGAAAGAGTTTTAACAAAGGTAAGTTCTTACCATAAAACTCGTTTTCTGCTGCGGGGTACACTGGGCTCCACAAGGATAGACATTGGGGATGTCCTAAAGCAGTTCCTTATGGGAGGGGACACACTGTAGTGGGCACAAGAGCCCGGCGTCCAAAGGAAGCATCCTGGGAAGCGGCAGTATCGAAGGCATAGAACCTTATGAAAGTGTTCACTGAGGACCACGTAGCCGCCTTGCACAATTGTTCAAGGGTCGCACCATGGTGGGCCGCACAGGAAGGTCCAACAGACCGAGTAGAATGGGCCGTAATGTGAGCAGGAGCTGACAGACCAGCCTTCACATAAGCATGTGCAATAACCATTCTAATCCATCTGGCCAAAGTCTGCTTGTGAGCAGGCCAGCCCCGTTTGTGAAATCCAAATAGAACAAAGAGAGAATCAGATTTCCTAACAGAAGCAGTTCTCTTCACATAGATACGGAGAGCCCGTACCACATCTAAAGAGCGCTCTTTGGGAGACAGATAAGGAGAAACAAGTGCCGGAACCACAATCTCCTGATTAAGGTGGAACGAAGAAACCACCTTAGGTAAATATCCAGGACGAGTCTGAAGAACCGTCCGGTCACGGTGAAATATCAGAACTGGGGAACTACAAGACAAGGCACCCAAATCCAACACTCTTCTAGCTGAGGCAATAGCCAGCAAAAACACCACCTTAAGGGAAAGCCACTTAAGATCAGCTGAACCAAGAGGTTCAAACGGAGACTCTTGTAACGCCTCCAAAACCACCAACAAATCCCAAGGAGCCACAGGCGGGATATAAGGAGGTTGGATACGCAACACACCCTGAGTAAAGGTATGCACATCAGGTAAGGTCGCAATTTTTCTCTGAAACCACACCGACAAGGCAGAAATTTGAAACTTGAGGGAGGCCAGACGCAGGCCTAAGTCCAGGCCCTGCTGAAGAAAAGCCAACAACTTGGCTGTACTAAACTTGGAAGCGTCATAATTGTTAGATGCGCACCAAAGTAAGAATGCCAAACCCTATAGTAAATCAGAGCAGAAGCCGGTTTCCGGGCCCGCAACATAGTTTGAATGACCGCCTCAGAAAACCCTTTAGCCCTCAAGACGGAAGTTTCAAGAGCCACGCCGTCAATGACAGCCAGGCTAGGTCCTGGTAGACAAAGGGGCCCTGAACAAGGAGGTCTGGGCGTTGTGGAAGTAGGATTAGACGCTCTGACGATAGGCCCTGCAGGTCTGAGAACCAGTGCCGCCTGGGCCATGCTGGAGCTATGAGAAGCAGGATTCCCCTTTCTTGCTTAAACTTCCGAATTACCCTGGGCAGGAGTAACACCGGAGGGAACACGTACGGCAGCCGAAACCTCCACGGCACCGCCAGCACATCCACGAATGCTGCTTGAGGATCCCTTGTCCTTGCTCCGAAGACCGGAACCTTGTGATTGTGTCGAGATGCCATCAGATCAACGTCTGGAAGGCCCCACGTTTCCACTAGGAGTTGAAACACTTCTGGATGGAGGCCCCACTCTCTGGCGTGTACGTCCTGACGACTGAGAAAGTCTGCTTCCCAATTCAGGACTCCCGGAATGAATATCACCGATATGGCCGGTAGATGGCGTTCCGCCCATTGAAGAATCCGTGAGACTTCCTTCATTGCCAAGCGGCTTCGAGTGCCGCCTTGATGATTTATGTAAGCCACTGTGGTGGCGTTGTCCAACTGTACTTGAACAGGACGGTTCTGAATTAAATGCTGGGCCAGGCTCAATGAGTTGAAGACCGCCCGCAATTCCAGAATGTTGATCAGGAGGAGAGACTCCTCCTTGGTCCACCGACCCTGAATGGAGTGTTGCTCCAGCACCGCGCCCCAACCCCTTAGACTGGCATCTGTTGTCAACAGGACCCAGTCGGATAACCAGAAGGGACGGCGCCTGCACAATCGTTGGCCCTGGAGCCACCAGTGCAGCGACAGACGGACCTCTGGAGTCAATGAGATCATGCGAGACCTGATTCGGTGAGGCAGGCCGTCCCACTTGGCCAGAATCAGCCTCTGGAGGGGGCGAGAATGGAATTGAGCATACTCCACCATGTCGAATGCTGACACCATGAGGCCCAGCACCTGCATTGCCGAATGTATCGACACTTGCGGACGAAAAAGGAAGCAACGAATCCTGTCCTGAAGCTTCAGGACTTTCTCCTGAGACAAGAACAACCGCTGGTTGTGAGTGTCCAATAGCGCTCCCAGGTGCACCATGATCTGAGCAGGGACCAGGGAGGATTTCTTCCAGTTGATGAGCCACCCGTGGGCTTGCAGAAACCGGACAATCATATCCAGATGACTTAGGAGAAGTTCTGGGGAATTTGCCAGGATCAACAAATAATCCAGATACGGTAGGATCCTGACCCCTTGACGGCAGAGTACCACCGTCATAACTTTGGTGAAGACTCGCGGAGCCGTAGTTAAACCAAAAGGTAACGCCCAAAACTGGTAATGGAGGTTGCCAATCACAAACCTCAGGTATTGCTGATGCGACACTGCTATAGGAATATGCAGGTAAGCATCTTGTATATCCAGGGAGACCATATAATCCCCAGGTTCCAAGGCCAGAACTATAGATCAAAGGGTTTCCATACGGAACTTGGAGACTTTCACAAACTTGTTCAATGCCTTGAGATTGAGAATGGGCCGGGAGGACCCATTCGGTTTCGGGACTAGAAACAGCGGAGAATAGTACCCCCGGCCCCTCTGAGCAAGAGGTACCTGTACTACGACTCCTGTATCCAGGAGGGTCTGTACCACCGAGTGTAGAGTTTTTGCCTTTGTCCGGTCCAAGGGACGTCTGTCTGGCAAAATCGATGAGGGTGTCGGTTTTTTAATGCAATGGCGTAACCTCGAAGGACGACTTCCCGTACCCAAGCTTCTGAAGTGGTCTTCAACCATTCCTGGGTATACCCTAGAAGCCGGCCCCCCCCACCCTGGGATCCCCCAGGGGGAGGCCCGCCACGTCATGCGGCAGGCTTATCGGTCTCGGCAGCTGGCTGACGGGCAGCCCAGGCTCTTTTGGGCTTCGGCTTACCAGGTTTGGAAGTGCGGGCCTGCTTATGGTACACCTGACCTTTTGCTTTACCTGAAGGACGAAAGGGACGAAAGGAAGTACCTTTAGCCTTCGACACAGAAGAAGCGGTACTTGGCAGACAGGCAGTTTTGGCAGTAGCCAAGTCAGCCACTATCTTATTTAAGCCCTCCCCAAACAGAATATCTCCCTTGAAAGGGAGTACCTCCAGGGTTTTTCTAGAGTCCAGATCCACAGACCAGGATCTCAGCCACAATATCCGGCGAGCCAGGACTGATGTAGTAGAGGCCTTGGCTGCTAGGATACCGGCATCCGAAGCCGCCTCTTATAATATAGCGAGAAGCTGTGACAATATATGACAAGCATTGTCTAGCGTGGTCAGAGGAGATTTCAGTATCTGTCACACTTGCGGCGCTGCGGCTGCCGCGCTTACCGCTCCAGGTGCGCTGGGTCTCCCGGCGGTCGTCGCCCCCAGTGGGCTCCGGGTCATCGCGTCTTGCTGGCGCTGCCACCGGCGGGTTCCCGGGGTGTGGGCGCCGCCATTGCGCCCGGCATCCACGAGAGCGCGGTGAGCGGGTGATGTCATTGGTCCCTTCCGCCAATCGGGAGAGGGCGGGAAGTTCAAAGGCAGACGCCGTACAGAGCCCTGGCGCCTGAGTATCGTCTTTCCCAATGATCACCAGTGCTAGCAGCGTTCAGCGTGTTCTCAAGCTGAATGTCTCCTGTGTTCCAGCGTTGCAAAGTATCTTTCAGTGGGACATTCCCTGTGCTACCAGCGTTACAGAGTATCTTTCAGTGGGACATTCCCTGTGCTACCAGCGTTACAGTGTATCACTCAGTGGAACCTTCCACGTGCTACCAGCGTTACAGTGTATCACTCAGTGGGACCTTCCCTGTGCTACCAGCGTTACAGTGTATCACTCAGTGGGACATTCTCTGCGTTACCAGCGTTACAGTGTATCTCTCAGAGGGACACCTCCTGTGCTTCCAGTATTACAGGGTATCCCTAAGTGGAACGCCTCCCAAACTTTCAGAGTTACACTGAATCTCAAATCCTCATTCATTTCTTCAACACCGCTCACAAGTTCTCATTCTTCTGTGTGCTTCAACATCGTTCTCAAATCTTCATTCATTTCTTCAACATCGCTCTCAAGTTCTTCATTCTTCTGTGTACTTCAGCATCGCCCCCAAGCCTTGGCCACAACTAATTCTTTAGCATTACACGTCGGTTACAACGGCTAAGTTCTGCATGAGGAAAACCTACATTCAGCCGTCCCTGCTCCGGCCCAGCTGTGGTTCCTCTTCCGGATCATCGGAAGAACCCCCGAGTTCTTAACACTCCCAACCCAGGTCAGTGACAGTATACTCAGGCCACATGGACCCGGGGGATCGGAACCCAGAGTCAAGCGCCATCCAAAACTTGGCTTCCCGAGTTCAGAGTCAGGAGGCGGCACAGACCCAGGTGATGCAGTATCTCCAGGAATTATCCGGCCGGCTGGATCAAATTCAGGCCTCCCTGGCTTCAGTAGCTCCGGCTCCTGCTACAGTACCCGCTCCAGTAGTCATCTCCAGTAATGTTCAATCCTCGTTTGGAACCATGTCACGCCTTCAGCTTCCCACTCCTTCTCGCTATAATGGGAATCCAAAGAATTGCCGTGGTTTTCTCAACCAATGCAAGGTGCATTTTGAACTTCTCTCACACAATTTCCCCATGGATCGGTCCAAAGTGGCATACATTATTTCCTTGCTTGAAGGTTCAGCGTTGGATTGGGGGTCTCCGTTGTGGGAACAATCTGACCCATTGGTTTCCAGTTACACTAATTTCATCGCGTCATTCCAAAGGATTTTTGATGAGCCCGGCAGAACGACCGCTGCTTCCTCGGACCTGCTCCGAGTCCGTCAAGGCTCCCGTTCTGTGGGACAGTACGTGGTTCACTTCCAGACCATTGCCTCAGAACTACGCTGGAATAATGATGCTCTCAGGGCCACTTTCTGGACGCTCTCTGACCGTCTGAAGGACGAGCTGGTCACTAGGGATCTGCCGGATCCTTTAGAAGAATTGATCTCGCTCTGTGTCAAGGTGGATCTTCGCATGCAGGAATGAGGTGGTGAACGTAGTCGGTCGGATCAATCCAGATTCCAGCTCCTCCCGCATAAGCAAACAATTACCCAGAGTCCGGACGAACCCATGCAAATCAACCGATCCCGGCTGTCCCCGGAGGAACGACAGCGCCGTCGTGAGGGTAAACTCTGCCTCTACTGTGGAGCCGCGGATCACTTTATCAAGTTCTGCAAATCCCGTCCGGGAAACGGGCAGGCCTAGCTTGTTCCGTAGGAGTCAAGTTAGGGGTTACATCTAAATCTTCTCCGACAGTGGATTGTTTACTCTCCGTGTCTCTGTTTTCTGAGTCTATAGCCAAACCTGTTAAGGCCCTGCTGGACTCTGGGGCTGCAGGGAATTGTTTCTCTTTCTTGTGTTCAGAGTCTGGGTTTACAGTTACAGTCTGTCAAACAACCTATTACGTTGACTGCCATCAATGGTACCAAAATATCTAATGGTCTTATTACAAGTCGCACAGAGCCAATCAAGCTGCAGGTCGGAGCTCTGCATCAAGAACATTTGGAGTTTCTAGTAATTCCGGAGATGCCTCACGATCTTGTTCTTGGTCTACCTTGGCTTAAAATTCACAACCCTCACGTCGACTGCAAGACGTCACAAATATTGTCCTGGAGTTTGTTTTGTCACTCTAGTTGTCTCACTCCTGTTTACCCGCTCCGTGCATCTTCCAAGTCGGATGAGGAGCTCATTCCGGAGGCCTATCGGGAGTTCACAGATGTGTTCTCGGAACAGGCGGCCTATTAGTTACCACCCCATAGACCCTGGGACTGTCCCATTGAGCTCATCCCAGGGAAAATGCCACCCCGTGGACGCACATATCCCTTGTCATTACCCGAGACCCAAGCTATGTCGGACTATATCAAATCTAATCTACTGAAAGGATTCATTCGCCCCTCTACCTCCGCGCCTGTAACAGGTTTCTTTTTCGTGAAGAAGAAGAAGGACGGGGGGGTTAAGACCATGTATTGATTATCGTGGCTTAAACGATATCACCGTTAAGAACAAATACCCTTTGACGCTAATCACAGAGCTATTTGATAGGGTTCGTGGAGCCCACGTCTTCACTAAGCTCGACTTAAGAGGAGCCTTTAGTCTGATACGTATCCGACAGGGGGAGGAATGGAAGACGGCCTTCAATACCAGGGACGGGCATTACGAATATATGGTAATGACGTTTGGCCTCAGCAATGCCCCTGCCGTTTTTCAGGGATTTGTAAATGAAATCTTCCGAGATATGTTATACCAAAGCGTAGTGGTGTACTTGGATGACATTCTGATATTTTCTAAGAATCTTGCAGAGCACAGAGTACAGGTCAAAGAAGTACTTCTTCGCTTACGCGGGAATCGTCTCTACGGCAAGATTTCCAAATGTATCTTTGAGGTCCCTTCAATTCCGTTCCTCGGTTATGTCATCTCGGGTACGGAGCTACGCATGGATCCGGAAAAACTCACTGCCATTCGGGACTGGATTACAAAGTACAAGCAGTACAAAGATTCCTGGGCTTTGCAAATTACTACCGGAAATTCATTAAGGGATTTTCTACCATCGTTGCACCCATTACTGCCCTAACCAAAAAGGGGTCTGACCCAAGTCTCTGGTCTTCCGAAGCTGTAGTAGCGTTTGCCCGGTTGAAATCAGCCTTTATGTCTGCTCCAGTACTCCAACAACCTAATTTCTCAAAAACCATTCTTCTTGGAAGTCGATGCTTCCTCAGTAGGCATCGGTGCCGTCCTTTCACAGTACTCTTCTGATGGGAAGTTACATCCATGTGGTTTCCATTCTCGTAAGTTCTCTCCTGCTGAACGAAACTACACCAATGGAGATCAGGAACTTTTAGCAATAAAATCTGCCCTAGAAGAATGGAGGTACTTATTGGAAGGTGCTAAACACCTAATTACTATTTACACCGATCACAAGAACTTGTTATATATCAAGACGGCCCAGTGCTTGAATCCCCGTCAAGCTAGATGGGCGCTCTTCTTCACTCGGTTCTCGTTCATTATTAAGTACCGGGCCGGGACTCTTAACGCTAAGGCTGATGCTCTGTCTCGTTCTTTAACGGCCTCGGATGAGGAGAATTTCTTTGAAAAGAGTTTAATTCTCAGTCCAGTCTCTATTTCAGCAGCTCCCACCTCTCTGGGTCCTCCTCCTGGGAGAAAGTCTGTACCAGTTGAATTTCGACCAAAGTTACTGCAGTGGGCTCATATCTCTAAGTTTTCCGGTCATCCTGGAGTTCAAAAAATGTGTGAATTTCTACGAAGGTCATATTGGTGGGACACCATGAAGAAGGATATACAAGATTATGTCAATTCATGTCCTCAATGTGCTCAGCACAAAACTCTTCGTCTGCCTCCTGCAGGGTTGCTTCATCCACTGTCCATTCCTAAGAAACCCTGGACCCATATTTCTATGGACTTTATTACCGAATTACCCCTCTCCAAGGGTTACAATAAAATCTGGGTGATTATTGACCGCTTTTCAAAAATAGCACATTTTGTTCCGTTGACCGGTTTACCAACGGCTCCCAAGTTGGCTTTACTATTTATTCGTGAACACTTCCGCCTGCACGGGTTACCTCGGGAGATAGTCTCTGATCAAGGGGTACAGTTCACTGCAAGATTTTGGAGGGCCCTCTGCTCAGCCTTACAAATAAAACTCAAGTTCTCATCTGCTTACCATTCACAAACCAATGGGCAAACTGAACGTGTCAATCAAGATTTAGAGACTTTTCTCCGCGTTTATCTCTCTCCTTCACAGGACGATTGGGTGGAACTGTTACCCTGGGCCGAGTTTGCCCATAATCATCTGTACCACTCTTCCACTGGTGAGTCCCCATTCTTCATTAATTATGGATTCTATCCACGAGTCCCAGAATTACCAATTTTTCCTTCGGAGGATGGGGGTAATTCTGAGTTGATCGCAGCAGCAAGTTTTTTAGCAATTGGGCAAAACCATGTGCACTGCAGGGGGGGCAGATATAACATTTGCAGAGAGAGTTAGATTTGGGTGGGTTATATTGTTTCTGTGCAGGGTAAATACTGGCTGCTTTATTTTTACACTGCAATTTAGATTTCAGTTTGAACACACCCCACCCAAATCTAACTCTCTCTGCAAATGTTACATCTGCCCCACCTGCAGTGCACATGGTTTTGCCCAACTGCTAACTAACTTGCTGCTGCGATCAACTCAGAATTAGGCCCGATGTTCCTGCTGCAGCTTCCACTCTCCGGCACTTCAGTCAAATCTGGAGTAGGGTTCATGCTAATCTCAAAAAAATCTCTGGCCGCTACAAATTCTTTGCGGATAGAAAACGTCGAGCAGCTCCTCAATACAAAGTTGGTGACAGGGTATGGCTCTCTACCCGCAATCTTCATTTAAGAGTACCCGCTATGAAGTTTGCTCCGAAGTTCATCGGTCCTTACCTCGTTTTGAAAGTCCTGAACCCTGTTGTCTGCAAATTGGGATTGCCTTCCCACTTTCGGGTACCAAATTCTTTCCATGTTTCTCTCCTTCGTCCCCTCATTTTAAATCGGTTTCATTCGGAGTCTCCTAGCCCAACCTTGGTGGAGACTGAAGCTGGAACAGAATTTGAAATCAAAACTATTCTTGACTCTCGTTATCTTCACAAGAATTTACAGTATCTGGTAGAATTGAAAGGTTATGGTCCTGAGGAGAGGAGCTGGGTCAAAGCTTCTGAAGTCACTGCTCCCCGATTAGTCCAGATTAGTCCAGATCTTTCATTCTAAACATCCAACGAAACCAGGAAAGTGTCCAGGGGCCACTCCTAGAGGAGGGGGTACTGTCACACTCGCTGCACTGCGGCTGCCGCGCTTACCGCTCCGGGTGCTGGCGCTGCCTCCGGCGGGTTCCTGGGGTGTGGGCGCCGCCATTGCGCCCGGCATCCACGAGAGCGTGGTGAGCGGGTGACGTCATCGGTCCCTTCCGCCAATCGGGAGAGGGCGGGAAGTTCAAAGGCAGACGCCGTACAGAGCCCCGGCGCCTGAGTATCGTCTTTCCCAATGATCACCAGTGCTAGCAGCGTTCAGCGTGTTCTCAAGCTGAATGTCTCCTGTGTTCCAGCGTTGCAGAGTATCTTTCAGTGGGACATTCCCTGTGCTACCAGCGTTACAGAGTATCTTTCAGTGGGACATTCCCTGTGCTACCAGCGTTACAGAGTATCTTCAGTGGGACATTCCCTGTGCTACCAGCGTTACAGTGTATCACTCAGCGGAACCTTCCCTGTGCTACCAGCATTACAGTGTATCACTCAGTGGAACCTTCCCCGTGCTACCAGCGTTACAGTGTATCACTCAGTGGGACATTCTCTGCGTTACCAGCGTTACAGTGTATCTCTCAGAGGGACACCTCCTGTGCTTCCAGTATTACAGGATATCCCTAAGTGGAACGCCTCCCAAACTTTCAGAGTTACACTGAATCTCAAATCCTCATTCATTTCTTCAACACCGCTCACAAGTTCTCATTCTTCTGTGTGCTTCAACATCGTTCTTAAATCTTCATTCATCTCTTCAGCATCGCTCACAAGTTCTTCATTCTTCTGTGTGCTTCAACATCGTTCTCAAATCTTCATTCATTTCTTCAACATCGCTCTCAAGTTCTTCATTCTTCTGTGTACTTCAGCATCGCCCCCAAGCCTTGGCCACAACTAATTCTTTAGCATTACACGTCGGTTACAACGGCTAAGTTCTGCATGAGGAAAACCTACATCCAGCCATCCCTGCTCCGGACCAGCTGTGGTTCCTCTTCCGGATCATCGGAAGAACCCCCGAGTTCTCAACACTCCCAACCCAGGTCAGTGACACTAACTCCAAGGCCCACGCTTCAATAGCCTCGGCAGCCCATGTAGCTGCAATAGTGGGCCTTTGTGCAGCACCAGTGAGGGTGTAAATTGCTTTCAGACAACCCTCCACACGTTTATCCGTAGGCTCTTTTAGAGATGTGACGGTAGTGACAGGCAGAGCTGAGGAAACCACCATCCTGGCCACATGTGAGTCCACTGGAGGAGGCGTTTCCCAATTCTTAGCTCTGGCGCGAGGGGATAGCGAGCCAGTATCTTCTTTTGAGGCACAAACTTCTTTCCTGGGTATCCCCAGGATTCCTGACGTATTTCCACTAGGTGGTCAGAATGAGGTAAAACTTGTTTAACCACCTTCTGACGCTTGAACCTATCTGGTTTCTTAGGAGGAACGGATGGCTCGGGTTCATCCGTAATCTGTAGAATCAACTTAATAGCCTCCAAAAGATCAGGAACATCCACATGTGAACTACTCCTCCCCATCAGCCGTATCTGTGTCAGAATCTGTGGGGTCAGTGTAAGCCCCATCTTCATCAGACGAGGTGTCTGTGACAGCAGTGGATTGTGAGGAGGTTAGAGCTCGCTTAGAGGACCCCTTGCTCTTAGGAGAGCGAATGTCAGACTTTTTAGTAGTCAAGGACTGGTTCAATTTCTTCAATTGAGCAGACAAACTATCTGCCCACGGCGGGTTAGCTGCGGGGACCACATACGGTTGAACCGGCATAGGAGGTCCCATAGGGGGCATTAGTTTAGTAACTAGCGTATTCAGAAGTGTGGAGAAAGTGGCCCACGGCGGGTTATTATGGACCACCGTTGCCACAGTCCCACTGCGGGGCAAGGAGCCCTCAGAACAAGAGCCCGTAGCTACTATATTCTCCTCATAGGGATCTGTGGCGTCAGCAACACCTGTAGTGTGTTCAGCCCCAGAACCGTTACCCTCAGAAGCAGACATTATATA
This sequence comes from Pseudophryne corroboree, assembly GCF_028390025.1. NCBI lineage: Eukaryota > Metazoa > Chordata > Amphibia > Anura > Myobatrachidae > Pseudophryne > Pseudophryne corroboree. The sequence goes on along the minus strand of NC_086454.1, from coordinate 68,532,751 downwards.
ACTTGCAATATCAGGTAACACGGTACAATTGTCAGCAGCACAACACCCCTTGCCCAAACCCTTGAGCAGTGTAGTCAGCACAAGCAGGGATACAGGAGATATGGTGACTAAAATCACAGAGAAAAATACAATTAGAGTATATCTTGTGAATATTCTATATTATATTATTAGAAACCTGACGCACCAAGCCCCCTCAGGTTATAGAATATAGGGATAGCAAGTTGAGTGACACACGAAAGAAAATCTCCCAGCAAGCTAATGCATACACATATACTCACAGTTATACAATGCAGAGGTTATTACCAACAATAATACTGCACTGGACTAGCATATATATATACCTATGTAGTTAATAGATATAACACTGCACAGTAAGAACTGGATGTATATCACAGGGTACTTGTATCAGAGAACCCTGACTAAATGCACTCTTTCTTAACTATCACTGTCTAAATGACATGTAGAATACTTAAGTGTCATGTAAAGTCACAGCGCTGACTACCAGGCGGCTTTACAAAGGAGGATTTGCCCAAGCAGTCCCAGGAACAGTGTAGCTGAGAGAAATGGTGCCCAGACACTGACAGGAAGTGAGGGAGAGACAGATATGCAGCTCCAGGGCAGGAACATTTACTGGAAATGGCGCCCTGGGGCTGGGGGAGGGGTTCCAGGTCTAAGCCTTATCCCCTCTGCTGGCAAAACCACCTGGTACTGCGGGCTACAAATAAAAAGGTTTAAAGAGAAAACCTGACCTGCTCCCATGCCCTGGTGATCTAGTGGGATCGCCTGTACTGCCAGTGTCCACCGGCCGCGCCGGATCACGATAAAGCTCGGGTCCCGCGAACGGGACCCACTCACCACCTTCCCAAGCGCGGCCACGCGATCCCGAAGAGCCCCAGTCGTGTGTGCCTGACCAGAATAAAACCGGAGCCTACCACTGTAGTTACCCGGCAACCAGGGCGCGGGAGTGTACAGCGCCACTGGGGAGAGATGGAGCTGCAGCAGTGAATGTCTCCTGACATCTACACACTGCTGCAGCCCTTGAAGTCTTCACTTTTCTTCATAAAAAAGCTCTTCTTAGGGCTGCCTGGAGCAGCCCCTCTGTTATGTACCTGCTATCTGCGGCACCAACTACAAAACTGAGCTCCTGTGCCGGGAGGCGGGGTTATAGAGGCGGAGGCGCTATGCATCTTGGGAACAGTATAAGCTTTTGAGCCTGTTGGTGCCTCGGATCAAGATCCTACTCTACACCCCAATGTCTATCCTTGTGGAGCCCAGTGTACCACGCAGCAGAAAAAAGCCTTCTCCCTGTTGTGACAGGGGAAACCAGGCCAATGACCTGATCCTGATACAACCTTTGTATTGCGTTGCATACTACCTCTCCATCCTCCGGAGAATCGAATTTGAAAAATTGGTGAGGGGAAACGTCAGGAAACTCCAGTATGTACCCTTGGGACACTATTCGTAAAAACTCCCGGGTACAGGTCCGTTCCAGGACTGACTGAAGAGTTTTAGACGTGGCCCCCCCAGTGTGGGCTCCCGCAAGAGAGTCCCAGCGTCATTCGGTGGATGTGGCAGAAAACAGAGGATGATCTCTTCTCCTGTGATCTTGAATAGGATGCGGACCTCTTCCCTTTTCTGCTTCCTCTACCTGCAAAGAGGAATCTGTATCTACTGGGCCGAAATGACTGCATCCGACAATGATGTGTCATCATCCGTAGTGAGGGAACATAGGGCAAGAAAGCGGACTTACTAGCAGCAGCTGTCGATATCAAATTAACTAGGCCGTCACCAAACCAGGCTTCACCTTCATAGGGAAGACTCCCCTTCTTCTCGGAGTCAACATCAGCATTGCATTGGTGAATCCACAACGCCCTCCTAGCCGAGACCGCCATGGAATTGGCCCGTGGATCCAATAGTCCTATATCCCTTGCAGTCGCACGAAAGTATGCTGCAGTGTCCTTGATATATCCCAACATAAGGAGTATCCCATCACTTCCCAGGGTATCTACATCAGATGACAAGGTACCCAACCATATTTGAATACTACTACTCCCCCATGCCCATGTAATGGCAGGACTAACTAACGTAGTCGTGGACACATAACTAGAATATAACGTAGCTTCCTGCATATGATCCGCTGGATTTGTGACAGGGCTCCGTGCAGAACAGGGGGCGACTCCCACTTTATTCTGTCCACAGCGGGAAAATAAACAATCAGAATCCCCATGAGGATTTGAAACCATCTTGTCAGGGCTGACCCAGACTTTCTCACATAGAGCTCTCAGCACATGAGAAGGAGGAACGATACCTCAGCTTTCATTTTATATCCACACATAGGGGGTAATTCCAAGTTGATCGCAGCAGGAATTTTGCTAGCAGTTGGGCAAAACCATGTGCACTGCAGGGGAAGCAGATATAACGTGTGCAGAGAGAGTTAGATTTGGGTGTGGTGTGTTCGATCTGCAATCTAATTTGCAGCGTAAAAATAAAGCAGCCAGTATTTACCCTGCACAGAAACAAAATAACCCACCCAAATCTAACTCTCTCTGCACATGTTATATCTGCCTCCCCTGCAGTGCACATGGGCCCTCATTCCGAGTTGTTCGCTCGGTATTTTTCATCGCATCGCAATGAAAATCCGCTTAGTACGCATGCGCAATGTTCGCACTGCGACTGCGCCAAGTAACTTTGCTATGAAGAAAGTAATTTTACTCACGGCTTTTTCATCGCTCCGGCGATCGTAATGTGATTGACAGGAAATGGGTGTTACTGGGCGGAAGCACGGCGTTTTAGGGGCGTGTGGCTGAAAACGCTACCGTTTCCGGAAAAAACGCAGGAGTGGCCGGAGAAACGGTGGGAGTGCCTGGCCGAACGCTGGGTGTGTTTGTGACGTCAACCAGGAACGACAAGCACTGAACTGATCGCACAGGCAGAGTAAGTCTGAAGCTACTCCAAAACTGCTACGAGGTTTGTGATCGCAATATTGCGATTACTTCGGTCGCACTTTTAAGAAGCTAAGATACACTCCCAGTAGGCGGCGGCTTAGCGTGTGTAACTCTGCTACATTCGCATTGCGACCGATCAACTCGGAATGAGGGCCATGGTTTTGCCCAACTGCTAACAAAATTCCTGCTGCAATCAACTTGGAATTACCCCCATAGAGCCTTCTGTCAGGAACAGCCAGAGTCCTCAGTGACATCTTTAATGTGCACTACTCATGTACTGAATGGTCTTTTTATTTATTTATTTTTTAGCTGAACTAATCAGGAAACATTATGGTCGACATAGGAAACAGTATCCGTGTCAATATCAGGGAGTAGTAACTGGGCAAATGACATTTTTGCGACCCCGAGGGGTCTGAGGGAAATATAGCTATGAACATGACATCCTCCATAGATATTTCTAAGTCTTTGTAAATAAACACATATATATACCCTTTCTGATATGCACATTTTTTACCCAGTCAGATATTGGTGGTGCCTACATGGCCACCCACACACATCTGTGTCCCTAATATCGTATCCTCTTGGGCAATACATTCAGCCACCGGCGTGTCGACACACATGTACCAAGTACCATCAGTATCCGGCTGTGCCGACAGGGTCACTCCCACAGCCGTTTGTGGGAGGAGCACTCAGCCTCAGACATGCCGACACACGTGTACCAAACACCCACCGACACACCGGGCATAAAGGGGACAGACCCACAGTAAAGTCCGTCAGAGAGACACAGTGGAAGATTGCCAGCCCATTACCCAGCACCTAATCACCGGTTCTGAAACACTAAGGAATGCCCCAGACCTGCAGCGCTTTTATATTAATAAATATATATATATATATATATATAAGAATTTACTTACCGATAATTCTATTTCTCGTAGTCCGTAGTGGATGCTGGGGACTCCGTCAGGACCATGGGGAATAGCGGCTCCGCAGGAGACAGGGCACAAAAATAAAAGCTTTAGGATCAGGTGGTGTGCACTGGCTCCTCCCCCTATGACCCTCCTCCAAGCCTCAGTTAGGATACTGTGCCCGGACGAGCGTACACAATAAGGAAGGATTTTGAATCCCGGGTAAGACTCATACCAGCCACACCAATCACACTGTACAACCTGTGATCTGAACCCAGTTAACAGCATGATAACAGCGGAGCCTCTGAAAAGATGGCTCACAACAATAATAACCCGATTTTTGTAACAATAACTATGTACAAGTATTGCAGACAATCCGCACTTGGGATGGGCGCCCAGCATCCACTACGGACTACGAGAAATAGAATTATCGGTAAGTAAATTCTTATTTTCTCTGACGTCCTAAGTGGATGCTGGGGACTCCGTCAGGACCATGGGGATTATACCAAAGCTCCCAAACGGGCGGGAGAGTGCGGATGACTCTGCAGCACCGAATGAGAGAACTCCAGGTCCTCCTCAGCCAGGGTGTGCCCCTGACCAAGTAGCAGCTCGGCAAAGTTGTAAAGCCGAGACCCCTCGGGCAGCCGCCCAAGATGAGCCCACCTTCCTTGTGGAATGGGCATTTACATTTTTTGGCTGTGGCAGGCCTGCCACAGAATGTGCAAGCTTAATTGTACTACACATCCAACTAGCAATCGTCTGCTTAGAAGCAAGAGCACCCAGTTTTTTGGGTGCCTACAGGATAACAGCAAGTCAGTTTTCCTGACTCCAGCCGTCCTGGAAACCTATATTTTCAGGGCCCTGACAACATCTAGCAACTTGGAGTCCTCCAAGTCCCTAGTAGCCGCAGGTACCACAATAAGCTGGTGCAGGTGAAACGCTGACACCACCTTAGGGAGAAACTGGGGACGAGTCCGCAGCTCTGCCCTGTCCGAATGGACAATCAGATATGGGCTTTGTGAGACAAAGCCGCCAATTCTGACACTCGCCTGGCCGAGGTCAGGGCCAACAGCATGGTCACTTTTCATGTGAGATATTTCAAATCCACAGATTTGAGCGGTTTAAACCAATGTGATTTGAGGAATCCCAGAACTACGTTGAGATCCCACAGTGCCACTGGAGGCACAAAAGGGGGTTGTATATGCAGTACTCCCTTGACAAACTTCTGGACTTCAGGAACTGAAGCCAATTCTTTCTGGAAGAAAATTGACAGGGCCGAAATTTGAACCTTAATGGACCCCAATTTGAGGCCCATAGACACTCCTGTTTGCAGGAAATGCAGGAATCGACCGAGTTGAAATTTCTTCGTGGGGCCTTCCTGGCCTCACACCACGCAACATATTTTCGCCACATGTGGTGATAATGTTGTGCGGTCACCTCCTTCCTGGCTTTGACCAGGGTAGGAATGACCTCTTCCGGAATGCCTTTTTCCCTTAGGATCCGGCGTTCCACCGCCATGCCGTCAAACGCAGCCACGGTAAGTCTTGGAACAGACATGGTACTTGCTGAAGCAAGTCCCTTCTTAGCGGCAGAGGCCATGAGTCCTCTGTGAGCATTTCTTGAAGTTCCGGGTACCAAGTCCTTCTTGGCCAATCCGGAGCCACGAGTATAGTTCTTACTCCTCTACGTCTTATAATTCTCAGTACCTTGGGTATGAGAAGCAGAGGAGGGAACACATACACCGACTGGTACACCCACGGTGTTACCAGAACGTCCACAGCTATTGCCTGAGGGTCTCTTGACCTGGCGCAATACCTGTCCAGTTTTTTGTTCAGGCGAGACGCGATCATGTCCACCTTTGGTCTTTCCCAACGGTTCACAATCATGTGGAAGACTTCCCGATGAAGTCCCCACTCTCCCGGGTGGAGGTCGTGCCTGCTGAGGAAGTCTGCTTCCCAGTTGTCCACTCCCGGAATGAACACTGCTGACAGTGCTATCACATGATTTTCCGCCCAGCGAAGAATCCTTGCAGTTTCTGCCATTGCCCTCCTGCTTCTTGTGCCGCCCTGTCTGTTTACGTGGGCGACTGCCGTGATGTTGTCCCACTGGATCAATACCGGCTGACCTTGAAGCAGAGGTCTTGCTAAGCTTAGAGCATTGTAAATTGTCCTTAGCTCCAGTATATTTATGTGGAGAGAAGTCTCCAGACTTGATCACACTCCCTGGAAATTTTTTCCCTGTGTGACTGCTCCCCAGCCTCTCAGGCTGGCATCCGTGGTTACCAGGACCCAGTCCTGAATGCCGAATCTGCGGCCCTTTAGTAGATGAGCACTCTGCAGCCACCGCAGAAGAAACACCCTTGTCCTTGGAGACAGGGTTATCCGCTGATGCATCTGAAGATGCGATCCGGACCATTTTTCCAGCAGATCCCACTGAAAAGTTCTTGCGTGAAATCTGCCGAATGGAATCGCTTCGTAAGAAGCCACCATTTTTCCCAGGACCCTTGTGCAATGATGCACTGACACTTTTCCTGGTTTTAGGAGGTTCCTGACTAGCTCGGATAACTCCCTGGCTTTCTTCTCCGGGAGAAACACCCTTTTCTGGACTGTGTCCAGAATCATCCCTAGGAACAGCAGACGTGTCGTCGGAAACAGCTGCGATTTTGGAATATTTAGAATCCACCCGTGCTGTCGTAGAACTACTTGAGATAGTGCTACTCCGACCTCCAACTGTTCTCTGGACCTTGCCCTTATCAGGAGATCGTCCATTTTCTTTGAAGAAGAATCATCATTTCGGCCATTACCTTGGTAAAGACCCGGGGTGCCGTGGACAATCCAAACGGCAGCGTCTGAAACTGATAGTGACAGTTCTGTACCACGAACCTGAGGTACCCTTGGTGAGAAGGGCAAATTGGGACATGGAGGTAAGCATCCCTGATGTCCAGGGACACCATATAGTCCCCTTCTTCCTGGTTCGCTATCACTGCTCTGAGTGACTCCATCTTGATTTGAACCTTTGTATGTAAGTGTTCTCACCGAGCCGTCTGGCTTCAGTACCACAATATAGTGTGGAATAATACCCCTTTCCTTGTTGTAGGAGGGGTACTTTGATTATCACCTGCTGGGAATACAGCTTGTGAATTGTTTCCACTACTGCCTCCCTGTCGGAGGGAGACGTTGGTAAAGCAGACTTCAGGAACCTGCGAGGGGGAGACGTCTCGAATTTCCAATCTGTACCCCTGGGATACTACTTGTAGGATCCAGGGGTCCACTTGCGAGTGAGGCCACTGCGTGCTGAAACTCTTGAGACGACCCCCCACCGCACCTGAGTCCGCTTGTACGGCCCCAGCGTCATGCTGAGGACTTGGCAGAAGCGGTGGAGGGCTTCTGTTCCTGGGAATGGGCTGCTTGCTGCAGTCTTCTTCCCTTTCCTCTAACCCTGGGCAGATATGACTGGCCTTTTGCCCGCTTGCCCTTATGGGGACGAAAGGACTGAGGCTGAAAAGACGGTGTCTTTTTCTGCTGAGATGTGACTTGGGGTAAAAAAGGTGGATTTTCCAGCTGTTGCCGTGGCCACCAGGTCCGATGGACCGACCCCAAATAACTCCTCCCCTTTATACGGCAATACTTCCATGTGCCGTTTGGAATCTGCATCACCTGACCACTGTCGTGTCCATAAACATCTTCTGGCAGATATGGACATCGCACTTACTCTTGATGCCAGAGTGCAAATATCCCTCTGTGCATCTCGCATATATAGAAATGCATCCTTTAAATGCTCTATAGTCAATAAAATACTGTCCCTGTCAAGGGTATCAATATTTTCAGTCAGGGAATCCGACCAAGCCACCCCAGCGCTGCACATCCAGGCTGAGGCGATCGCTGGTCGCAGTATAACACCAGTATGTGTGTATATACTTTTTAGGATATTTTCCAGCCTCCTATCAGTTGGCTCCTTGAGGGCGGCCGTATCTGGAGACCATAACGCCACTTGATAAGCGTGTGAGCGTCTTATCCACCCTAAGGGGTGTTTCCCAACGCGCCCTAACTTCTGGCGGGAAAGGGTATACCGCCAATAATTTTCTATCGGGGGAAACCCACGCATCATCACACACTTCATTTAATTTATCTGATTCAGGAAAAACTACAGGTAGTTTTTTCACACCCCACATAATACCCTTTTTTGTGGTACTTGTAGTATCAGAAATATGTAACACCTCCTTCATTGCCCTTAACATGTAAAGTGTGGCCCTAAAGGAAAATACGTTTGTTTCTTCACCGTCGACACTGGAGTCAGTGTCCGTGTCTGTGTCAACCGACTGAGGTAAATGGGCGTTTTAAAGCCCCTGACGGTGTTTGAGACGCCTGGACAGGTACTAATTTGTTTGCCGGCCGTCTCATGTCGTCAACCGACCTTGCAGCGTGTTGACATTATCACGTAATTCCCTAAATACGCCATCCATTCCGGTGTCGACTCCCTAGAGAGTGACATCACCATTACAGGCAATTGCTCCGCCTCCTCACCAACATCGTCCTCATACATGTCGACACACACGTACCGACACACAGCACACACACAGGGAATGCTCTGATAGAGGACAGGACCCCACTAGCCCTTTGGGGAGACAGAGGGAGAGTTTGCCAGCACACACCAAAACGCTATAATTATACAGGGACAACCTTTATATAAGTGTTTTCCCTTATAGCATCTTAATATATAAGCATATCGCCAAATAAGTGCCCCCCCTCTCTGTTTTAACCCTGTTTCTGTAGTGCAGTGCAGGGGAGAGCCTGGGAGCCTTCCCACCAGCAGTTCTGTGAGGGAAAATGGCGCTGTGTGCTGAGGAGAATAGGCCCCGCCCCCTTTTCGGCGGGCTTCTTCTCCCGTTTTTCTGACAACCTGGCAGGGGTTAAATACATCCATATAGCCCCAGAGGCTATATGTGATGTATTTTTAGCCAGTATAGGTACTTTCATTGCTGCCCAGGGCGCCCCCCCCCAGCGCCCTGCACCCTCAGTGACCGTTGGTGTGAAGTGTGCTGAGAGCAATGGCGCACAGCTGCAGTGCTGTGCGCTACCTCATGAAGACTGAGAAGTCTTCAGCCGCCGATTTCTGGACCTCTTCTCTCTTCAGCATCTGCAAGGGGGTCGGCGGCGCGGCTCCGGTGACCCATCCAGGCTGTACCTGTGATCGTCCCTCTGGAGCTAGTGTCCAGTAGCCTAAGAAGCCAATCCATCCTGCACGCAGGTGAGTTCACTTCTTCTCCCCTAAGTCCCTCGTTGCAGTGAGCCTGTTGCCAGCAGGACTCACTGAAAATAAAAAACCTAATAAAACTTTTACTCTAAGCAGCTCTTTAGGAGAGCCACCTAGATTGCACCCTTCTCGGCCGGGCACAAAAACCTAACTGAGGCTTGGAGGAGGGTCATAGGGGGAGGAGCCAGTGCACACCACCTGATCCTAAAGCTTTTATTTTTGTGCCCTGTCTCCTGCGGAGCCGCTATTCCCCATGGTCCTGACGGAGTCCCCAGCATCCACTTAGGACGTCAGAGAAATATATATATATATATATATATATATATATACATACATACACACATATATTACAAACATTTCTGTGCCCGCCCCCCGTTTTTGTGAAGGACCAGCGTGTCATACATAGAAAATGGCGCTGTGTGAACTGAGAGGACTAAGCCCCGACCCCTCAATGGCGCGCTTCAGTCCCACTTTTTTTTAACTAAATCTTTATACTGGCGGGGTTAGGACAGTGCCTAGGCACCTATGTCCCCTCTTGCCTGTCTTATTTTTGAGGTTTAGATGCTGCCCAGGGCGCGCCCCTCCCGCCCCGCACCCTGCAGTGCTGTTTTGTGTGGGAGCATGGCGCGCAGCGTGCGATCGCTGTGCGGTACCTCATAAGCCGTCAATGAAGTATTCTTTTCTTCTACTCACCCGTCTTCTGACTTCTGGCTCTGCAAGGGGGGTGACGGCCAGCTCTGGGAATGAGCCCCGAGGCGTACCTAGTGATCAAACCCTCAGGAGCTAATGGTGTCCTGTAGCCAAAGAAGCAGAGCCTTGAAACTCACAGAAGTAGGTCTGACTTCTCTCCCCTAAGTCCCACGAAGCAGGGAGACTTGTCAGCAGTTCTCCCTGAAAATAAAAAAACCTAACAAAGTCTTTTCAGAGAAACTCAGTAGAGCTCCTCAGAGTGCATCCAGTCTGCCTGGGTACAGATCTAAACTGGAGGAGGGGCATAGAGGGAGGAGACAGTTCTCACCAATTCAGTCTTAAAGTGCCCATGTCACCTGCGGATCCAGTCTATACCCCATGGTTCTTGATGTGACCCCAGCATCCTCTAGGACGTATGAGAAAAATATCTGCTACTTTGAAGGTCCCAATGAGCACATCCGTAAATGGAAAAAGTTCGGAACCACCAGGACTCTTCCTCAAGCTGGCTGGGTGTTTAGACTGCGTGATCGGGGGCAACCACTATGGCATTTAACACTTTATTTTGGGTCCAGACCTATAATGGACCATCCACAAAAGGATTAAAAATGTCCAAAAATACTTTTAAGTTATATTACAGCTTTCTCCGGTTTTCAACCCCCCAAAAAAATAAAAGGCAACCTCTTCTTTTAGAATTGCTAATTATCAAGTATGAGTTTCCTTTACATGGAAGGTGATGGCTTTGGCTTGTCCTGTACATGACATCTACATTGTGATATTGTGTTGGTATCATAGAGAAAACAAAATATTCTACCTAAAAAAAATAAGCCATGTTAGGCACTTAGATATTACATCCATCTAGAAGTTAACAAAATTTCATGTTAAAACTTGTACAAATGTCCCGAAGGTGATAGTGTAATGGCCCTAATATTAGATAACAACCTTATCAACTGGCCTTAGGAGCTCAAAGCATTTTTTTTATATAGGTAAAATTTTTCAAATGGTATTTATATTTTCCTTATGTCTAAAGAAGTGGTTGCCAAATGCGGCCCTCAAGGCACCCCAACAGTCCAGGTCTTAAAGATATCCATGCTTAGGCACAGGTAACTTAAATCAGTACCTCAGTTTGATTAGACCATCCGGCACCAGGCAGGATATCCCTAAAACCTGGACTGTCGGGGTGCCTTGAGGACAGTGGGGCAGATGTATTAACCTAGAGAAGGCATAAGGAAGTAATAAACCAGTGATATGTGCAAGGTGATAAAGGCACCAGCCAATCAGATCCTAACTGTTCATTTACACATTGGCTGGTGCCTTTATCACCTTGTACATATCACTGGTTTATCACTTCCTTATGCCTTCTCCAGGTTAATACATCTGCCCCAATATTTGGGAACCACTGGTCTAAAGATTTTTTTTTATGTACAAAAAAAATAAAAAAGCCTACTGACTGCAATAAACACCCACAATATAACTTATTTTTGTTTTTGTGTGTGTATCCTAACCCCCCACCCCCTTCCCCACACATGAATTCTCTTTCTGGGTCTCCATGTCTCCCTCCCCAATGTAATTATATCTGACGCGCAGCCAAGTCCACCTGGAGGCTGCAATGCTTGGCAGTTTCAGCAATAATAGCGGCGTGCACATGAATTATGCTGATGTAGTCTTTATCTGCACTTCCTTTTATTACATACATTTATACTCGGCTGGTGTTTCAGGCTGTAGAATCACTGAACTTGGAGGCAGACACACCACATAACAAGTGTAGTAATAAAGTGTTTTATTGTGACTGGTGAGAGAATCTCCATCGCAGAACTGACAGTGCAACAACTGAGTGGACATCATAATCCATGGCCGATACTGGTCCCCGAAACACACGGCAGTAAAAACATCTAACCCTCCAACAGGGACCTGAAAAATAGTAATAAAATACATTGGTTATGCCCTAATGTACTGGGGAAAACCTCCACCCACCAAACCTCTGACATCAATGTATTAAATAAACAATCATATTACACATCTTATACAGGACAGAACTCCCCCCCCCCCCCCCCATAAAAAATAATAATAATAATAATCTAAAAAAAAAATTTTTTTGAGACAGCAATACAGAGACTGAGCAGCAGTCACACAGAAATAAAACTATTACTGCGGATATAAAACACTGACATTCAGTGGCTTTTAATATTTTAATCAACCATACAACAGTAGCCTAGTAAATAAACATTATGCCAACGATAGCCTTAATAAACTCAATCGTGCCTGCTGAGGACAGTTGGAATCAGGGCAGCAGCAGGGGAGAAGGCAGAATAGCAGCAGGGCATATCAGAGATACTAGGACACCAGACTTTACATACAGATCAATAATCAACGTTCTTAAAGAACTACTTCATGCTAAAACACCCCCCCACCCGATAATCATAAACAACTGGATTCCCAAGGTAAAAACATTGGACAGGATGTAATGAAGTCCGGTTTGGCGGCCGTGGCATGGTTTAGCCTTGTACATGATTGCCCCTTTAAAAAACGTCTGATGTCGTCCAGCATCCCACACGGCCACCGAAGTCGGACCTCATTATACCCGGCCCATTGTTCGCAATAGAACTGACCCTCACCAGTTTTTGTTTTTTTTACACTTTCCATGGCAACAATGACACCAAATATGTTCGAGGAAACAATACTTTTTTTTTTTTTTTTTTTTTCAGCTCTGCACCTAAAAAATACTTAAAATTACATAACGTAGTTTAATTGTAAAAGTTATGACTGAAGTTCCATGACCCTGAATTGTACCTCGGCAAAGCCATGGGTTGGGGGTGAAATCAGCCTGTGAGGAGGACAAGATGAAGTGCCATTGCTGGCGTTTCTACTCCATTGCAACAGCCATTGGGTCCCCCTCCCTCACAGCTAAATTACTTCACTCCCTAGGAGTGGCATCTGTCTCCTCTCTCTTGTCTGAATCCCAAGAGTTACACATAAACAGGCCTTAACCACACCATGATTTCTCACACGTTAGTTCTAGGGGGCTTAGTCTGGTGCCAATGTTTAATAACTCGAATACCCCTTTTACACCAAAATCCCGGGTTTTGACCTGGGATTTGGAACACGGGTCAATACTGCACAGACCCCTTTCATACCGCAGCTCCAACCACAGTTATTCCCGGGTCGGTGGTGTTCACACTGCACACATTTGCACTGGAACTCTTCTGCTAGAGCTTGGAGATGACATTGGCAATGTAGCCTTGTACCCGCAGAAAAATAAATCTTAATGACTTTGGCAGATATCTGACTTCCTCTTCCTTTCTTTTACATTAAATATAGATTCAATATTTCAAATACACACTTCTATCAATATCTACAACTCCAGACCTTTCATGCTTCTGCATCATCTGCAATGCTGGCCCCCACCACCTGTGAACCCTTCTGCCTTGGACAATCCCATAGGACTTGTCTCTGTACTGTATGCTGAACTTAAATCATCAGGACCTGCCCCATTAAATCACCATGAACGAGCTTTGGTGAGGGATCTGGGAGAGACTTCGGACAATGAGAAATGGAAATAAATGGGACAAAACACAGTTTCTAGTTCAATTGTGTCAAAATGAAAGAACGTAGGCCTGGTTCTTAGTCGTTCTGAAGTGCAAAAGAACTTATGAATAGTAGCAGAGTTAAAACAGCCAATGCGTTCAGTGCATGAGTTGTATGAAGGGTCTGTAATGGTAATGGAGTACTGTGCATGCCGGATCTTGAGCAAACAGGCTCTAGTAAAAATAAGAATTTACTTACCGATAATTCTATTTCTCGGAGTCCGTAGTGGATGCTGGGGTTCCTGAAAGGACCATGGGGAATAGCGGCTCCGCAGGAGACAGGGCACAAAAAAGTAAAGCTTTTACCAGATCAGGTGGTGTGCACTGGCTCCTCCCCCTATGACCCTCCTCCAGACTCCAGTTAGGTACTGTGCCCGGACGAGCGTACACAATAAGGGAGGCAATTTGAATCCCGGGTAAGACTCATACCAGCCACACCAATCACACCGTACAACCTGTGATCTAAACCCAGTTAACAGTATGATAACAGAAAGAGCCTCTTAAAGATGGCTCCTTAACAATATAACCCGAATTTGTTAACAATAACTATGTACAGTATTGCAGATAATCCGCACTTGGGATGGGCGCCCAGCATCCACTACGGACTCCGAGAAATAGAATTATCGGTAAGTAAATTCTTATTTTCTCTATCGTCCTAAGTGGATGCTGGGGTTCCTGAAAGGACCATGGGGATTATACCAAAGCTCCCAAACGGGCGGGAGAGTGCGGATGACTCTGCAGCACCGAATGAGAGAATTCCAAGTCCTCTTTTGCCAGGGTATCAAATTTGTAGAATTTTACAAACGTGTTTTCCCCCGACCACGTAGCTGCTCGGCAGAATTGTAATGCCGAGACCCCTCGGGCAGCCGCCCAAGATGAGCCCACCTTCCTTGTGGAATGGGCCTTAACAGATTTAGGCTGTGGCAGGCCTGCCACAGAATGAGCAAGTTGAATTGTGTTACAAATCCAACGAGCAATCGTCTGCTTAGAAGCAGGGGCACCCAACTTGTTGGGTGCATATAGTATCAACAGCGAGTCAGATTTTCTGACTTCAGCCGTCCTTGAAATGTATATTTTTAAGGCTCTGACAACGTCCAACAACTTGGAGTCCTCCAAGTCGCCAGTGGCCGCAGGCACCACAATAGGTTGGTTCAGGTGAAACGCTGATACCACCTTAGGGAGAAAATGCGGACGAGTCCTCAGTTCTGCCCTATCCGAATGGAAGATTAGATAAGGGCTTTTATAAGATAAAGCCGCCAATTCAGATACTTTCCTGGCGGAAGCCAGGGCCAGTAACATAGTCACTTTCCATGTGAGATATTTAAAATCCACCTTATTCAATGGTTCAAACCAATGGGATTTGAGGAAATCTAAAACTACATTTAGATCCCACGGTGCCACCGGAGGCCCACAGGAGGCTGTATATGCAGTACTCCTTTAACAAAAGTCTGTACCTCAGGAACTGAGGCCAATTCTTTTTGGAAGAATATTGACAGGGCCGAAATTTGAACCTTAATAGATCTCAATTTGAGACCCATAGACAATCCTGATTGTAGGAAATGTAGGAAACGACCCAGTTGAAATTCCTCCGTCGGAACACTCCGATCCTCGCACCACGCGACATATTTTCGCCAAATGCGGTGATAATGTTTCGCGGTGACTTCCTTCCTTGCCTTAATCAAGGTAGGAATGACTTCTTCTGGAATGCCTTTCCCTTTTAGGATCTGGCGTTCAACCGCCATGCCGTCAAACGCAGCCGCGGTAAGTCTTGAAAGAGACAGGGACCCTGTTGTAGCAGGTCCCTTCTCAGAAGTAGAGGGCACGGGTCGTCCGTGACCAACTCTTGAAGTTCCGGGTACCAAGTCCTTCTTGGCCAATCCGGAGCCACTAGTATTGTTCTTACTCCTCTTCACCGTATAATCTTCAATACCGTTGGTATGAGAGGCAGAGGAGGAAACACATATACTGATTTGTACACCCAAGGTGTTACCAGTGCGTCCACAGCTATTGCCTGTGGATCTCTTGACCTGGCGCAATACTTGTCCAGTTTCTTGTTGAGGCGAGACGCCATCATGTCTACCATTGGTCTTTCCCAACAGTTTATTAGCATGTGGAAGACTTCTGGATGAAGACCCCCCTCTCCCGGGTGAATATCGTGTCTGCTGAGGAAGTCTGCTTCCCAGTTGTCCACGCCCGGGAAGAACACTGCTGACAGTGCTATTACGTGATTCTCCGCCCAGCGAAGAATCTTGGCAGCTTCTGCCATTGCACTCCTGCTTCTTGTGCCGCCCTGTCTGTTTACATGGGCGACCGCCGTGATGTTGTCCGACTGAATCAACACCGGTTTTCCTTGCAGGAGTGGTTCCGCCTGGCTTAGAGCATTTTAGATTGCTCTTAGTACCAGAATGTTTATGTGAAGAGACTTTTCCAGGTTCGTCCATACCCCCTGGAAGTTTCTGCCTTGTGTGACTGCTCCCCAACCTCTCAGGCTGGCGTCCGTGGTCACCAGGATCAAATCCTGTATGCCGAATCTGCGGCCCTCCAATAGATGAGCCTTTTGCAACCACCACAGAAGATATACCCTTGTCCTTGGCGACAGGGTTATTCGCAGGTGCATCTGAGGATGCGACCCTGACCATTTGTCCAACAGATCCCTTTGGAAAATTCTTGCATGGAATCTGCCGAATGGAATTGCTTCGTAAAAAGCCACCATTTTTCCCAGGACTCTTGTGCATTGATGTACAGACACCTTTCCTGGTTTTAGGAGGTTCCTGACAGGTCGGATAACTCCTTGGCTTTTTCCTCGGGAAGAAAAACCTTTTCCTGAACCGTGTCCAGAATCATCCCTAGGAACAGCAGACGTATCGTCGGAAAACAGCTGCGATTCTTGGAATATTTAGAATCCAGTCGTGCCGTCGAAGAACTACTTTAGATAGTGCTCTTCCGACCTCCAACTGTTCTCTGGAACTTGCCCTTTTTAGGTCGTGCAAGTAAGGGATAATTTAGATGCCTTTTTTCTTTGAAGAAACATCTTTTCGGCCATTACCTTGGTAAAAAGGCCCGGGGTGCCGTGGATAATTCAAACGGCATCGTCTGAAACTGATATTGACAGTTCTGTACCACGAACCAGAGGTACCCTTGATGAGAAGGACAAAATTTGGACATGGAGGTAATCCTTGATGTCCAGGGACACCATATAGTCCCCTTTTTTCCGGTTCGCTATCACTGCTCTGAGTGACTTTATCTCGATTTGAACCTTTTATGTAAGTGTTCAAAACATTTTAGATTTAGACTATGTGTCACCAAGCCGTCTGGCTTCAGTACCACAATATAGTGTGGAAAAATAATACCCTTTTCCTTGTCGTAGGAGGGGTACTTTGATTATCACCCGCTGGATATACAGCTTGTGAATTGTTTCCAATGCTGCCTCCCTGTCGGAGGGAGCCGTTGGTAAAGCAGACTTCAGGAACCTGCGAGGAGAAGATGTCTCGACTCTCCAATCTTTACCCCTGGGATAATACTCGTACGATCTAGGGGTCAACTTGCGAGTGATCCCACTGCGCCCTGAGACTCTTGAGACTACCCCCCCACCTTGAGTCCGCTTGCACGGCCCCAGCGTCATGCTGAGGACTTGGCAGACGCGGTGGAGGGCTTCTTTTCCTGGGAAAGGGCTGCCTGCTGCAGTCTACTTCCCTTACCTCTATGTCTGGGCAGATATGACTGGCCTTTTGCCTGCATGCCCTCATGGGAAAGGAAAGATTGAGGCTGAAAAGACGGTGTCTTTTTTAGCTGAGATGTAACTTGGGGTAAAAAAAAAGGTTGGATTTCCCAGCTGTTGCTGTGGTCCCCAGGTCCGATGGACCGACCCCCAAATAACTCCTTCCCTTTATACAGCAATACTTCCATCTGCCGTATGGGATCTGTATCACCTGACCACTGTCGTGTCCCTGACATCTTCTGGGAGATATGGACAACGCACTTATCTTGATGCCAGAGAGCAAATATCCCTCTGTGCATCTCACATACATATATATAGAATGCATCCTATTAAATGCTCTACATGAATAAAATATTTTCAGTCAGGGAATCCGACCAAGCCAACCCAGCACTGCATCTCCAGGCTGATGGCGATCGCTGGTCGCAGTATAACCACCGTATGTGTGTATATACTTTTTAGGATATTTTTCCAGCTTCCTATCAGCTGGCTCCTTGAGGGCGGCCGTATCTGGAGACGGTAACGCCACTTGATAAGCGTGTGAGCGCCTTATCACCCTAAGGGGTGTTTCCCAACGTACCCTAATTTCTGGCGGGAAAGGGTATAACGCCAATATTTGCTATCGGGGTAACCCTACGCATCATCACACACTTCATGTTATTTTATCTGATTCAGGAAAAACTACAGGTAGTTTTTTCACTCCCACATAATACCCTTTCTTGTGGTACTTGTAGTATCAGAAACACGTAACACCTCCTTCATTGCCCTTAACGTGTGGCCCTAATGAGAAATACGTTTGTTTATTCACCGTCGACACTGTATTCAGTGTCCGTGTCTGTGTCTGTGTCGACCGACTGAGGTAAATGGGCGTTTTTAAAACCCCTGACGGTGTTTCTGAGACGCCTGGACCGGTCCTAATAGATTGTCGGCCGTCTCATGTCGTCAACCGACCTTGCAGCGTGTTGACATTCTCACGTAATTCTCTAAATAAGCCATCCATTCCGGTGTCGACTCCCTAGAGAGTGACATCACCATTACAGGCAATTTCTCCGCCTCCTCACCAACATCGTCCTCATACATGTCGACACACACGTACCGACACACAGCACACACACCGGGAATGCTCTGACAGAGGACAGGACCCACTAGCCCTTTGGGGAGACAGAGGGAGAGTCTGCCAGCACACACCAAAAACGCTATAATTATATAGGGACAACCTTATATAAGTGTTTCTCCCTTATAGCATCTTTTATATATATACAATATCGCCAAAATCAGTGCCCCCCCTCTCTGTTTTAACCCTGTTTCTGTAGTGCAGTGCAGGGGAGAGCCTGGGAGCCTTCTCTCCAGCTTTTCTGTGAGAGAAAATGGCGCTGTGTGCTGAGGAGATAGGCCCCGCCCCTTTTTCGGCGGGCTCGTCTCCCGCTATTTTTGAAGTTAGGCAGGGGTTAAATATCTCCATATAGCCTCTGTGGGCTATATGTGAGGTATTTTTTGCCTCTAATAAGGTTTTTATTTGCCTCTCAGAGCGCCCCCCCCAGCGCTCTGCACCCTCAGTGACTGTTGTGTGAAGTGTGCTGAGAGGAAAATGGCGCACAGCTGCAGTGCTGTGCGCTACCTTTAGAAGACTGCAGGAGTCTTCAGCCGCCGATTCTGGACCTCTTCTGTCTTCAGCATCTGCAAGGGGGCCGGCGGCGCGGCTCCGGTGACCATCCAGGCTGTACCTGTGATCGTCCCTCTGGAGCTTGATGTCCAGTAGCCAAGAAGCCAATCCATCCTGCACGCAGGTGAGTTGACTCCTTCTCCCCTCAGTCCCTCGCTGCAGTGATCCTGTTGCCAGCAGGAATCACTGTAACATAAAAAACCTAGCTAAACTTTCTCTAAGCAGCTCTTTAGGAGAGCCACCTAGATTGCACCCTTCTCAGCCGGGCACAAAAATCTAACTGGAGTCTGGAGGAGGGTCATAGGGGGAGGAGCCAGTGCACACCACCTGATCTGGTAAAAGCTTTACTTTTTTGTGCCCTGTCTCCTGCGGAGCCGCTATTCCCCATGGTCCTTTCAGGAACCCCAGCATCCACTTAGGACGATAGAGAAATGGGCAGTTACTGCACAGACACATGAAACAGATGCACTGCGTGGGTGTGTGGCCTGATTTATGAGCTTGTTTGAGGTGTGCAGATGGACATAGGACCCCTGTTTCAGACAGATACTTTGCGCCCAGCATGATGAGACCAGAAAAACAGTGGCTGATGTGACGGATATTTTTATTCGCAGTAAGTATTAAAACTGGCTTCTGCACTTTCAGATGGTTTGTGTCACACTCAGAATCAGGCTTAATGCCTAAAAACTCCTATATATGTGGTACGTAGTCCGCACCTCTATGTATACATTTTCTACTATATCCGTTTGGTCAGATATCACTAAGTGTTTGTTCTTTCTCCTAAAACTAGAGATCCTCTTCTCTTGCGGGTTCCAGCTTTTCCTCAAAAAAATAAAAAAACAAAACAAATCAATTTGCCATTTTGTTTCAGCGACAAATCGCTGCAGGCACGTTGCGGCCTACTCCCCTCACTCTACAAGCAGTTAACAATTGAACTTGGCAAACATATCACATGGAATATAACACAGGCATCCTCCACCATTCATTCATTCATATTTTTTTATTTTCTATAGTCTGCATACCTCCCAACATGACCCTCTCCAGGAAGGACACAATGCTCTGCTCCTGGACTTTTTTCTTAAGTTATGATTGCCAGCACCTGTGCTGAAACACCTTTCTTATCCATGAACCTGTTCAACACAGGTGCCAGCAATCATACATTAAGAGAAAAGTCCAGAAGCAGAGCATTGTGTCCCTCCTGGAGAGGGTCATGTTGGGAGGTATGAGTCTGGGAACCTACTATAACACTCATATCCTTTTCTCTGGTATGTCGTTGGGATCCCGGCATTCAGTATCCTGCCAGTCAGACTGCCGGAATCCTGAATGTAAGTATCCCAGGGAGGGTTAGGCTGCGGGGAGGCGAGGTTAGGGTTAGGCTGCAGTGGGAAGGTTAGGTTTAGGCTGCAGGAAGGAAGGGTTAGACTTGGTGGTACCTACCTCTTGCACCCATGGCGGTGTTCCTTCCAAGCAGTCAGGATGCCTGTGTCAGTATTCTAACCACCGGCACCCTGACTGCCGGTATCCCATACCCAACCCCTTTCTCCTTGTGGTCACACAAATCTGAGGCTCAATCCTCCAGCTCCGCCTTCCTCTCTCCCTTTCGTTGTCTGCCACATCACCTCATTTCCACTTTTCCTTTCCGGTCTCTACTTGTTTTTGTTGCTTTACTGTATTTTACTGAATGTCACTTTCAGTTTGGATTTTAGATCCAGCTTTACGGTTTTAAATTGACAAGGACATTGCTTGTTATGTGCCTTTTTTTCTGACTAAAGACAGAACATCTTGTTATCAATCCAGCCTTCGTGTGGAGTAGGCAAGGATGAGAAAATCTGTAGCCAATCAGATTGTTAGTCGTCTCAACACGACCATAATGGTTTATTATTATTATTATCATCATCATCATCCTTTATTTGGCTTCCACAAGGTATCCGTAGCACCAAATTTCAGAGCAACACAAGAAAACGGACTTAAAATTTAAGACAATATAGGACAAGTACAGGGAATATAAACAGAAGCTTTAGAAGACAATGAAATAAGTTTCAGGGCAGCAGAAAACCAAGGGATTTGATGCAGTTGAAGGGAGTATTGAAAAGAAGATAGGTTAAGTAAGAGACAGATAAGCACATGAGAGTAGAGGATCCTGCTCGTGAAAGCTTACATTCTAAAAGGGGGAAGGGCAAACAGACAGGGGTGACACAGATGGGGGTCGAGAGAGAGCACTGGTCTGAGGACTTAGGATGAGAGATGGTTGGGTTTGGTGAAGCGGGTCTTGAGAGCCTGTTTTAAGTTTTGTGAGTCTGAGTGAAAAAAGGCAGAGAATTCCAGAGAAAGGCCGCAGCACGTGTGTATGTGTGTGTATGTATATATATATATATATATATATATATATATATATATATATATATATATATATATATATATATAGTGCCATAGAACAGGAGTGTGACTGTCTTGTTGGAGGAACTGGGGGCAGGATAGTGTCAAAATGTGAGTAAATAGACGGAGGAAAGCCATATGCCTCAGACGGAGAGTTAGATATAATAATAGTCACACTGATGTAGGAAGACCGTGCTGTCAAACACATCTCTGTGTGAAATTACAATATTTTATCCCCTGCCTCTGCAATGCCCCTACTTTGTGTATTGCTTGGCTAAATAATAGTTTGGCTCACCAAGCAGCTACGTCCATGGTGTATAGGTGATGAGCACACTCTATGCCAGGAGCTTCTATTAAATCCTGGCATATCTAATTAATACAATGCCTTGATATATACATAATATACTTCTGGTAACAATCATAATAGAAGCATAATTTACTTACCCCGGAGGTCACACATAGATCCCGACCCACAACAGAAGAAACAAGACCCCAAATCCCATGAAGAGCGATGCTACCAGAGAAATAAGCAGCTCCTTATACACATCTCTTGTGTATTTTGTGGATGTCACCTCATAGCTATAAGTCAAACATTTAGGAAAACAAGGAAGAGATGGGAAGATGGCGATTGGCTGATTAATGCTGGGTAGTTAGACCATGGCTGGTATAGCAAGGATTCTCCAACCCTGCTGTACGCTATTCCCAGCAGTTACGCTGACAGTAAAAGAACACACACAAGTGATCACAGCTAATAAACCAGATGCTTAAGCAAATTTACACTGTATGTGGCATTAAACTACGTAAGTGAGTACAACGGCAACAAACAGCCTAAACATCTATTAAACAGTAATGTGCTTTAGTTTGTCAGACAGTAATGTCCTAGTTTTTAACATTTGCAGAAATTCTGGCGGTAAACTGCATATGTTCCGGCCTACGTTAGAAGACTTGAGGTGAGATGTAATAGCATCAGAGATTGCCGGAGGAGCAGGATGTCAGACGTTTTTATTTACAGCGGCAGGCATTTACATGGCGTGGTTCTGTCTTTTAAAAGACTGCTGCTTTACAAAAACCGCCTTAGATCGGCCGGCATCCCGCCCCTCCATCAATCTCGGATGCTATTACATCTCGCCTTTGGTGTTTGGATATCCAGTCTATAGGTCGACAAGGTTTCTAGGTCGACATGACAAAAGGTTGACACGAGTTTTTCACAATGTTTTCCTTTTTTTTTTTTTTATACTTTTTCATACTTTACGATCCACGTGGACTACAAGTGGGAACTATAATCTGTGCTGAGCACAGCGACGTGCCTTGCCCGATGCATTGCAAGCCGTACGAGGGGACACAGAGTGATGGGGAACCCCAATTAGTGCACTATGAAGAAAACGACACTTAATTTTGCTTTAAAAATTTTTTTTTTTAAATCACGTCGACCTTTTGTCATGTCGACTTTGCTCATGTTGACCTATTTTGGGCGTCAACCCTATGAACCACACCCGGTGTTTGTGAGGTGTAGCAAATAAGAGATTGTGGGAATACATGAAGGAATGTAGGGACTCTTCCTGATGTCTGCTTGTGCATCAACAATCTCAATATGTAGCTACCGTAGCATAGAGTGAACTCCTCATTTTCCAGGGACCAGCGACTGGACATCCCTGTTGCGCACCACAGAGTAAAGGTGTGTACACACAGTGAGATTTCGCTCTTACGATTCTGACTATATAGTCAAAATCGTAAGAAAAGTTAGTGCAGATCGCAAGGTGAAAGTCACCTTGCGATCCCGATGCGCGGTCGGCATCGCAAGAATAGACTGTGCAGGCAAGTCAATCTTGACTATATCTATAGAAGATAGTCAAAATTGACAGACAAAATCGCAGTCACACACTCATTATGTGCTTGCGATACTGACTATGTGCCGACCCAGCCCCTGTCGCATAGTGAGAATCAGGCATAGCCCGAATCTCCCCGTGTGTACACACCCTGAGATGATCAGTATTTTTAGAACATATTTGTATTGCAATAAAAGGATACACAAAGAACCATGCTGTGAAAAACATGCCGATAGCCAGAAGCACAACTGTGAGGTGCGGGAACACTGCCGGATTCACCGGGCTTGTATATCGGCTCATTGCTTCCAGCTCCTGTGGATAAAGAAGGAAGAAGCCGGTGAGGAGAACTAGAACAAGCAGCACTCCTAGAATACGTTACAATTCATCAAATGGAATAGATCCTTGTAATGTTTTGCAGACATGTCTTAGAAGGTTTACACATGCAATGCAAGTGGACAAAAATATTAAATTCCCTTCCCGCCCCACATAACTAGTGTTTATCATGAGTTTGTCCTCAGCTAGAGCATTGTAACAACCTGCATACACATACGGCATAACTTCAGGAACACAGCCATGGTGAACATAACTACAGCCATAGGTGTATTTATAATGTGTGCGGTGCATACGGGGGACCCACCGCACACTGTGCACCAACTTTTTTCAATACTTACCCTCCAAAGTCCCACGTCACAGTAGCACTGCAGAAACCACTGGGAAAATGGCACGTTGACCATTTTCCTGATGTTAAACTAGGGGTGGGCAACATGCGGCCCGATCGTGCCCCACCAGAGTGCAATGACAAGCGGCCCGACAGGCCGCTTGTCATTGCACTGCTCTCAGACGTGGCGCCGCTGAGGAAATCCCGTTCACGTCACAGGGTCAGCTGACCGGGATTTCCTGTTACCATGCGCACGCTGGGCGGCACGGGGGGGACGGGCACTGCAGTGAGCAGGAGCGGCGGCTGAGTGAGGAGAAGAAGCGGTGGCCAGCAAGCGGGAGCAGGAGAGGCCACAGCAGCAGCAGCGCGGATCATCGGACAGTGGGGATCGTCTGCCACTGTGACAAACAGGTAAACCCCCTGTCCAGCCAGCCCCTGGATCAGCGCTTCAGCTGCCATATAGGTTTAGGGGTGGGGAGGCCGCGGAGTTAAAATCTGCAATGTGGGTTTAGGGGAGGGGAGGGGGAAGGGACTGTCTGCCATAATGTGTAAAAAAGGGGGACGATGTCTGCCGTAATGTGTAAAAAGGGGGGCACTGTGTCGTAATGTGTAAAAACGGGGGCACTGTCTGCCGTATTGTGTAAAAACGGGGGACGATGTCTGCCGTAATGTGTAAAAACGGGGGACGCTGTCTGCCGTAATGTGTAAAAAGGGGGACGCTGTCTGCCGTAATGTGTAAAAAGGGGGACGCTGTCTGCCGTAATGTGTAAAAAGGGGGACGCTGTCTGCCGTAATGTGTAAAAAGGGGGACGCTGTCTGCCGTAATGTGTAAAAAGGGGGACGCTGTCTGCCGTAATGTGTAAAAAGGGGGACGCTGTCTGCCGTAATGTGTAAAAAGGGGGACGCTGTCTGCCGTAATGTGTAAAAAAAAGGGCACGCTGTCTGCCGTAATGTGTAAAAAGGGGACTCTTTTTGAGTATTTTGTGTGTGGCCCTCGAATATTCGCTGGAAGTGTTAAGCGGCCCCCCAGCTGAAATAATTGCCCACCCCTGTGTTAAACGCATGTGCAGTAGGAAAATAAGTGGGAAATGGTTGCAGCGCCATTTTGACAAAGATCTGTACACTAGACTCTGGGACAGCGCTACGGTCCCCTAGTGACTAGAGTAAAGAGAGTTGCTGGCTAGAGAGGAGGGCGCCCAGAAAGAGACTGCACTCCAGCCTCCTCCTCTCTGAGGCCCAGATTTATCTCGCATGGAGAGTGATAAATTTCACAGTGATAAAGTACCAACCAATCAGCTGCCATGTTACAGGCTGTCTTTGAAAAGTGACAGGAGATAATTGGTTGGTACTTTATCACCCTGGAGTTTATCACTCTCCAAGGTTTGATAAATCTGGGCCTCAAGATGCCCTTGACTATAGCGACCCATAAATACACTGACTTGGATAGGCTATATTCACCATAATGGTTATGTCAATCACTGTGTTTCTACCATAGTAACTAGAAATGATTATTACTAGCTTTCCTGTTGCTTTAATTGGACATTTCCTTAATGACTTGGCCACCTGTGTCACTCAGAGCCATTTCACACGTGCCATCCCTGCCCTATCACACACAACGGCTTTGAACGTGTTTAATGCTGTGCACACGCGCAGCAGCAAAAGCAAGAAATGCCGTTTTTGTGTAAAAGAGGCGATTCACACACTTAATCCACTGCATTCAGGGATGCCATGGCCCGGCAGCCGTCCTATTCAGTGGATAGATCACAAAAGGACCCATCGGGGCTGAGTATTCATTACAATTCCGGCACAGCTAAAAGCCGCCTGGGAGTTTGCAGTGCCGGCTAGTGTGAAAGGGGCCTATGGCTAATTTCACACACTCCAGTTTTGACCGGCCAGCAAAAATCAGCACAGAAGTCTGACTTTTTTTTTGCCGGCCGGCAGTGCCTTTTACACACACAACAGCTTTGAGCTGTGTTTAATGCTGAGCACATGCGCAGCAGTACCAGTGACACATAAACACGGTGTGTGTGCACATACACACACACACACACACACACACACACACACTACACTGGTTTCAAGGATGGCACAGCACGGCAGCCGTCCTCTTCAGGAGATAGATCCGGCTGCTACACGCCGACCGTGCCGTGTGAAAGAATCCCGGCACGGCAAGAAGCTGTCCAGGAGTTTGCCGTGCCAGACAAAAGCGGCTAGTGTGAAATAGCCCTTAGGGTCGTACGTAGTGACACCAGAGATGCCAGCTGATCTCTGACTATTGTAAAAGGGGCAATGATTTGCAAGGCAAAACTATGCCTTGTAAGTGATTACCACTTTGAAAAAACATCTGAGCATCATTAAATCCAGCCCCGATTCTGTGTTTTGCGTAGCTTCCAACAGAGTTCATACGGCTGATTCACCAATACAGCTTTAGAGATGGATTATTGAAGTATGTGAAAGTAAGGGGTGTCCTAGAGATCATTAGGAGTAAAGGCACGTGCTGTATACATACAGCAAAACGCCAATACTACCAACATGTACAAGATCATTTAGCTGTGCCCTACTGTCACCAGAAACCACTAGTATTGTGTAAGAATTATAGGGGTATATGCAATTGCGGTCGAATTCCCGAAAATGTCGAAAAACGGGACATTTTCGCAAAAAAAAAAAAATTCGACAATGCAATTCAGTACTTTCCGTCAAAAAAACGGACTTTCCAAATTCGACATTTGTCAAATTCGACATTTCTGCAATGGTACAAATGCGGCAATTCGACAAAAGTATGTTCAATTGAAGTTTGGAAATTCGACAACAGTGCTTTTAGACAGTAAATTCGTCATTTTCAATCCGCCACACTTTGGTGGCGGAATCTAATAAAAAAAAATTAAAACATGTTTTTTTTGGTGTTTTTTTTATTGGTAATAGCATATCTATTTATATTAGAAGGGATTAGGTACTTGGATTGTCTTTTTTGGAGGCACAAGTATTATTTATATATTTTTTAAAATATTTTTATTTTTATTTTTTTAAATGGAATGGTAAAAATCTGAAAAAAAAATTGCGTGGGGTCCCCCCTCCTAAGCATAACCAGCCTCGGGCTCTTCGAGCCGGTCCTGGTTCTAAAAATCCGGGGGGGGGGGAATGACAGGGGATCCCCCGTATTTTTAAAACCAGCACCGGGCTCTGCGCCTGGTGCAAAAAAATACGGGGGACAAAAAGAGTAGGGGTCCCCCGTATTTTTTACACCAGCATCGGGCTCCACTAGCTGGACAGATAATGCCACAGCCGGGGGTCACTTTTATACAGCGCCCTGCGGCCGTGGCATTAAATATCCAACTAGTCACCCCTGGCCGGGGTACCCTGGGGGAGTGGGGACCCCTTCAATCAAGGGGTCCCCCCCCCCCAGCCACCCAAGGGCCAGGGGTGAAGCCCGAGGCTGTCCCCCCAATCAAAGGGCTGCGGATGGGGGGCTGATAGCCTTGAGAAAATTGCAAGAATATTGTTTTTTCCAGTAGTACTACAAGTCCCAGCAAGCCTCCCCCGCAAGCTGGTACTTGGAGAACCACAAGTACCAGCATGCGGGAGAAACACTGGCTCGCTGGTACCTGTAGTTCTACTGGGGAAAAAATACCCAAATAAAAACAGGACACGCACACCTTGAAAGTACAACTTTATTTCACACATGTCGACACACACACATACTTACCTATGTTGACACGACGTTCGGTCCACTTGTCCAAGTAGAATCCACGTGTACCTGTGAATAAAATTATACTCACCTCAATCCAGTGTCCGGATCTTTTAAAATAATCCTCGTACTTGGCACACAAAAAAAACGAACACCCGGACCAAACGGACTGAAAGGGGTCCCCTGTTTACACATGGGACCCCTTTCCACGAATGCCGGGACCCCACGTGACTCCTGTCACAGAGGTCCCTTCAGCCAATCAGGAAGCGCCACTTCGTGGCACTCACCTGATTGGCTGTATGCGCGTCTGCTGGCAGACAGCGCATCGCACAGCTCCCTCCATTAGTTTCAATGATGGGAACTTTGCCGTCAGCGGTGGGGTTACCCGCGGTCAGCCGCTGACCGCGGGTGACCTCACCGCTGACCGCAAAGTTCCCACCATTGAATATAATGGAGAGGCTTTGCGATGCGCTGTCTGACAGCTCAGACGCGCATAGCCAATCAGCAGAGTGCCAGGACGTTGCGCTCGCTGATTGGCTGAAGGGACCTCTGTGACAGGAGTCACGTGGGGTCCCGGCATTCGTGGAAAGGGGTCCCATGTGTAAACATGGGACCCCTTTCAGTCCGTTTGGTCCGGGTGTTCGTTTTTTTTTTTTTGCCAAGTACGAGGATTATTTTAAAAGATCCGGACACTGGATTGAGGCGAGTATAATTTTATTCACAGGTACACGTGGATTCTACTTGGACAAGTGGACCGAACGTCGTGTCAACATAGGTAAGTATGTGTGTGTGTGTCGACATGTGTGAAATAAAGTTGTACGTGTCCTGTTTTTATTTGGGTATTTTTTTTCCAGTAGAACTACAGGTACCAGCGGGCCCGTTTTTCTCCCGCATGCTGGTACTTGTGGTTCTCCAAGTACCAGCTTGCGGGGAGGCTTGCTGGGACTTGTAGTACTACTGGAAAAAACAATATTCTTGCAATTTTCTCAAGGCTATCAGCCCCCCATCCGCAGCCTTTGGATGGGGGGGGGTCAGCCTCGGGCTTCACCCCTGGCCCTTGGGTGGCTGGGGGGGGACCTCTTGATTGAAGGGGTCCCCACTCCCCCAGGGTACCCCGGCCAGGGGTGACCAGTTGGATATTTAATGCTACGGCCGCAGGGCGCTGTATAAGAGTGACCCCCGGCTGTGGCATTATCTGTCCAGCTAGTGGAGCCCGATGCTGGTGTAAAAAATACGGGGGACCCCTACTCTTTTTGTCCCCCGTATTTTTTGCACCAGCACCAGGCGCAGAGCCCGGTGCTGGTTTTAAAAATACGGGGGATCCCCTGTCATTTCCCCCCCCGGATTTTTAGAACCAGGACCGGCTCGAAGAGCCCGAGGCTGGTTATGCTTTGAAGGGGGGACCCCACGCAATTTTTTTCCAGGGTTTTTTCCGTTTTTTTAAAAACCGGATCAAAATCCGTCAAATCGGCCGTTTTTCGACAGCAGGACTGTCGAATCCGTTTTTTTATTGAATATGTTGAATTCCGGCACCCACTTGCCGGAATTCGGCGGTCGAATTGTGTCGAATTAAAAAACGGGCGAAAAATTGCCGCGATTCGCCGCTAATTGCATATACCCCATAGTGTCTCCGACATCACTATGCCAGTGAAATGAATGAACACTTTACACAGTGCACCCTTCTCTTGGCCAGGAAGCTCAAACGCAGTTATAACACCTCACCTAACAACACATAGCCAGATATACACATTTACTGCTGTGGAGTGTGAGCAGTAATCACATCAACACCTGTACAGGAATGCCTTGAAATAGCCTAAATGCGCACAGTGTGCTTCAGCCCTGCGTCCACCTGTGTACAGTTACACACTGACAACACGGATTTCTTGTCTTCTCTACTAAAAGCAATTACATAGATTTGTATTACAAGATAATAACCATAATCCCTACATATGCTACTGCAATAGTGTGTGCCAGGCTTTGGAAAATGTGGCTTATTGCAAACAATGTAATTGTATCTGAAAATGTATATATGGAGACAATACCAGAGAATGCACAAAGTTCCGCTTACTCAGACGATGTGTTGGCGCTGCTTCAATTAATGGGGTCACACTAAGCAGCGCTTGAAAAGGAAATCTCACTTTATCAACTATATAGGATTATTTTGTTACTTTTTTACATCCCACTACTGCATAATCTATGTGCAATTACAGGTCTCAGCATCAAGTCATCACCAGAGACATTCTGCTGCTGAGGAATAGGAATCACTGACCCCGGACACTGGGAAAGGGTCTCTTTATTTCCCTTTATTAATGTCTCCTCTGTAGTAATGTAGACAGGTGCTTATGGAAAGATGATAGGGACATGTGTAAGGATGACTGCAAGTCAGAAATGATGGGCAGCCGTCACTGCAAATACAGGCAGCAGACTCCGGGGCAGGATTAGACAACATGGCCCCTACAGGTATAGGGGGACTACAAGTCCCAGCACCCTGCCAATTTGAGGCAGGGAAGACTTTGCCAGAAGTGGATCCCCATACACAAGAGTGTATGATATGTAGGAGCAGCAATGGTCAGGTACACACACACACACGGCTGGTGGCCACTGCCACCAGTCACTGTCCTCACCATGTCTCCGGTGATGACGCTGCTCCCGGCTCCGCCACGTCTCCCACGGCAGGTAATAAGGATGAGAAGGAAGGCTGGGAACGGAAGGAATGGAACGTCGTTCTCAAGAAGCCAATCCCAGAGGCCGAGACAGCGAGCACCCAATCACAGCGCAGCACCTGTCAACCCCGCTGCCAACCGCATCATGGCGCCACTTCCTGAAGACGGATCCATCGGGCGCAGCGATGAGCATCAACCAATCGCGCGGCGCGCCTAACGTTGTCGCCCGTTAGCCAATCACAGCGCTCGGTTGCATACATCAACCAATCACAACGCGCAGCTCCACAGATCAACCATTCAGAGGAGCAGTCGCGTCCAAATCAGCGACATGATAGAGCGGCGGGAAAGTATGTGACGTCAGGGTCGCGCTAGCCCGCGAAATTCCTGGGATAGAGGTGAGTGTGAGGTGCTGGCAGTCTGTGCAGTTTTCCCTGTCACATATGCTGCTGGAGGCGGGAATTAATCCCGCAGTGTATTAGTGTATATTTGTCTGGTGGTGATAAACCATTTTTTCCCTCTCTTGACTGACAAGCACATATTAAAGTAGGTAAATCCCTGGCAAAGAGTTCCGTAGCGATACCCACAACCAGGAATCTGCATGCAGAGCTTGTGTATCAGTATTATATCAATATGATGCCCATAGTTTGGTGTAAGTAAGGTTGGGCCACATACACTATAGCAATAATGCCCGATTTCGGGTAGTCTGCCTGATATACCTGATGAAATCGGGCATTTTGGAGGTGTTTCCGATCTGATGCGCGTTTCTGTGAAGATCGGATTCTCCAGATTGAATGTGCTGCACATTCAATCAGGTCCGACCTGGGGGCATGGCTGAGATCGCCCAAGGTACATTGTATGCAAAAGGACAGCATACAAATGTATCTTGGATGATCCTGACCTCTGTATATGGGGCCCTTTGGATTACGAGGCCGGATGAGAGTCTAACTTCAGCCTCGTGTTTAGATCCGTGTTTGTGACCAATTGAGACCATGGGGCTTGTTATTAAATATTTGTGAGATATTCCCCGAAAACAGCAGCTTCTGCTCACGGAGATGTACTAAGCAGTGGAGATGTTGCCCATGGCAACCAATCAGCATAGACATAACATTTAGAATTTGCATCCTATAAAAGTATAAGAGCAGCCAACCTCTCCACAGGCTCACTTCTCCACTTTTATGACTGCTTAGTACATCTCCCTTCAGGTGTAATATGGAGGGATCCATCGCAACTGTGGTCCCTCCATTGCTGAAGAATCTGCATCCCAGATAGCCTAATGTTATCTCCAGATTGCCCTGCCCTATTGTAGCCTACTAATTCACGTTATGTTTTAGAACGCTCCAGCGCTCATTCCGTTGGCCCCCCGGTGACGCATGCGATTGCTGTGCATGTAAGTCTGCTGCCGAGATTCCAACCCAAAAAGCAGTTCAATAGCTTTACGTGATCACTATGCTTCCAGCTGTTTGCTAGGATGCCTGGTATTCATTTTTAACTTTTCGGATTAATGCAAAAAATGATCACATCCGCATTACAAGCGCAGATTGAGATAAATATGCCCCCATGTCTCATTGATGCCGTAGGTGGTTACTACACGAACTCTGTATTTGTGATCGTGTGAATTATGTGGGTATCAGGGACCTATCATTTAAAAAATAAAAAAAAAATGTTGGTCCTTTTAATTGTTTCTGGGACCCATCATAAATACATATAATAATTATGCCTTCAGACTTCACCGCATGCCTCTTAAATGGCCTTCAGACCATCCCATATGTCCTTTGGACTTCCTAATGTGGCCCTAAAATGTCAATCTGATATGCCCACATAGCACCAGCCCTCCCCATGTTACCCTAAAACGCCCATCTGATCTCCTGTTTTGACATCAGATTCCCCAACAGGGCCCTTAAATGCACTTCAGACCATCCCACATTATTACGTTTATTTCATATTTATTAAGTGTTTCTGTAGTGCATAATCTTTATCTAATCAGTACACTTAAGTTCATACACAACTTTAGCCCTGTAAAGATGTTTGTACTATGACTTGTAGCATTAGGTCACAAGGAGAACTGTAAATCTGGATGCAGTTAAAATACCAGCTGTCGGGATCCCAGCTGGTAAAATATAGAAGGGAGATGAAGTGTTAAACAGAGGACCTACAGTAGGGATGAACATCGGAAGCCCACCATCAAATGATGGCTGGACTTTCGTCATCGAATCTTTCGATGCAATGGTAACTAAAGAATTCGATAGAGAAATATTCATTTGATTTGTGCATGTGCAAAAAAATAAGAATTTACTTACCGATAATTCTATTTCTCGTAGTCCGTAGTGGATGCTGGGGACTCCGTCAGGACCATGGGGATTAGCGGCTCCGCAGGAGACAGGGCACAAAAGTAAAAGCTTTTAGGATCAGGTGTTGTGCACTGGCTCCTCCCCCTATGACCCTCCAAGCCTCAGTTAGGATACTGTGCCCGGACGAGCGTACACAATAAGGAAGGATTTTGAATCCCGGGTAAGACTCATACCAGCCACACCAATCACACTGTACAACCTGTGATCTGAACCCAGTTAACAGCATGATAACAGCGGAGCCTCTGAAAAGATGGCTCACAACAATAATAACCCGATTTTTGTAACAATAACTATGTACAAGTATTGCAGACAATCCGCACTTGGGATGGGCGCCCAGCATCCACTACGGACTACGAGAAATAGAATTATCGGTAAGTAAATACTTATTTTCTCTGACGTCCTAAGTGGATGCTGGGGACTCCGTCAGGACCATGGGGATTATACCAAAGCTCCCAAACGGGCGGGAGAGTGCGGATGACTCTTCAGCACCGAACGAGAGAACTCCAGGTCCTCCTCAGCCAGGGTATCAAATTTGTAGAATTTTGCAAACGTGTTTGCCCCTGACCAAGTAGCAGCTCGGCAAAGTTGTAAAGCCGAGACCCCTCGGGCAGCCGCCCAAGATGAGCCCACCTTCCTTGTGGATTGGGCATTTACAGATTTTGGCTGTGGCAGGCCTGCCACAGAATGTGCGAGCTGAATTGTACTACAAATTCAACGAGCAATCGTCTGCTTAGAAGCAGGAGCACCCAGCTTGTTGGGTGCATAAAGTATAAACAGCGAGTCAGACTTTCTGACTCCAGCCGTCCTGGAACATATATTTTCAGGGCCCTGACAACGTCTAGCAACTTGGAGTCCTCCAAGTCCCTAGTATCCGCAGGTACCACAATAGGTTGGTTCAGGTGAAACGCTGACACCACCTTAGGAAGAAACTGGGGACGAGTCCGCAGTTCTGCCCTGTCCGAATGGAAAATCAGATATGGGCTTTTGTAAGACAAAGCCACCAATTCTGACACTCGCCTGGCCGAGGCCAGGGCCAACCGCATGGTCACTTTCCATGTGAGATATTTAAAATCCACAGATTTGAGCGGTTCAAACCAATGTGATTTGAGGAATCCCAACACTACGTTGAGATCCCACGGTGCCACTGGAGGCACAAAAGGGGCTGTATATGCAATACTCCCTTAACAAACGTCTGGACTTCAGGAACTGAAGCCAATTCTTTCTGGAAGAAAATCGACAGGGCCGAAATCTGAACCTTAATGGACCCCAATTTGAGGCCCATAGACACTCCTGTCTTCAGGAAATGCAGGAATCGACCGAGTTAAAATTCCTCCGTGGGGGCCCTCCTGGCCTCGCACCACGCAACAATTTTTCGCCAAATACGGTGATAATGTTGTGCGGTCCCCTCCTTCCTGGCTTTGATCAGGATAGGAATGACTTCCTCCGGAATGCCTTTTTCCTTCAGGATCCGGCGTTCAACCGCCATGCCGTCAAACGCAGCCGCGGTAAGTCTTGGAACAGACAGGGTCCCTGCTGAAGCAGGTCCCTTCTTAGCGGCAGAGGCCATGAGTCCTCTGTGAGCATCTCTTGAAGTTCCGGGTACCAAGTCCTTCTTGGCCAATCCAGAGCCACGAGTATAGTTCTTACTCCTCTCCGTCTTATAATTCTCAGTACCTTGTGTATGAGAGGCAGAGGAGGGAACACATACACTGACTGGTACACCCACGGTGTTACCAGAGCGTCCACAGCTATTGCCTGAGGGTCTCTTGACCTGGCGCAATACCTGTCCAGTTTTTTGTTCAGGCGGGACGCCATCATGTCCACCTTTGGTCTTTCCCAATGGTTCACAATCATGTGGAAGACTTCCCGATGAAGTCCCCACTCTCCCGGGCGTCGGAATGAACACTGCTGACAGTGCTATCACCTGATTTTCCGCCCAGCGAAGAATCCTTGCAGTTTCTGCTATTGCCCTTCTGCTTCTTGTGCCGCCCTGTCTGTTTACGTGGGTGACTGCCGTGATGTTGTCCCACTGGATCAATACCGGCTGACCTTGAAGCAGAGGTCTTGCTAAGCCTAGAGCATTGTAACTTGCCCTTAGCTCCAGTATATTTATGTGGAGATAATTCTCCAGACTTGATCACACTCCCTGGAAATTTTTTCCCTGTGTGACTGCTCCCCAGCCTCTCAGGCTGGCATCCCTGGTCACCAGGACCCTTCCTGAATGCCGAATCTGCGGCCCATTAGTAGATGAGTACTTTGCAGCCACCGCAGAAGAAACACCCTTGTCCTTGGAGACAGGGTTATCCGCTGATGCATCTGAAGATGCGATCCGGACCATTTTTCCAGCAGATCCCACTGAAAAGTTCTTGCGTGAAAACTGCCGAATGGAATCGCTTCGTAAGAAGCCACCATTTTTCCCAGGACCCTTGTGCAATGATGCACTGACACTTTTCCTGGTTTTAGGAGGTTCCTGACTAGCTCGGATAACTCCCTGGCTTTCCTCTCCGGGAGAAACACTCTTTTCTGGACTGTGTCCAGAATCATCCCTAGGAACAGCCGATGTGTCGTCGGAAACAACTGCGGTTTTGGAATATTTAGAATCCACCCGTGCTGTCGTAGAACTACTTGAGATAGTGCTACTCCGACCTCCAACTGTTCTCTGGACCTTGCTCTTATCAGGAGGTCGTCCATTTTCTTTGAAGAAGAATCATCATTTCGGCCATTACCTTGGTAAAGACCCGGGGTGCCGTGGACAATCCAAACGGCAGCGTCTGAAACTGATAGTGACAGTTCTGTACCACGAACCTGAGGTACCCTTGGTGAGAAGGGCAAATTGGGACATGGAGGTAAGTATCGCTGATGTCCCGGGACACCCTATAGTCCCCTTCTTCCTGGTTCGCTATCACTGCTCTGAGTGACTCCATCTTGATTTGAACCTTTTGTAAGTGTTCAAATATTTCAGATTTAGAATAGGTCTCACCGAGCCTTCTGGCTTCAGTACCACAACATAGTGTGGAATAATACCCCTTTCCTTGTTGTAGGAGGGGTACTTTGATTATCACCTGCTGGGAATACAGCTTGTGAATTGTTTCCAATACTGCCTCCCTGTCTGAGGGAGACGTTGGTAAAGCAGACTTCAGGAACCTGCGAGGGGGAAACGTCTCGACTTTCCAATCTGTACCCCTGGGATACTACTTGTAGGATCCAGGGGTCCTGTACGGCCCCAGCGTCATGCTGAGAAACTTGGCAGAAGCGGTGGAGGGCTTCTGTTCCTGGGAATGGGCTGCCTGCTGCAGTCTTCTTCCCTTTCCTCTATCCCTGGGCAGATATGACTCTTATGGGGACGAAAGGACTGAGGCTGAAAAGACGGTGTCTTTTTCTGCAGAGATGTGACTTAGGGTAAAAACGGTGGATTTTCCAGCAGTTGCCGTGGCCACCAGGTCCGATGGACCGACCCCAAATAACTCCTCCCCTTTATACGGCAATACTTCTTTGTGCCGTTTGGAATCTGCATCACCTGACCACTGTCGTGTCCATAAACATCTTCTGGCAGATATGGACATCGCACTTACTCTTGATGCCAGAGTGCAAATATCCCTCTGTGCATCTCGCATATATAGAAATGCATCCTTTAAATGCTCTATAGTCAATAAAATACTGTCCCTGTCAAGGGTATCAATATTTTTAGTCAGGGAATCCGACCAAGCCACCCCAGCTCTGCACATCCAGGCTGAGGCGATCGCTGGTCGCAGTATAACACCAGTATGTGTGTATATACTTCTTAGGATATTTTCCTTGAGGACGGCCCTATCTGGAGACGGTACCGCCACTTGTTTTGATAAGCGTGTGAGCGCCTTATCCACCCTAAGGGGTGTTTCCCAACGTGCCCTAACTTCTGGCGGGAAAAGGGTATACCGCCAATAATTTTCTATCGGGGGAAACCCACGCATCATCACACACTTCATTTAATTTATCTGATTCAGGAAAAACTACAGGTAGTTTTTTCACACCCCACATAATACCCTTTTTTGTGGTACTTGTAGTATCAGAAATATGTAACACCTCCTTCATTGCCCTTAACAAGTAACGTGTGGCCCTAAAGGAAAATACGTTTGTTTCTTCACCGTCGACACTGAAATCAGTGTCTGTGTCGACCGACTGAGGTAAATGGGCGTTTTAAAGCCCCTGACGGTGTTTGAGACGCCTGGACAGGTACTATTTTGTTTGCCGGCCGTCTCTGTTGACATTATCACGTAATTCCTTGAATAAGCCATCCATTTGACATCACCATTACAGGCAATTGCTCCGCCTCCTCACCAACATCGTCCTCATACATGTCGACACACACGTACCGACACACAGCACACACAGGGAATGCTCTGATAGAGGACAGGACCCCACTAGCCCTTTGGGGAGACAGAGGGAGAGTTTGCCAGCACACACCAAAAACGCTATAATTATACAGGGACAACCTTTTATATAAGTGTTTTTCCCTTATAGCATTTTAATATATATAGTCATATCGCCAAATAAGTGCCCCCCCTCTCTGTTTTAACCCTGTTTCTGTAGTGCAGTGCAGGGGAGAGCCTGGGAGCCTTCCCACCAGCATTTCTGTGAGGGAAAATGGCGCTGTGTGCTGAGGAGAATAGGCCCCGCCCCCTTTTCGGTGGGCTTCTTCCGTTTTTCTGAGACCTGGCAGGGGTTAAATACATCCATATAGCCCCCAGGGGCTATATGTGATGTATTTTTAGCCAGAATAAGGTACTATCATTGCTGCCCAGGGCGCCCCCCCCAACGCCCTGCACCCTCAGTGACCGCTGCTATGAAGTGTGCTGACAACAATGGCGCACAGCTGCAGTGCTGTGCGCTACCTTATGAAGACTGAAAAGTCTTCTGCCGCCGGTTTCTGGACCTCTTCATTTTTCGGCATCTGCAAGGGGGTCGGCGGCGCGGCTCCGGGACGAACCCCAGGGTGAGACCTGTGTTCCGACTCTCTCTGGAGCTAATGGTATCCAGTAGCCTAAGAAGCCAATCCATCCTGCACGCAGGTGAGTTCACTTCTCTCCCCTAAGTCCCTCGATGCAGTGAGCCTGTTGCCAGCAGGACTCACTGAAAATAAAAAACCTAACAAAACTTTTACTCTAAGCAGCTCTTTAGGAGAGCCACCTAGATTGCACCCTTCTCGGCCGGGCACAAAAATCTAACTGAGGCTTGGAGGAGGGTCATAGGGGGAGGAGCCAGTGCACACCACCTGATCCTAAAAGCTTTTACTTTTGTGCCCTGTCTCCTGCGGAGCCGCTAATCCCCATGGTCCTGACGGAGTCCCCAGCATCCACTTAGGACGTCAGAGAAAACCTGTTTGCGTATGCACAAAATATCTGCAGCGTGGCCAGCTGGGGATGGAACTGGGGGCAGTACCCAGAAAAAATATCGGAAAACTATCAAATGTTTACCATTGGATGGCGGCAAACATCAGAAATGCTGCCATCGAATGGTAAAAACACATCAAATAAAAAAACATTGATGGTTTCAAACCATCGTATTCCGATATCCATCCCTTCCAGTGCCGCCTTGCATTGGAAGAGAACTGCTGGGATGCTGGTGAGGGTGTTACATAAGTACTGTTACAATGCTGGAAAAGAATGAACGGATGCCATAGTCTGAACCTCCGTTCTGCGCCTGTATATATTGGGCTCTTCAAAAGTTTATAAGATTGTATTTCTCTGTCCATAAAACTAGAGATGACCGGGTTCGGATTTACTCTGTTCTTAATGCCAGAGTTATCGCAAGTTCTTTTTTTCATGATTTTTTTTATTGGCTAACCAAAACATGTGACGTCCATGAGCCTATAAGGAGATTCGGATAAAACCGAACCCGCTCATTTCTACATAAAACAGATGCAGTATACTAATACAGTAATTCTGCTGGAAGAGTCTCTAAGTTAGTGACTTTTTGTTTGCACACTTATGTAGTGCACTTCACACTACAGTGCGTCAAAAACGTATTACCTTTTCTCTGACGTCCTAGTGGATGCTGGGAACTCCGTAAGGACCATGGGGAATAGCGGCTCCGCAGGAGACTGGGCACAAAAGTAAAGCTTTAGGACTACCTGGTGTGCACTGGCTCCTCCCCCTATGACCCTCCTCCAAGCCTCAGTTAGATTTTTGTGCCCGGCCGAGAAGGGTGCACACTAGGGGCTCTCCTGAGCTTCTTGGTGAAAGTTTAGTTTTAGGTTTTTTATTTTCAGTGAAACCTGCTGGCAACAGGCTCACTGCATCGAGGGACTAAGGGGAGAAGAAGCGAACTCGCCTGCGTGCAGAGTGGATTGGGCTTCTTAGGCTACTGGACACCATTAGCTCCAGAGGGACCGAACACAGGCCCAGCCTCGGAGCTCGGTCCCAGAGCCGCGCCGCCGGCCCCCTTACAGAGTCAGAAGCAAGAAGAGGTCCGGAAAAATCGGCGGCAGAAGACATCAGTCTTCAACAAGGTAGCGCACAGCACTGCAGCTGTGCGCCATTGTTACTCAGGCACACTTCACACTTCGGTCACTGAGGGTGCAGGGCGCTAGGGGGGGGCGCCCCGAGCAGCAATGTAAACACCTTGGCTGGCATAAATACACCACATATAACCCCCAGGGCTATATGGATGTATTTTAACCCCTGACAGATTCCACAGAAAAACGGGAGAAAAGGCTGCTGAGGAGGGGGCGGAGCCTATCTCCTCAGCACACTGGCGCCATTTTCTCTCACAGCTCCGTTGGAGGGAAGCTCCCTGGCTCTCCCCTGCAGTTACTACACTACAGAAAGGGGTTAAAAGAGAGGGGGGCACTAATTAGGCGCAGTATAACAATACAGCAGCTATAAGGGGAAAAACACTTATATAAGGTTATCCCTGTGTGTGTATGTATATATATATATATATATATATATATATATATATATATATATATATATATATATATATATTCTCTATCGTCCTAGTGGATGCTGGGGTTCCTGAAAGGACCATGGGAATAGCGGCTCCGCAGGAGACAGGGCACAAAAAGTAAAGCTTTTCCGATCAGGTGGTGTGCACTGGCTCCTCCCCCTATGACCCTCCTCCAGACTCCAGTTAGATTTTTGTGCCCGGCCGAGAAGGGTGCAATCTAGGTGGCTCTCCTAAAGAGCTGCTTAGAGAAAGTTTAGCTAGGTTTTTTATGTTACAGTGATTCCTGCTGGCAACAGGATCACTGCAGCGAGGGACTGAGGGGAGAAGGAGTCAACTCACCTGCGTGCAGGATGGATTGGCTTCTTGGCTACTGGACATCAAGCTCCAGAGGGACGATCACAGGTACAGCCTGGATGGTCACCGGAGCCGCGCCGCCGGCCCCCTTGCAGATGCTGAAGACAGAAGAGGTCCAGAATCGGCGGCTGAAGACTCCTGCAGTCTTCTAAAGGTAGCGCACAGCACTGCAGCTGTGCGCCATTTTCCTCTCAGCACACTTCACACGGCAGTCACTGAGGGTGCAGGGCGCTGGGAGGGGGGCGCCCTGGGAGGCAAAATGAGTACCTATAAAGGCTAAAAATACCTCACATATAGCCCTAGAGGCTATATGGAGATATTTAACCCCTGCCTGATTTCTCAAAATAGCGGGAGACGAGCCCGCCGGAAAAGGGGCGGGGCCTATCTCCTCAGCACACGGCGCCATTTCCTCTCACAGCTCCGCTGGTCAGGACGGCTCCCAGGTCTCTCCCCTGCACTGCACTACAGAAACAGGGTAAAACAGAGAGGGGGGGCAAATTTATGGCGATATTTTTATATAACAAAGCAGCTATAGGGGAGCACTTATTATAAGGCTATCCCTGATATATATATAGCGCTTTTGGTGTGTGCTGGCAAACTCTCCCTCTGTCTCCCCAAAGGGCTAGTGGGTCCTGTCTTCATTAGGAGCATTCCCTGTGTGTCTGCTGTGTGTCGGTACGTGTGTGTCGACATGTATGAGGACGATATTGGTGTGGAGGCGGAGCAATTGCCAAATATGGGGATGTCACCTCCTAGGGGGGTCGACACCAGAATGGATGCCTTTATTTATGGAACTACGGGATAGTGTCAACACGCTAAAGCAGTCGTTTGACGACATGAGACGGCCGGACAATCAATTAGTGCCTGTCCAGGCGACTCAAACACCGTCAGGGGCTGTGAAACGCCCTTTGCCTCAGTCGGTCGACACAGACCCAGACACAGGCGATGACTCCAGTGGTGACGGTGACGAATCAACCGTATTTTCCAGTAGGGCCACACGTTATATGATTTTGGCAATGAAGGAGGCGTTACATTTAGCTGATACTACAGGTACCACTAAACAGGGTATTATGTGGGGTATGAAAAAACTACCTATAGTTTTTCCTGAATCAGAAGAGCTAAATGACGTGTGTAATGAAGCGTGGGTTGCCCCTGATAAAAAGCTGATAATTTCAAAGAAATTATTGGCATTATACCCTTTCCCGCCAGAGGTTAGGGAGCGCTGGGAAACACCTCCTAGGGTGGACAAGGCGCTAACACGCTTATCTAAACAAGTGGCGTTACCCTCTCCTGAGACGGCCGCACTTAAAGATCCATCAGATAGGAGGATGGAAAATATCCAAAAAAGTATATACACACATGCAGGTGTTATACTACGACCAGCTGTAGCAACTGCCTGGATGGGCAGTGCGGGGGTAGTTTGGTCAGAATCCCTGATTGAAAATATTGATACCCTGGACAGGGACAATATTCTACTGTCGTTAGAACAAATAAAGGATGCATTTCTTTATATGCGTGATGCACAGAGGGATATATGCACACTGGCATCACGGGTAAGTGCTATGTCCATTTCGGCCAGAAGAGCTTTATGGACGCGACAGTGGACAGGCGATGCGGATTCAAAACGGCATATGGAAGTTTTGCCGTATAAGGGGGAGGAGTTATTTGGAGTCGGTCTATCAGATTTGGTGGCCACGGCTACAGCCGGGAAATCCACCTTTCTACCTCAAGTCACTCCCCAACAGAAAAAGGCACCGACTTTTCAACCGCAGCCCTTTCGTTCCTTTAAAAATAAGAGAGCAAAGGGCTATTCATATTTGCCACGAGGCAAAGGTCGAGGGAAGAGACAGCAACACGCAGCTCCTTCCCAGGATCAGAAGCCCTCCCCGGCTTCTACAAAAGCCTCAGCATGACGCTGGGGCTTCTCAAGCGGACTCGGGGACGGTGGGCGGTCGTCTCAAAAATTACAGCGCGCAGTGGGCTCACTCGCAAGTAGATCCCTGGATCCTGCAGATAATATCTCAGGGATACAGGTTGGAATTAGAGACAGATCCACCTCGCCGTTTCCTGAGGTCTGCTTTACCAACGTCCCCCTCCGAAAGGGAGACGGTGTTGGAAGCCATTCACAAGCTGTACTCTCAGCAGGTGATAGTCAAGGTACCTCTTCTGCAACAAGGGAAGGGGTATTATTCCACTCTTTTTGTGGTACCGAAGCCGGATGGCTCGGTAAGGCCTATTCTAAATCTGAAGTCCTTGAACCTGTACATAAAGAAGTTCAAGTTCAAAATGGAGTCACTCAGAGCAGTGATAGCGAACCTGGAAGAGGGGAACTTTATGGTATCCTTGGACATCAAGGATGCGTATCTCCACGTTCCAATTTACCCCTCACACCAGGGGTACCTCAGGTTCGTTGTACAAAACTGTCACTATCAGTTTCAGACGCTGCCGTTCGGATTGTCCACGGCACCTCGGATCTTTACAAAGGTAATGGCCGAGATGATGATTCTTCTTCGAAGAAAAGGCGTATTAATTATCCCATACTTGGACGATCTCCTAATAAGGGCGAGGTCCAGAGAACAGCTAGAGATGGGATTAGCACTGTCTCAAGAAGTGCTAAAACAGCACGGGTGGATTCTGAATATTCCAAAATCCCAGTTAATGCCGACAACTCGTCTGCTGTTCCTAGGGATGATTCTGGACACGGTTCAGAAAAAGGTTTTTCTCCCGGAGGAAAAAGCCAAGGAGTTATCCGAGCTTGTCAGGAACCTCCTAAAACCAGGAAAGGTGTCTGTACATCAATGCACAAGAGTCCTGGGAAAAATGGTGGCTTCTTACGAAGCGATTCCATTCGGCAGATTCCAGGCAAGAATTTTCCAAAGGGATCTGTTGGACAAATGGTCAGGGTCGCATCTTCAGATGCACCTACGGATAACCCTGTCTCCAAGGACAAGGGTGTCTCTTCTGTGGTGGTTGCAGAGTGCTCATCTATTGGAGGGCCGCAGATTCGGCATACAGGATTGGATCCTGGTGACCACGGACGCCAGCCTGAGAGGCTGGGGAGCAGTCACACAAGGAAGAAACTTCCAGGGAGTATGGACGAGCCTGGAAACGTCTCTTCACATAAACATTCTGGAACTAAGAGCAATATACAATGCTCTAAACCAGGCAGAACCTCTGCTTCAGGGAAAACCGGTATTGATCCAGTCGGACAACATCACGGCAGTCGCCCATGTGAACAGACAGGGCGGCACAAGAAGCAGGAGGGCAATGGCAGAAGCTGCAAGGATTCTTCGCTGGGCAGAGAATCATGTGATAGCACTGTCAGCAGTGTTCATCCCGGGAGTGGACAACTGGGAAGCAGACTTCCTCAGCAGACACGATCTTCACCCGGGAGAGTGGGGACTTCATCCAGAAGTCTTCCACATGCTGGTAACCCGTTGGGAAAGACCAATGGTGGACATGATGGCGTCTCGCCTCAACAAAAAACTGGACAGGTATTGCGCCAGGTCAAGAGATCCGCAGGCAATAGCTGTGGACGCGCTGGTAACGCCTTGGGTGTACCAGTCGGTGTATGTGTTTCCTCCTCTGCCTCTCATACCAAAAGTATTGAGAATTATACGGCAAAGAGGCGTAAGAACGATACTAGTGGTTCCGGATTGGCCAAGGAGGACTTGGTACCCGGAACTTCAAGAGATGATCACGGAAGATCCGTGGCCTCTACCTCTAAGGAGGGACTTGCTTCAGCAGGGTCCCTGTCTGTTTCAAGACTTACCGCGGCTGCGTTTGACGGCATGGCGGTTGAACGCCGGATCCTAAAGGAAAGAGGCATGCCGGAAGAAGTCATTCCTACTTTGATTAAAGCAAGGAAGGAAGTAACCGTGCAACATTATCACCGAATTTGGCGAAAATATGTTGCGTGGTGCGAAGATCGGAGTGCTCCGACGGAGGAATTTCAACTGGGTCGATTCCTACATTTCCTGCAATCAGGATTGTCAATGGGTCTCAAATTGGGATCTATTAAGGTTCAAATTTCGGCCCTGTCGATTTTCTTTCAAAAAGAATTGGCTTCAGTCCCTGAAGTCCAGACCTTTGTTAAGGGAGTGCTGCATATACAGCCTCCTGTGGTGCCTCCAGTGGCACCGTGGGATCTAAATGTGGTTTTGGACTTCCTAAAATCTCATTGGTTTGAACCACTAAAAAAGGTGGATTTGAAATATCTCACATGGAAAGTGACCATGCTTCTAGCCCTGGCTTCTGCCAGGAGAGTGTCAGAATTGGCAGCTTTATCTTACAAAAGCCCATATCTGATTTTCCATTCGGACAGGGCAGAACTGCGAACTCGTCCGCATTTTCTCCCTAAGGTGGTGTCAGCATTTCATCTGAACCAGCCTATTGTAGTGCCTGCGGCTACAAGTGACTTGGAGGACTCCAAGTTACTGGACGTTGTCAGAGCATTAAAAATATATATTGCAAGGACAGCTGGAGTCAGAAAATCTGACTCGTTGTTTATATTGTATGCACCCAACAAGATGGGTGCTCCTGCGTCTAAGCAGACGATTGCTCGTTGGATCTGTAGCACAATCCAACTTGCACATTCTGTGGCAGGCTTGCCACAGCCTAAATCTGTAAAGGCCCACTCCACAAGGAAGGTGGGCTCATCTTGGGCGGCTGCCCGAGGGGTCTCGGCATTACAACTTTGCCGAGCAGCTACGTGGTCAGGGGAGAACACGTTTGTAAAATTTTACAAATTTGATACTCTGGCTAAGGAGGACCTGGAGTTCTCTCATTCGGTGCTGCAGAGTCATCCGCACTCTCCCGCCCGTTTGGGAGCTTTGGTATAATCCCCATGGTCCTTTCAGGAACCCCAGCATCCACTAGGACGATAGAGAAAATAAGATTTTACTTACCGATAAATCTATTTCTCGGAGTCCGTAGTGGATGCTGGGCGCCCATCCCAAGTGCGGATTATCTGCATAAGTTGTACATAGTTATTGTTAACTAATTCGGGTTATTGTTAAAGGAAGCCATCTTTCAGAGGCTCCGCTGTTATCATACTGTTAACTGGGTTTAGATCACAAGTTGTACGGTGTGATTGGTGTGG
Organism: Pseudophryne corroboree; assembly: GCF_028390025.1. Classification (NCBI taxonomy): domain Eukaryota; kingdom Metazoa; phylum Chordata; class Amphibia; order Anura; family Myobatrachidae; genus Pseudophryne; species Pseudophryne corroboree. The sequence continues at coordinate 68,488,064 of NC_086454.1, read as the reverse complement.
CTGGTATGAGTCTTACCCGGGATTCAAAATCCTCCCTTATTGTGTACGCTCGTCCGGGCACAGTACCTAACTGGAGTCTGGAGGAGGGTCATAGGGGGAGGAGCCAGTGCACACCACCTGATCGGAAAAGCTTTACTTTTTGTGCCCTGTCTCCTGCGGAGCCGCTATTCCCATGGTCCTTTCAGGAACCCCAGCATCCACTACGGACTCCGAGAAATAGATTTATCGGTAAGTAAAATCTTATTATATATATATATAGCGCTCTGGTGTGTGCTGGCATACTCTCCCTCTGTCTCCCCAAAGGGCTAGTGGGGTCCTGTCCTCTATCAGAGCATTCCCTGTGTGTGTGCTGTGTGTCGGTACGTTGTGTCGACATGTATGAGGAGGAAAATGAGGTGGAGGCGGAGCAATTGCCTGTAACAGAGATGTCACCCCCTAGGGAGTCGACACCTGAGTGGATGAATGTGACAGTGTCAGCTCTTTACAAAAGATTGATGACATGAGACAGCCGGCGACACAGCCTGTGCCTGTCCAGGTGTCTCAAAAGCCATCAGGGGCTCTAAAACGCCCGTTACCACAGATGGCAGATACAGACGCCGACACGGATACTGACTCCAGTGTCGACGATTAAGAGACGAATGTGACTTCCAGTAGGGCCACACGTTACATGATTGAGGCTATGGAAAATGTTTTTACACATTTCTGATAATACCAGTACCACTAAAAAGGGTATTATGTTGGGTGAGAAAAAACTGCCTGTAGTTTTTCCTGCATCTGAGAAATTAAATGAAGTGTGTGATGATGCGTGGGTTTCCCCCGATAAAAACTGTTAATTCCTAAAAAGTTATTAGCATCATACCTCTTCCCGCCAGAGGATAGGGCACGTTGGGAAACACCCCCTACGGTGAATAAAGCGCTCACACGCTTGTCTAAACAGGTGGCACTACCGTCCCTGGATACGGCCGCCCTTAAGGAACCTGCTGACAGAAAGCAGTAAAATATCCTAAAATGTATATACACTCACACGGGTGTGATACTGCGACCAGCAATCGCCTCAGCCTGGATGTGCAGTGCTGGGGTGGCTTGGTCGGATTCCCTGACTGACAATATTGATACCCTACATAGGGACAGTATATTACTGACTATAGAGCATTTAAAAGATGCATTTCTATATATGCGTGATGCACAGAGGGATATTTGCCAACTGGCATCAAGAGTAAGTGCGCTGTCCATTTCTGCCAGAAGAGGGCTATGGACAAGACAGTGGTCAGGTGATGCTGATTCCAAAAGGCATATGGAAGTATCGCCTTATAAAAGGGAGGAGTTATTTGGGGTAGGTCTAACAGACCTGGTGGCCACGGCAACGGCTGGGAAATCCACAATTTTACCCCAGGTAGCCTCTCAACATAAGAAGACGCCGTATTATCAGGCGCAGTCCTTTGGGCCCCATAAGAGCAAGCGGGCAAAAGGCTCCTCATTTCTGCCCCGTGGCAGAGGGAGAGGAAAAAGGCTGCAGCAAACAGCCAGTTCCCAGGAACAGAAGCCCTCTCCCGTTTTCTGCCAAGTCCTCAGCATGACGCTGGGGCTTTACAAGCGGACTCGGGCACGGTGGGGGCCTGTCTCTAAAATTTCAGCGTGCAGTGGGCTCACTCACAGGTGGACCCCTGGATCCTTCAGGTGGTATCTCAGGGGTACAAATTGGAATTCGAGACGTCTCCCCTTCGCCGTTTCCTAAAGTCTGCTTTACCGACGTCTCCCTCCGACAGGGAGGCGGTATGGGAAGCCATTCACAAGCTGTATTCCCAGCAGGTGATAATCAAGGTACCCCTCCTACAACAGGGAAAGGGGTATTATTCCACACTGGTTGTGGTACCGAAGCCGGACGGCTCGGTGAGACCTAATTTAAATCTGAAATCCTTGAACACTTACATACAAAGGTTCAAATTCAAGATGGAGTCACTCAGAGCGGTGATGGCAAACCTGGAAGAAGGGGATTATATGGTGTCTCTGGACATCAAGGATGCTTATCTCCATGTCCCAATTTACCCTTCTCACCAAGGGTACCTCAGGTTTGTGGTACAGAACTGTCACTATCAGTTTCAGACGCTGCCGTTTGGTTTGTCCACGGCACCCCGTGTCTTTACCAAAGTAATGGCCGAAATGATGATACTCCTTCGAAGGAAGGGAGTTTTAATTATCCCTTACTTGGACGATCTCCGGATAAGGGCAAGATCCAGGGAACAGTTGGTAGTCGGGGTAGCACTATCTCAAGTAGTGTTGCGGCAGCACGGTTGGATTCTCAATATTCCAAAATCGCAGCTGATCCCGACGACACGTCTTCTATTCCTAAGGATGATCCTGGACACAGTCCAGAAAAAGGTGTTTCTCCAGGAGGAGAAAGCCAGGGAGTTATCCGAACTAGTCAGAAACCTCCTAAAACCAGGCCAAGTATCAGTGCACAAGGGTCCTGGGAAAAATGGTGGCTTCCTACGAAGCAATTTCATTCGGCAGATTCCACGCAAGAACTTTCCAGTGGGACCTGCTGGAAAAATGGTCCGGATCGCATCTTCAGATGCATCAGCGGATAACCCTGTCACCAAAGACAAGGGTGTCTCTCCTGTGGTGGTTGCAGAGTGCTCATCTTCTAGAGGGCGCAGATTCGGCATTCAGGACTGGGTCCTGGTGACCACGGATGCCAGCCTGCGAGGCTGGGGAGCAGTCACACAGGGAAGAAATTTCCAGGGCTTGTGGTCAAGCCTGGAGACATCACTTCACATAAGTATCTTGGAGCTAAGGGCCATTTACAATGCCCTAAGCCAAGCAAGACCTCTGCTTCAAGGTCAGCCGGTGCTGATCCAGTCGGACAACATCACGGCAGTCGCCCACGTAGACAGACAGGGCGACACAAGAAGCAGGAGGGCAATGGCAGAAGCTGCAAGGATTTTTCGCTGGGCGGAAAATCATGTGATAGCATTGTCAGCAGTGTTCATTCCGGGAGTGGACAACTGGGAAACAGACTTCCTCAGCAGAAGTCTTCCACATGATTGTAAACCGTTGGGAAAAACCAAAGGTGGACATGATGGCGTCCCGCCTAAACAAAAAATTGGACAGGTATTGCGCCAGGTCAAGGGACCCTCGGGCAATAGCTGTGGACGCTCTGGTAACACCGTGGGTGTACCAGTCAGTGTATGTGTTCCCTCCTCTTCCTCTCTTACCAAAAGTACTGAGAATTATAAGACGGAGGGGAGTAAGAACTATACTCATGGCTCCGGATTGGCCAAGAAGGACTTGGTACCCGGAACTTCAAGAGATGCTCACGGAGGACCCGTGGCCTCTACCTCTAAGAAGGGACCTGCTCCATCAAGGACCCTATCTATTCCAAGACGTACCGCAGGCTGCGTTTGACGGCAGGGCGGTTGAACGCCGGATCCTGAAGGAAAAAGGCATTCCGGATGAAGTCATCCCTACCCTGATCAAAGCCAGGAAGGATGTAACCGCAAAGCATTATCACCGCATTAGGCGAAAATATGTTGCGTGGTGCGAGGCCATTAAGGCCCCGATGGAGGAATTTCAACTAGGTCGATTCCTGCATTTCCTGCAAACAGGAGTGTCTATGGACCTAAAATTGGGGTCCATTAAGGTTCAAATTTCGGCCCTGTCAATTTTCTTCCAGAAAGAACTAGCTTCAGTTCCTGAAGTTCAGACGTTTGTAAAAGGGGTACTGCATATACAGCCTCCTTTTGTGCCTCCAGTGGCACTTTGGGATCTCAATGTAGTTTTGGGGTTCCTAAAGTCACAATGGTTTGAACCACTTGAATCTGTGGAGTTAAAATATCTCACATGGAAAGTGGTCATGCTGTTGGCCCTGGCCTCGGCCAGGCGCGTGTCAGAATTGGCGGCTTTATCCTGTAAAAGCCCTTATCTGATCTTCCATTCAGACAGGGCGGAATTGAGGACTCGTCCTCAATTTCTCCCTAAGGTGGTTTCAGCGTTTCACTTGAACCAATCTATTGGGGTACCTGCGGCTACTAGGGACTTGGAGGACTCCAAGTTGCTGGACGTAATCAGGGCCCTGAAAATATATGTTTCCAGGACGGCTGGAGTCAGAAAATCTGACTCGCTGTTTATCCTGTATGCACCCAACAAGCTGGGTGCTCCTGCTTCTAAGCAGACTATTGCTCGTTGGATTTGTAGTACAATTCAGCTTGCACGTTCTGTGGCAGGCCTGCCACAGCCAAAATCTGTAAAAGCCCATTCCACAAGGAAGGTGGGCTCATCTTGGGCGGCTGCCCGAGGGGTCTCGGCTTTACAACTTTGCCGAGCAGCTACTTGGTCAGGGGCAAACACGTTTGCTAAATTCTACAAATTTGATACCCTGGCTGAGGAGGACCTGGAGTTCTCTCATTCGGTGCTGCAGAGTCATCCGCACTCTCCCGCCCGTTTGGGAGCTTTGGTATAATCCCCATGGTCCTTACGGAGTTCCCAGCATCCACTAGGACGTCAGAGAAAATAAGAATTTACTTACCGATAATTCTATTTCTCGTAGTCCGTAGTGGATGCTGGGCGCCCATCCCAAGTGCGGATTGTCTGCAATACTTGTACATAGTTATTGTTACAAAAATCGGGTTATTATTGTTGTGAGCCATCTTTCCAGAGGCTCCTCTGTTATCATGCTGTTAACTGGGTTCAGATCACAGGTTATACGGTGTGGCTGGTATGAGTCTTACCCGGGATTCAAAATCCTTCCTTATTGTGTACGCTCGTCCGGGCACAGTATCCTAACTGAGGCTTGGAGGAGGGTCATAGGGGGAGGAGCCAGTGCACACCAGGTAGTCCTAACGCTTTACTTTTGTGCCCAGTCTCCTGCAGAGCCGCTATTCCCCATGGTCCTTACGGAGTTCCCAGCATCCACTACGGACTACGAGAAATAGAATTATCGGTAAGTAAATTCTTATTTTTACAGATGTTTCATTATGCAATGCATCTCTCAAATCTAGAGCAATCTTTGATCCTTCCTCTCTTTATAGTGACATGTCTTATGAATCATGGCCATCACTAAGTAAAGGGCGATTCTCTGTGATGCACGGGACAGCTACACAAATTCAAACTACATACTTCTCCAAAATACCAAGATTTTAGTGGGTCTTAAGTTATAGGGTAAGGCATTACTACTAAGCAATTAAGTTTTCATATAACAATTTCTTAACAGACCAGTTTAAAAGAAAAAAATAAATAAATGCATGTGATGCACAGGACTTTATGTTCACTTTCTGGAGAACCACCCTAATGTATGTTACATATGCCTATGTTTAGATTCAAATTCTCACTCCTTTTTTCAGGTTGCTCGAATATATTGCCCTAGCTTTCATCTTCCTTTACCATCGTGCAATGGGAATCCAAGGCCTGGCCAAACTTATTGCCGATGTGGCGCCTGGAGCCATAAAAGACAATGACATAAAGAGTTACTTTGGGCGGAAAGTAGCAGTTGATGCCTCTATGTGTATCTACCAGTTCCTTATAGCAGTACGGCAGGATGGCAACATGCTTCAGAATGAGGAGGGTGAGACTACCAGCCACTTAATGGGAATGTTTTACCGTACCATTCGCATGGTGGAACATGGTATCAAGCCAGTGTATGTGTTTGATGGGAAGCCTCCACAGCTGAAGTCAGGTGAGCTGGCTAAGCGTAGTGAGAGGAGAGCAGAGGCTGAGAAGCAGCTAGAGGCCGCACAGGAGGCAGGAGAAGTAGAGAATATTGAGAAATTCAATAAGAGGCTTGTTAAGGTCACAAAGCAGCACAACGAGGACTGCAAGAAACTGCTTTCATTAATGGGCATCCCATATGTGGATGCACCTTGCGAGGCAGAGGCCACATGTGCTGCTTTAGTGAAAGCTGGAAAGGTCTATGCTGCAGCTACTGAAGATATGGACGCATTGACTTTTGGCACCCCTCTGTTATTGCGTCATCTCACTGCCAGCGAGGCCAAGAAACTGCCAATCCAGGAGTTTCATCTCAGCCGTGCTCTGGAGGACATCGGTATCACACAAGAGCAGTTCATAGACCTGTGTATACTGTTGGGCAGTGACTACTGTGAGACCATTCGGGGTATTGGTCCAAAGAGGGCTATAGAACTGATCAGACAGCATAAGACTATTGAAGAGATCATGGCTAATATAGACCTAAAGAAGTACCCAGTTCCGGAAAACTGGCTGCACAAGGAAGCCCGCCAACTATTTATAGAGCCTGAGGTGGTTGACATGGACAATGTGGATTTAAAGTGGGTTGACCCAGATGAGGAGGGTTTGGTGGCCTTCATGTGTGGAGAAAAGCAATTCAGTGAGGACCGAATACGCAATGGGGCAAAGAAGCTGTCTAAGAACCGCCATGGCAGCACACAGGGACGACTAGATGACTTCTTCAAGGTGACCGGATCCATCAGCTCCACCAAAAGAAAAGAGGTTGATGTTAAAGGCTCAGCCAAGAAGAAGGCAAAAACTGGAACCCCAGCAGGAAAGTTTAAAAGGGGCAAATGAGTTTATGCATTTATTAGTGATTAATATGGGGGCTTATTTTTAATAGTTTTTGTGCTTAAATGTCTCGTGTTCATCAAAATAAAACGTTCATATAAGGTTTTTTTGTTAATATAGTTTGACAAATAAACATGCAAGTATGAAAAATACGTGTGTGAAATGCACCATTTTATTATGTTTTTTATTGAACTGGCTACAAAAGATTATTCTACAAAACTGTTCTCTGCCAAGGTAGTTTACAAAACTTCTGGTATTGTACATAATACGATGGTGGGCAATACGGTGTTTTGCAGGGTCATTCCCACAGGAAGTCACCCATATTGTCATGCAGTATCCGTATATAGGTCACCTCCATAACATTAACTGTTGCAGTCTGTGCAATGTCATTAACCCATTGGTTCCCAAACTTGATACTCAAGGCACCCTAAGTGCTGATAATTTAAATATAAATCAAGGAAAAAAGTTGAAAGCGCTGTCCACAATAAAAGTTTTTTATTTGATTAAAAATTATAAAATCACTATTCACATATATCCTTATCAATACTGATCTAAAGGTTTAGACATTGAAACATTCAATGTCTAAACCTTTAGATCAGTATTGATAAGGATATATGTGAATAGTGATTTTATAATTTTTAATCAAATAAAAAACTTTTATTGTGGACAGCGCTTTCAACTTTTTTCCTTGATTTATATTTAAATTATTGGGACTCAACAAACCCACTATTGAAAGCAGCAGTGCACAATTGAGAGGAGGTGTATTTTTAAGGAGCTGCACAGCTGACACACACAAGAGCTTAGCGCTTTCTAAGTTTGAGGTTACCCTAAGTGCTATTCACACTACCCGGATTTTTCAACGGCCGGGAAAAATCCAGCAAAAGTCGGACAGTTTTTATGCCGACAGTCACTGACCAGGCTGTGTGAAAGGAGCAATGTGGTTTCATATATAATTGAAAACCGTCTAGTGTGAAATGGCCCTAACAGTCCACGTTTTATGAATATCAATGGCTGAGCACAGATGGTTAATTTAAATGGACTGATGTCATAATTAAGGCACCTGTGCCTATGCATATATCCTTAAAACCTGGACAATTAGGGTGCTTTGAGGACCGAGTTTGGGAACCTCTGCATTAACCTGTTCATGGCAGTCTGGAGACCTCAATGATTATGAAGTCTGGAATGCATTGTGCTTACTCTAGCCTATCAGAATCACTAAGAACAGGGCCAAAGGGGTATTACTCTGAGAGGGTACGTTGTCTACCTGTTACTCCCCAATTTTTAGTTTCTTGAAAACTCCTTATTATAAAGTTAGGCTTTGGTAGACCCTGTTCACGCTATGTGTAATCGCTGCTTGGAACACATTAACAGCACGCTGAAACTGGAGCATGCTTAGAGATCGCTGATCTGGATGCCATCTCACCTCCCTTGTTCACACAGTCGACACCAATCCTATTCTGGTGGATTGCAATGGGCTTGAGTTCGATTTGTACACAGACCCGATGGTTTGCATACAACTCTGTTGGTGGGTGGACTGCTCATGTGCAGAATGAATCCTGCCTTCTAAGCATGGAGGCGGGTGTGATGACTGGCAGGTTTGCTGAAAATGGGCGATGAAGCCTCCGTTTTCTAAGAGTGCCGAGGCCACTGTCTGATTCTTCCAACACAGATTTATTGGACTTGGTTACATATCTGAGACAGCCATACGGAGTTTATCCTCCGGGTACGATGTTGGACGATGTTCTCAGATTACTCATCGGAGTAATCCTCAGATGGATGATGATCGCGCAAGTGATCCGATGCTGCATTTCTGAATGTAGCAGTGTATCACAGAAGCCGGCAGGAAGAACCTGTTTACCGAAGACTTCTGTGGCAGTATCATGATTTAGCAGTCACAGCTACTACTGTACATGCACCTTACTCAGGCCCCAGGTCCACTTCTTAGAGTGTGTACCACAGTGAAATTTATCCTTGCAATTTTGACTATATAGTCAAATTTGCAAGGAAAGTTAGTACAAATCATACTGTTAGGCAGTTTGTGATACCGATGCGCACTCCCGCGTGGTCGGTATCGTAAGGAAAGATAGACTGTGCAGACAAGTCAATATTGACTATATAGTGTACTATCTAGTACAAAGTGTAGTCAAAATTGGCACTTGGTCAAAATCGCACATAGGGCCTAATTCAGGTTGGGTCGCATTGTGCGATCCAACTAAATTTTGAGACAAAGATGCATGCGCAGTGCCTGTCCTGAGCATGCGCACGCATTTTCAGTGGGGGGGGCGCATAAAATGTGATCGCCTCTGCCTGTCAATTGGGGGGGCGCGGGCGGGCAATGCTCCGTTTCCAGGGAGGAGATGGAGCAGTGCAAAACGGTGGCGTGTCAGGTGCGATCACAGTGGCTGCGTGATGCGACACCCAGCCATCGTGATCGGGAATATGGCGGATGGGCCTCCTGCGGGAGCAGCCAAGCTGCGCCGGTAGGAGGCTTCCTTAGTTTTTGCCAACAAGCAGAAATTGCGATGCGTTTGCAATTTCTGCTCGTTCAACGGGGAGAGGCTCTGGTCAGCATGATGGGCGGCCCCCAGTATGCAAGCCAAAGGATTTTAAATTCTGCTAAATTAGCAGAATTTGCAATCCTTACTGAATTAGGCCCATAGTCAAAATCGGTGGTTCTGGGTGAGTTCAAGGGAAATCGCATAGTCAAAATCGGGGATAGTCAATATCTCACCGTGTATATGCACCTTTTACATTTGAAAAAATTAAATATCTGGGACAGTTCCTGGCTGTCACACCGTTCTAGGAGTAAAAAGACTAGTATGACTTTTTTTAGTGGGGGGATTTATTCCTTTATTTTTTTTTATTTTTTGTATTACGAGTAATTAAGTAAGAAAAGGAAATGACATACAGGGAACGTTAAATGTAAAACCTGTACACACAGCGTAAGATCTCTGCACCCCAGGGGTGTAACTAGAATTGCGCGGGGGCCCATAGCAAAATCTTGAAAGCCCCCCTCCCCCCCCTCCCTTGTCACTACTATGCCTCTTAGCAAGAGAGAGTGCAAGGGAGGTGAAAGAGACGGTGTCAGAGCAAAAGAGAGAGAGGAGAGAGAAGGGTTTCATGGAAAAATAGGGAATGAGAGAGCAGCAAGAGAGGTGGCCAGGGAGAAACAAAGAAAGGGATGACTGGAGAGATGGCATCAGGGAGAGAGGGAAGAGAGTGAGTGTGTCGGAGGGAAAGGGGAATGAGACGGAGAGATAAACTGTGTCAGTAAGAGAGGGGGTGTCAGGGAGAGAGAGATATGAAATTATAGTGTCAGGGAGAATGAGGGAGAGAAACAGTGTTAGAGAGAGAATTGGTGTATGCGACAGAAGTGTGTCAGGAGAAGGGGGAACAAGAGAGAGTGTCAGACAGTGTCGGGGGTGGGGGGGGGTTTAACAGGAGAAAGGGATGGGGAGTGGGCAGGAGGGAGAGATACTGTAGATGGAGTGGAATAAGCAGGAGAGGGAGGAGTGAGCAGGAGAGTCATTACCTATTGCTACACAGGCTTCTGATGGGGACGGGCACTTTGCGGCATTAGGCTCCACCCCCAAAATGCCTATGAAGCGCCGCACTCCCTGCTGACGGGCAGGAAGGGGGTGTGGTAGAATGGACTGCACTGGCTGGGATGTTTGCTGTTGTGTGGGCCCCACTACATTCCCCACGGCTGTTCTTCCCTGCAGCCAGGGGTAAAGGGGGAGCTGCTGGCCTTGCAGGTACCCAGTGGAAGGGAAAGCTGCAGGCCCTGGAAGCAGCCAGGGCCCCAGAGCAGATGCACCCTCGATAGTTACGCCACTGCCACACCCTTATGTGAGGCATAGTTTCCAAAAGAGACCATGCCTACACTAATGAAAGCGCTGTTAGCAGATTCATTGTAGCAGATCATTGTTACGCTAATGCAGGCCATACAGCTAATAGATAATTCCTGTTCTGCTGAATGGCAGACTCTGATGATCGCCAATTTGTCAGGGGATCAGCATAATCCTAAATGTTAAAAATCTGCGTCAGCAGCAAAACACGGAACTGCTCCAATACTTGCCTGGTGTATCTGGTAAAAGTCAGGGAACTGCTCCAATACTTGCCTGGTGTATCTAAAATAACATTTTAAAAAAAAAGCGATCAAAATGTAACAATTGCACATGCCTTTTCTAGGGTCACCATTATGTAATTGTCATTTCACAATCCTTGCATTCAGTTGTATGAATTTACAGGCAATCTCTCATCTTGCCACTGCATACACAGTATGTTCCTGTTGAATTTATAGGCTCCCTTTATGGAAAAAAGCAGTGAGAGATTTGTTCACTTACACCGCAGTGAAGTACTGTATATACTCGAGTATAAGCCGACTCTTTCAGCACTTTTTTTTGTGCTGAAAAAGCCACCTCGACTTATACTCGAGTCAGTGGCAGTGCAGTGTGAAGGAGGGACACGGAGCACACAGCGCGCGCCTCTCCTGTGTCCCTCCTGCATCTCCAGCAGCCGCGGCGGGTCTATTAAAGGAAGTACCCGTTCGTGACCTCTGATCACGAACCGGCACTTCCTTTAATAGACCCGCCGGAGATGCAGGAGGGACACAGGAGAGGCGCGCGCTGTGCGCTCCGTGTCCCTCCTTCAGAAGACGGCGCGTGATCGACGGAGGGATAAGTAACTGGCACTGGGGGAGCATATTTGGCACTTGGGGAGGGGGCATATGTGGCAGCATGAGGGGCATATCTGGCAGCATGAGGGGCATATCTGGCAGCATGAGGGCATATCTGGCACTGTGGGGCATATGTGGCAGCATGAGGGCATATCGCACTGTGGGGCATATTTGGCAGCATGAGGGCATATCTGGCACTGAGGACTATGTACGGCTAGAGCTGCATTTCCCACCTTAGGCTTATACTCGTCAATACGTTTTCCCAGGTTTTTGTGGTAGAATTAGGTGCCTCGGCTTATATTCGGGTCGATTTTATACTCGAGTATATACGGTACTTCAATAGAAATTGAGGCAATTTTTTAACACATGGCAAGATGTATGGAGGCAATCTCCACTCACAGCGTGTGGGCCACGGAAAGATAATCAGGAGGATCAAACAGGTCAGATAACAAAACAATATAGACAATTTCTCATACGTCCTAGATGATGCTGGGGATTCCAAAAGGACCATGGGGTATAGACGGATCCGCAGGAGCTTGGGCACACTATAAAGACTTAAACTGGGTGTGAACTGGCTCCTCCCTCTATGCCAGACCTCAGTTAGACTTTGTGCCCAGGAGTGATGGGTCACACACTAGGGGAGCTCTCCTGAGTTTCTCTGAAAGACTTTGTTAGGTTTGTTATTTTCAGGCAGACCTGCTGGCTACAGGCTCCCTGCATCGTGGGAGTGAGGGGAGAGAAGCAGGACCTACTTCTGTGAGTTTCAAGGCTCTGCTTCTCGGCTACTGGACACCATTAGCTCCAGAGGGTTCGATCACTTGGTGCGCCTAGCTGCTTGTTCCCAGAGCCACGCCGTCACCCCCCTCACAGAAGCCAGAAGAAAGAAGCCGGGTGAGTATGAGAAGAACAGAAGACTTCAGTGACGGCAGAAGACTTCAGTAACGGAGGTAACAGATCGTGCTACACTCCATGCTCCCACACACCAATGCACTCACAGGGTGCAGGGCGCTGAGGGGGGAGCGCCCTGGGCAGCAGGTTCCTGATGTCTTTTTTTGTGGCTGGCAGAAAAGTATCTGGGTGCCTGAGCACCGTGTCCCATACCCCCGCCAGCATATAATGCGCGCTGTGCGCCATTACTCCCCCGCCGCCGGCTTCCATGGGTGCGGGGCGCTGGGGGGGGAGTGCCCTGGGCAGATGTGTTAAGGCCTCTGTGACTCTGGAGGTGCAGGATTTCCGTGTCCCGGACACCCGCCAGTATGTATATCGCACTAGGCGCCATTTTTCCCCGACAGACTTGCATAAGCTGGTGGGGCCGGGGCTCCGTGTCTCGGACCCCGCCAGCGTGGTATAGCGCACTGGGCGCCATCTCTCCACCGCCACTGGCCCCATGGGTGCAGGGCGCTGGGGGGGGAGCGGCCTCGGCAGCGGATTAAAGCTTGCACGGGTAAGCTGGCGGGGCCGGGGCTCCGTGTCTCGGACCCCGCCAGAGTGTTGGAGCGCACTGTGCGCCATCTCTTCACCGCCACCGGCCCCTGGGGTGCAGAGCGCTGGGGGGGAGCGTCCTGGGCAGCATTTTTTAACTCTTCCCGGGTGTGCTTAAAAACAAGTAAACACGCTAGGGGAGATACGATGGTAGGTCGATGCCCTGGCAGCATCAACGGTAATTCCTGGGTAAAAGAATTAACAGGCTGTTATTGCCTTGTACCTGTATTAGTATGTGTGTGTATATATATGTGTGTGTGTGTGTGTGTGTATGTATATATATATATATATATATATATATATATATATATATATATATATATATATATATATATATATATATATATTTTTTTTTTTTTCTCTAGTGGATGCTGGGGACTCCGTGAGGACCATGGGGGGAATAGACGGGCTCCGCAGGAGACTGGGCACTCTAAGAAAGATTTAGTACTACTGGTGTGCACTGGCTCCTCCCTCTATGCCCCTCCTCCAGACCTCAGTTAGAATATGTACCCGGCCAGAGCTGGGTGCTTTTAGTGAGCTCTCCTGAGCTTGCTAATAAGAAAGTATTTTAGTTAGGTTTTTTATTTTCAGAGAGCTTCTGCTGGCAACAGACTCTCTGCTACGTGAGACTGAGGGGAGAGAAGCAAACCTACTAACTGCGGCTAGGTTGCGCTTCTTAGGCTACTGGACACCATTAGCTCCAGAGGGATCGAACACAGGACCTGACCCTGTCGTCCGTTCCCGGAGCCGCGCCGCCGTCCCCCTCGCAGAGCCAGAAGTCAGAAGCCGGCGGGTTGAAGCAAGAAGACGTCAAAATCGGCGGCAGAAGACTCCTGTCTTCATATGAGGTAGCGCACAGCACTGCAGCTGTGCGCCATTGCGCCCACACTAACCCACACACTCCGGTCACTGTAGGGTGCAGGGCGCAGGGGTGGGCGCCCTGGGCAGCAATAAAGTACCTCCTGGCAAAAGCAGCATATATACAGTTGGACACTGTTATATGCATGAGCCCCCGCCATTATTTTTACACAAAATCGCGGGACAGAAGCCCGCCGCTGAGGGGGCGTGGGCCTTCTTCCTCAGCACTCACCAGCGCCATTTTCTCTCCACAGCTCCGCTGAGAGGAAGCTCCCCAGGCTCTCCCCTGCAGACTCACGGTAGAAAGGGTAAAAACAGAGGGGGGGCACATAAATTTAGCGCATTTATCATATATACAGCAGCTACTGGGTAAACACTAAGTTACTGTGTGATTCCTGGGTCATATAGCTCTGGGGTGTGTGCTGGCATACTCTCTCTGTCTCTCCAAAAGGCCTTGTGGGGGTCCTGTCCTCATATAGAGCATCCCCTGTGTGTGTGGTGTGTCGGTACGCGTGTGTCGACATGTTTGACGAAGAGGGCTATGTGGAGGCAGAGCAAGTGCAGATGGATGACGTGTCGCTGTCGGCGGTGCCGACACCTGATTGGATGGATATGTGGAAGGTGTTAAATGATAATGTAAACTCCTTACATAAAAGGTTGGATAAAGCTGATGCCTTGGGACAGTCAGGGTCTCAACCCATGCCTGATCCTACAGCGCAGAGGCCGTCAGGGTCTCAAAAGCGCCCACTATCCAAAATTGTTGACACAGATATCGACACGGATTCTGACTCCAGTGTCGATGACGATGATGCAAAATTGCAGCCTAAAATGGCTAAAGCCATCCGCTACATGATTATAGCAATGAAGGATGTTTTGCACATTTCAGAGGTAAGCCCTGTCCCTGACAAGAGGGTTTATATGTATGGGGAGAAAAAGCAAGAGGTGACTTTTCCCCTTCACATGAGTTAAATGAATTATGTGAAAGAGCGTGGGATTCCCCCGATAAGAAAGTGCTGATTTCCAAAAGGTTACTTATGGCGTACCCCTTCCCGCCAACGGACAGGATGCGCTGGGAATCCTCCCCTAGGGTAGACAAAGCTCTCACACGCTTATCTAAGAAGGTGGCCCTGCCGTCACAGGACACGGCCGCCCTAAAGGATCCTGCAGATGGAAAGCAGGAAAGTATCCTGAAATCTGTTTATACACATTCAGGTACTCTACTGAGGCCGGCAATTGCGTCGGCTTGGATGTGTAGTGCTGTAACAGCATGGACAGATAATCTGTCTGAGGACATGGATACCTTAGACAAGGATACCATTTTGCTGACCCTGGGGCATATAAAAGACACTGTCCTATATATGAGGGATGCCCAGAGGGACATTTGCCTACTGGGCTCTAGAATAAAGGCAATGTCAATTTCTGCCAGAAGGGTCCTGTGGACTAGGCAGTGGACAGGTGATGCCGACTCCAAGAAGCACATGGAGGTGTTACCTTACAAGGGTGAGGAATTGTTTGGGGACGGTCTCTCGGACCTGGTTTCCACAGCTATGGCTGTGAAGTCAAACTTTTTGCCATATATTCCCTCACAGCCTAAGAAAGCACCGTATTACCAAATGCAGTCCTTTCGCTCACAAAGAAGCAGGAAGGTCAGAGGTGCGTCCTTTCTTGCCAGAGGCAGGGGTAGAGGAAAGAAGCTGCACCATACAGCTAGTTCCCAGGAACAGAAGTCCTCCCCGGCTTCCACTAAATCCACCGCATGACGCTGGGGCTCCACAGGAGCCAGGAGCGGTGGGGGCACGTCTCCGAAATTTCAGCCACCAGTGGGTTCGCTCACAGGTGGATCCCTGGGCTATACAGATTGTGTCTCAGGGATACAAGCTGGAATTCGAAGTGATGCCCCCTCACCGTTACCTCAAATCGGCCCTGCCAGCTTCCCCCATGGAACGGGAAGTAGTGTTAGCGGCAATTCACAAGCTATATCTCCAGCAGGTGGTGGTAAAGGTTCCCCTCCTTCAACAGGGAAAGGGATACTATTCCACAATATTTGTGGTACCGAAACCGGACGGTTCGGTCAGACCCATATTGAATTTAAAGTCCCTGAACATTTATCTGAAAAGATTCCAGTTCAAAATGGAATCGCTCAGAGCGGTCATTGCAAGCCTGGAAGAGGGGGATTTTATGGTGTCTCTGGTCATCAAGGATGCTTACTTGCATGTCCCCATTTATCCACCTCATCAGGAGTACGTCAGATTTGTGGTACAGGTCTGTCATTACCAATTCACCGAGAATATTTACCAAGGTTATGGCAGAAATAATGGTGCTCCTTCGAAAGCAAGGAGTCACAATTGGACGATCTCCTCATAAAGGCGAGGTCCAGAGAGCAGTTGCTGATCAGCGTAGCACACTCTCAGGCAGTGTTGCAACAGCACGGCTGGATTCTGAATATCCCAAAGTCGCAGCTGATTCCTACGAGTCCTGGGAAAGATGGTGGCATCATACGAAGCCATTCCCTTCGGCAGGTTCCATGCGAGGATCTTTCAATGGGATCTGTTGGACAAGTGGTCCGGATCGCATCTTCAGATGCACCGGCTGATCACCCTGTCCCCCAGGGCCAGGGTGTCTCTTCTGTGGTGGCTGCAGAGTGCTCACCTTCTCGAGGGCCGCAGGTTCGGCATACAGGACTGGGTCCTGGTGACCACGGATGCGAGCCTCCGAGGGTGGGTGGCAGTCACTCAGGGAAGAAACTTCCAAGGGTTGTGGTCAAGTCAGGAGGCTTGTCTGCACATAAATATCCTGGAGCTAAGGGCCATATACAACGCCCTGAGTCAAGCGGAGCCTCTGCTTCGCAACCAACCGGTGCTGATTCAGTCAGACAACATCACCGCAGTGGCTCATGTAAACAGCCAGGGCGGCACAAGTAGCAGAGTGGCAATGGCGGAAGCCACCAGGATTCTTCGGTGGGCGGAGAATCACGTGCAAGCACTGTCAGCAGTGTTCATTCCGGGAGTGGACAACTGGGAAGCAGACTTCCTCAGCAGACACGACCTCCACCCGGGAGAGTGGGGACTTCATCACGAAGTCTTCACTCAGATTACAAATCGATGGGAACTGCCACAGGTAGACATGATGGCGTCCCGTCTCAACAAAAAGCTACAAAGGTATTGCGCCAGGTCAAGAGACCCTCAGGCGATAGCTGTGGACGCACTGGTAACACCGTGGGTGTTCCAGTCGGTCTATGTGTTTCCTCCTCTTCCTCTCATACCCAAGGTGCTGAGAATCATAAGAAGAAGAGTGAGAACAATACTCATTGTTCCGGATTGGCCAAGAAGGACTTGGTACCCGGAACTGCAAGAAATGTTCACAGAGGACCCGTGGCCTCTGCCTCTCAGACAGGATCTGTTGCAACAGGGGCCCTGTCTGTTTCAAGACTTACCGCGGCTGCGTTTGACGGCATGGCGGATGAACGCAGGATCCTAGCGGAAAAAGGCATTCCAGAGGAAGTTATTCCTACGCTGATAAAGGCTAGGAAGGACGTAACAGCAAAACACTATCACCGTATATGGCGAAAATATGTTGCCTGGTGTGAGGCCAGGAAGGCCCCTACAGAGGAATTCCAGGTGGGCCGGTTCCTGCACTTCCTACAGTCTGGAGTGACTATGGGCTTGAAGTTGGGATCCATAAAGGTCCAGATTTCGGCCCTATCCATTTTCTTTCAAAAGGAACTGGCTTCTCTTTCTGAAGTTCAGATGTTTGTTAAGGGAGTGCTGCATATTCAACCCCCTTTTGTGCCACCAGTGGCACCTTGGGATCTCAACGCGGTGTTGGGTTTCCTGAAATCCCACTGGTTTGAGCCACTTAAGACCGTGGAGCTGAAGTATCTCACGTGGAAAGTGGTCATGCTATTGGCCTTGGCTTCGGCTAGGCGTGTGTCAGAATTGGCGGCTTTGTCATGTAAAAGCCCCTATCTGGTTTTCCATATGGACAGGGCAGAATTACGGACTCGTCCGCAATTTCTGCCAAAGGTGGTGTCATCTTTTCATTTGAACCAACCTATCGTGGTGCCTGCGGCTACTCGTGACTTGGAGGATTCCAAGTTGCTTGATGGTAGTCAGGGCTTTGAAGATCTATGTAGTCAGGACGGCTGGAGTCAGGAAAACTGACTCGCTGTTTATCCTGTATGCCACCAACAAGCTGGGTGCTTCTGCTTCAAAGCAAACCATTGCCCGCTGGATCTGTAACACGATTCAGCAGGCTCATTCTGCGGCTGGATTGCTGCATCCAAAATCTGTGAAAGCCCATTCCACAAGGAAAGTGGGCTCTTCTTGGGCGGCTGCCCGAGGGGTCTCGGCATTACAGCTTTGCCGAGCAGCTACTTGGTCGGGTTCAAACACATTTGCTAAGTTCTACAAGTTTGATACCCTGGCTGAGGAGGACCTTGTGTTTGCCCATTCGGTGCTGCAGAGTCATCCGCACTCTCCCGCCCGTTTGGGAGCTTTGGTATAATCCCCATGGTCCTTACGGAGTCCCCAGCATCCACTAGGACGTTAGAGAAAATAAGATTTTACTGTCCGGTAAATCTATTTCTCGTAGTCCGTAGTGGATGCTGGGCGCCCGTCCCTAGTGCGGATTTTTTGCAATACGTGTATATAGTTATTGCTTAATAAAGGGTTATGTTATGTTATGTTATGTTGGCATTCATTGTTTGATGCCCTGTTGTTGTTCATACTGTTGACTGGGTAAGTTTATCACAAGTTATACGGTGTGATTGGTGTGGCTGGTATGAGTCTTACCCTGGATTCCAAAATCCTTTCCTTATAATGTCAGCTCTTCCGGGCACAGTTTCCTTAACTGAGGTCTGGAGGAGGGGCATAGAGGGAGGAGCCAGTGCACACCAGTAGTACTAAATCTTTCTTAGAGTGCCCAGTCTCCTGCGGAGCCCGTCTATTCCCCCCATGGTCCTTACGGAATCCCCAGCATCCACTACGGACTACGAGAAATAGATTTACCGGTGAGTAAAATCTTATTATAAGCTAGTCCAGTGCAGTATTATTGTTGGTAATTACCTCTGCATTGTACAAACTGACTATCTGTGTGTGCATTAGCTAGCTGAGTGGTGTCCATTTCGTGTCTTTCACTCAACTTGCTATCCCTATATTCTATAACCTGAGGGGGCTTTTATATTGATATAGCATTTTCACAAAGATATACTTTAATACGTATTTTTCTCTGTGATTTAGTCACCATATCTCTCATTTATCTCTGCTAGTGCTGACTACACTGCGCAGGGGTTTGGGTAAGAGGTACTGTGCTGCTGACAATTGTACTGTGTTACCTGATACTGCAAGTTATATCATGTCTGCTTCTGAGGGTAACAGTTCTGGGGCTGAACACACTGCAGGTGTTTCTGAAGCCACAGATCCCTATGAGGAAAATATAGCAGCTGTGGGCTCTGATTCTGGGGGCTCCTTCCACCTCAGTGGGACTGTGGCAACGGAGGTACATAATGACCCACCGTGGGCCACTTTTTCCACGCTTCTACATACGCTAGTTAATAAACTACCATCCCCTATGGGACCCCCTATGCCGGTACAACCGTATGTGGTCCCTGCAGCTAACCCGCCGTGGGCAAACAATTTATCTGCTCAATTGAAGAAGTTGAACCAGTCCCTGACTACTAAAAAGTCTGACCCTCGCTCGCCTAAGTCCAAGGGGTCCTCTAAGCGAGCTCTGGTCTCCTCACAATCCACTGCTGTCACTAACACCTCGTCTGAAGAAGACGGCACTTACACTGACCCCACAGGTTCTGACTCAGATACTGCTGGTGGGGAGGGTAGTTCACATGTAGATGTTCCTGATCTTTTGGAGGCTATTAAGTTAATTCTACAGGTTACGGATGATCCCGAGCCATCTGTCCCCCTAAGAAACCAGATAGGTTCAAGCGTCAGAAGGTGGTTAAACAAGTTTTACCTCACTCTGACCACCTAGTGGATATACGTCAGGAACCCTGGGAAAACCCAGGTACGAAGTTTGTGCCTCAAGAAGATGCTGGCTCGCTATCCCCTTGCACCAGAGCTGTCTAAGAATTGGGAAAAACCTCCTCCAGTAGACTCACATGTGGCTAGGATAGTGGTTTCCTCAGCTTTACTTGTCACTACCGTCACGTCTCTAAAAGAGCCTACAGATAAAGTGTGGAGGGTTGTCTGAAAGCGATTTACACCCTCACGGGTGCTGCACAAAGGCCCACTATTGCAGCAACATGGGCTGCAGAGGCTATTGAAGCATGGGCCTTAGAGTTAGAAGCTGAAATCTCTTCTGACCATGCTAGACAATGCTTGTCATATATTGTCACAGCTTCTCGCTATATTAAAGAGGCAGGTGGCTTCTGATGCCGGTATTCTAGCAGCCAAGGCCTCTACTACGTCAGTCCTGGCTCACCGGATATTGTGGCTGAGATCCTGGTCTGTGGATCTGGACTCTAGAAAAATCCTGGAGGTACTCCCTTCCAAGGGAGATATTCTGTTTGGGGAGGACTTAAATAAGATAGTGGCTGACTTGGCTACTGACAAAACTGCCTGTGCCAAGTACCGCTCCTTCTGTGTCGAAGGCTAAAGGTACTTCCTTTCGCACCTTTCATCCTTCAGGTAAAGCAAAAGGTCAGGCGTACAACAAGCAGCCCCGCACTTCCAAACCTGGTAAGCCAAAGCCCAAAAGAGCCTGAGTGGCCCGTCAGCCAGCTTCCAAAGCCGATGAGCCTGCCGCATGACGGGGCGGGCCTCCCCCTGGGGGATCCCAGGGTGGGGGGCCGACTTCTAGGGTATACCCAGGAATGGTTGAAGACCACTTCAGATGCCTGGGTACTGGAAGTCGTCACTCGAGGTTACGCCATAGCCTTCAAAAACCGACCCCCTCATCGATTTTGCCGGACAGACGTCCCGTTGGACCAGACAAAAGCAAACACTCTACATTCGGTGGTACAGACCCTCCTGGATACAGGAGTCCTAGTACAGGTGCCTCTTGCGCAGAGGGGCCGGGGGTACTATTTTCCGCTGTTTCTAGTCCCGAAACCGAATGGGTCCTCCTGGCCCATTCTCAACCTCAAGGCATTGAACAGGTTTGTGAAGGTTTCCAAGTTCCGTATGGAAACCCTTCGCTCTATAGTTCTGGAACCTGGGGACTACATGGTCTCCCTGGATATACAGGATGCTTACCTGCATAGTCCTATAGCAGCGTCACATCAGCAATACCTGAGGTTTGCTATTGGCAACCTTCATTACCGGTTTCGAGCGTTACCTGTTGGTTTAACAACGGCTCCGCGAGTCTTCACCAAAGTCATGGCGGTGATGACGTTGGTACTCCGCCGTCAAGGGGTCAGGATACGGCCGTATCTGGACAACTTGTTAATCCTGGCAAATTCCCCGGAACTTCTCCGACGTCATCTAGATATGACGGTCCGGTTTCTACAAGCCCACGGGTGGCTCATCAGCTGGAAGAAATCCTCCCTAGTCCCTGCTCAGAGCATGGTGCATCTGGGAGCGCTATTGGACACTCACAACCAGAGGTTGTTCTTGTGTAAGGAGAAAGTCCTGAAGCTTCAGGACAGGATTCGTCGCTTCCTTTCTCGTCCGCAAGTGTCGATACATTCGGCGATGCAGGTGCTGGGCCTCATGGTGTCAGTATTCGACATGGTGAAGTATGCTCAATTCCATTCTCGCCCCCTCCAGAGGCTGATTCTAGCCAAGTGGGACGACCTGCCTCACCGGATCAGGTCTCAAATGATCTCATTGACTCCAGAGGTCCGTCTGTCGCTGCTCTGGTGGCTCCAGAACCAACAATTGTGCAGGGGCCGTCCCTTCTGGATACCCAACTGGGTCCTTTTGACGACAGATGCCAGTCTAAGAGGTTGGGGCACGGTGCTGGAGCAACACTCCCTTCAGGGTCGGTGGACCAAGGAGGAGTCCCTCCTCTCAATCAACATTCTGGAATTGCGGGCGGTCTTCAATGCATTGAACCTAGCCCAGCATTTAATTCAGAACCGTCCTGTTCAGGTGCAGTCGGACAACGCCACCAAAGTGGCTTACATAAATCATCAAGACGGCACTCGAAGCCGTCTGGCAATGAAGGAAGCCTCACGAATTCTACATTGGGCGGAACGCCATCTACCGGCCATATCGACAATCTTCATTCCGGGAGTCCTGAATTGGGAAGCAGACTTTCTCAGTCGTCAGGACGTACATGCCGGCGAGTGGGGCCTCCATCCAGAAGTGTTTCAACTCCTAGTGGAAAGGTGGGGCCTTCCAGACGTAGATCTGATGGCGTCTCGACACAATCACAAGGTTCCGGTCTTCGGAGCAAGGACAAGGGATCCTCAAGCAGCATTCGTGGATGCGCTGGCGGTGCCGTGGAGGTTTCGGCTGCCGTACGTGTTCCTTCCGGTGTCACTCCTGCCCAGGGTAATTCGGGAGTTCAAGCATGAAAAGGGAATTCTGCTTATCATAGCTCCAGCGTGGCCCAGACGGCACTGGTTCTCAGACCTGCAAGGCCTATCGTCAGAGCGTCCAATTCTACTTCCACAACGCCCAGACCTCGTTCAGGGCCCCTGTGTCTACCAGGACCTAGCCGGCTGTCTTTGATGGCGTGGCTCTTGAAGCTTCCGTATTAAGGGCTAAAGGGTTTTCTGAGGCGGTCATTCAAACTATGTTGTGGGCCCGGAAACCGGCTTCTGCTCGGATTTACTATAGGGTCTGGCATTCTTACTTTGTTTGTTGCGCATCTAGCAATTATGACGCTTCCAAGTTTAGTACGGCAAAGTTGTTGGCTTTTCTTCAGCAGGGCCTGGACTTAGGCCTGCGTCTGGCCTCCCTCAAGGTTCATATTTCTGCCTTGTCGGTGTGGTTTCAGAGAAAAATTGCGACCTTACCTGATGTGCATACCTTTATGTGTGTTGCGTATCCAACCTCCCTATGTCCCGCCTGTGGCTCCTTGGGACTTATCAGTGGTTTTGGAGGCGTTACAAGAGTCTCCGTTTGAACCTCTTGGTTCAGCTGATCTTAAGTGGCTTTCCCTTATGGTGATGTTTCTGCTGGCTATTGCTTCAGCTAGAAGAGTGTCGGATTTGGGGGCCTTGTCCTGTAGTTCCCCATATCTGATATTTCACCGTGACCGGACGGTTTTAGGACTCGTCCCGGATATTTACCTAAGGTGGTTTCCTCGTTCCACCTTAACCAGGAAATTGTGGTTCCGGCACTTGTTTCACCTGATCTGTCTCCCAAAGAGGTCTTTGGATGTGGTACGGGCTCCGTATCTACTGTATGTGAAGAGAACTGCTTCTATTAGGCAATCTGATTCTCTCTTTGTACTGTTCGGATTTCACAAACGTGGCTGGCCTTCTTAAAAGCAGACTTTGGCCAGATGGATTAGAATGGTGATTGCACATGCTTATGTGAAGGCTGGTCTGTCAGCTCCTGCTCACATTACGGCTCATTCTACTCGGTCTGTTGGACCTTCTTGGGCGGCCCGCCGTGGTGCAACCCTTGAACAATTGTGCTTCCTTTGGACGCCGGGTTCTTGTGCCCACTACAGTGCGTCCCCTCAAATAAGGAACTGCTTTAGGACATCCCCAATGTTTATATCCTTGTGGAGCCCAGTGTACCCCGCAGCAGAAAACGAGATTTCTGGTAAGATCTTACCTTTGTTAAATCTCTTTCTGCGAGGTACACTGGGCTCCACAAGGCACCCACTCTTACGCATTTAGCTTCTTTGGGTTGGTATGGTATTAGCCGCTGACACTTCTCTTGTCGTGAGAGTGTGGTGTATGTGGTTACTAACTGTTGTCGTCTCTTTTCCTGCTACTGCATTGGGCTGGTTAACTAAAAACTGAGCTCCTGTGCAGGGAGGCGGGGTTATAGAGGAGGCGGCGCTGTGCATTCTGGGAACAGTCAAAGCTTTGAGCCTGTTGGTGCCTTGGATCAAGGTCCTACTCTACATCCCAATGTCTATGCTTGTGGAGCCCAGTGTACCCCGCAGAAAGAGATTTAACAAAGCTAAGTTCTTACCATAAATCTCGTTTTACGTAACATACAGGATTCTGCAGGGTTCATGGTGGAATCCATTAAGGACCTGGGTACGCTGAATGCACGGATATCTTCCATGTCTGTCTCAGCTCGCAGGGGACTCTGGCTACACCAATGGTCGGCGGATGCGGAATCCGGGAGAAGTGTGGAGAACCTACCATACACAGGTCAGGCTCTGTTTGGGGAAGCGTTGGATGCATGGATTTCCATGGCAACTGTGGGTAAGTCACCCTTTCTTCTCTCAGCTACACCTTCTACGAAGAAACCCTTTTCTTCATCCGCATCGCAGTCCTTTCGGACCACTAAGACAAAGTCCAAGCCCCCGTCCACTTTCTTTAGAGGTGGGCGTACAAAATCCAAAAAGTCTGCACCTGCAGGATGGTTCGGTCAGACCGATTTTGAACTTTAAATCGTTAAACCCTTATCTGAGGGAGTTCAAATTCAAAATGGAGTCTCTGACAGGGGTGATCTCAGGTCTAGAGGAGCGGGAGTTTCTGGTATCCCTGGATATCAAGGATGCGTACCTCCCACGTTCCGATTGGCCGCCACACCAGGCTTATCTCAGGTTTGCACTGTTGGACAGTCACTATCAGTTTCAGGCACTACCATTCGGTCTCTCCACGGCACCGAGGGTGTTCACCAAGGTGATGGTAGAGATGATGGTTCTCTGCAGATAGGGAGTGAACATAATTCCATATCTGGATGATCTGCTGATAAAGGCATTGACCAGGGAGGCCTTGTTGCAGTCCATTGCTCTCATGACTTGTCTGCTCAGGGAACATGGTTGGATCCTGAATCTCCTGAAGTCCCATTTGTAGCTGACAAAGAGATTGTCTTTCCTGGGGATGATCCTCAACATGGAAATGTAGAGGGTGTATCTACTAGAGGAAAAAACGTTGGTGATTCAAACAATGGTCCGGGATGTCCTGAAGCCAGCCCGGGTATCGGTTCATCAGTGCATTCACCTTCTGGGGAAGATGGTTGCCTCCTACGAGGCTCTACAGTACGGATGATTTCATGCTCGATGATCCTTAACTGGATCTCATAGACAAGTGGTCGGGGTCTCATCTACATATGCACCTGAGGATTGTCGCCGAAAGCAAGGATTTCACTCCTCTGGTGGCTGCAAATGTCTAACCTTCTGGAGGGCCGCAAGTTCGGGATTCAGGACTGAGTCCTTCTAACAATGGACGTAAGTCTCCGGGGTTGGGGTGCAGTCACTCAAGGGGACACCTTCCAAGGAAGGTGGTCAAGCCTGGAATCCAGTCTTCCAATAAACATTCTGGAACTAAGAGCCATGTACAACGGTCTTCTCCAAGCAGCACATCTTCTGCAAGATTGTGCCGTTCAAGTACAGTCGGACAATGTAACGACTGTGGCCTACATAAACCGACAGGGTGGAACGAAGAGCAGAGCTGCAATGTGTTAAAGTCAAATTACTTTCTAACAAATATTTAAAATGCCAGCTCTAATATATATATTATGGATGCCTGCGCATCTTATTACCATGTGCTATGAATGTGCACTATACATCGCAAAACACTGCATTCCATAAGAGAAAAAAATACACCCACATATTATGAGTTCCAAAGCTCAATGATGTATATATTTTTTAATAAAAGGATATGTATTCAATATATCACAATGTACAGTGTGTGTGTAAAATATATATATATATATATATATATATATATATATATATTTACATGGTTACAGTTTACACAGCAAGCAGTTATTACAGACTAATTCAAATACAGACACAGCCAGCAATACATCACCATCTTCCTCAATGCACTTTATAATCGATCCAGTTCCTCCATCTTTAGCTGTGCCTCAACACCAGCTAACATCAGCAAAATATTACCAACACTCCATCTCGCTCTAGACCCAGGGGAAAACAGAGACTTCTGTGTGTGTGTTCAGCAATACACTGAGTTTGTTGGGGCATGCACAGATCTCTTGTTATTAGTCTAGGGGAGGGAAATTTCTCATTCATGAGTAATTGGTCAATTCATATTCAAGCAACGTCCAGCCTTGATGGTGTAATTACAGGAGATAGCCACTGGTACCAAGCTGTAGGCATGCTGTCTTCCAGGAAATCCATTGTTCTAATAAGAGTGACTTTAGCTTTCATACATTTAATCCTATCTACTAATGGCAATGTGCTACAACTTAATAACAGGCATCAAATTGACACATACATTAATCTGGTTACTTTGACACCAAGCATGACATGTCCATCTTGCTCCGCTCCAATAATACACATACATGACGTTATATTCCATTATATCATTTGAAACCTTATGATGTCTGGTGCTTGATATGTTTAAATTTATGTGCTGTATGAAATGTGTTGAATCTATCTTTGTGACATGTCTGTGTAAATGCGGATGTTACCATATATTGCTGTGAACGCTGTGCGTCTTTGCAAGCATAGCGACTCCTAATGTGTGGAGTCTGTATGTTCTCTCTATGTAATATTTTTGACTTCGACAAATGTCAGAGGTAAAAGGATCCTCCTCTGGGCAGAAAGGCATGCATTGGCGCTGTCAGCAATCTTCATTCCGGAAGTAGACAACTGGGAAGCGGACTTTCTCAGCAGACACTATCTTCATCCAGGAGAGTGGGGCCTCCATCCAGAGGTGTTCACGGAGGTGACAGATCTTTGGGGTATACCTCAAATAGACATGATGGCCTCACGTCTCAACAAGTAGCTTCGGAGGTATTGTTCCAGGTCGAGAGACCTGCAAGCAGTGGCGGTGGACGCCCTGTGTGACTCCATGGGTGTTCCAGTCAGTGTACATGTTTCCTCCACTTCCACTCATTCCAAGGATTCTAAAAATCATAAAGAGAACAAGAGTTCAGGCACTCCTCATTGCTCCGGACTGGCCAAGAAGGGCTTATCGAGACTTACCACGGCTTCGTTTGACGGCATGGAGGTTGATACAGGCTAGGAAAGGAGTTACGTCTAAACATTACCATCGCGTTTGGAAAAAGTATGTATCTTGGTGTGAATCCAAGAAGTTTCCTACAGTGGAGTTTCAACTGGGACGGTTTCTCCCTGCAAGCAGGTGTGGGTATGGGCCTGCATTTGGGATCCATAAAGGTCCAGATTTCAGCCTTATCCATTTTCTTCCAGAAACAACTGGCTTCCCTCCCTGAGGTTCAGACTTTTTTGAAAGGGGTTCTGCACATCCAGCCTCCCTTTGTGCCTCCTACGGCACCCTGGGATTTTAACGTGGTGTTGCAGTTCCTCCAGTCGGACTGGTTTGAGTCTCTACAGGATGTTGAAGTCAAGTTTCTCAGTTGGAAGGCTGTCATTTTGTTGGCCTTGGCTACTGCTAGACGTGTGTCGGAGTTGGAGGCTTTGTCTTGTAAAAGTCCCTACTTGATCTTCCATGAAGATAGAGCTGAGCTCCGGACTTGTCAGCAACTCCTTCCAAAGGTTGTGTCGGCTTTTCATATCAACCAACCTATTGTGCCAGTTGCTACTGACTCCTCAATTCCATCAAAGTCCTTGGATGGTGAAGAGGTTTGCTCGTCACAGGAAATCGGACTCTCTGTTTGTCCTGTATGATCCCAAGAAAATTGGGTGGCCTGCTTGTAAGCAGACGATCTCTCGCTGGATTAGGTTCACTATCCAGCACGCTTATTCTACGGCAGGATTGCCGTGTCCAAAATCTGTTAAGGCCCACTCTACTCGTAAGGTGGGTTCTTCCTGGGCTGTTGCCCGGGGTATTTCGGCTTTACAGCTTTGCCGAGCGGCTACTTGGTCTGGGTCGAACATGTTTGCAAAATTCTACAGGTTCGATACTTTGGCCTTTGAGGACCTAACGTTTGGTCAATCAGTTCTGCAGGAGCCTCCGCGGTCTCCCTCCCGTTCTGGGAGCTTTGGTACATCCCCATGGTAGTAATGTGGACCCCAGCATCCTCTAGGACGTAAGAAAAAATAGGATTTTAATTACCTACCGGTAAATCCTTTTCTTGTAGTCCGTAGAGGATGCTTGGCGCCCGCCCAGAGCTTTGATGCCCTGCAGAGCTTACCTGATTCAGTACTGCTTTGTTCTTAGTTAAGTACTGTGTTATTACTTGGTTCAGTGATGTTATTCAGCTGTTGCAGAGTTTTCAAGCTTGTTAGCTTGGTTTGCC
Organism: Pseudophryne corroboree; assembly: GCF_028390025.1. Lineage (NCBI taxonomy): Eukaryota > Metazoa > Chordata > Amphibia > Anura > Myobatrachidae > Pseudophryne > Pseudophryne corroboree. The sequence continues at coordinate 68,460,299 of NC_086454.1, read as the reverse complement.
TTGTATGTGTGAGCTGGTGTTAATCTCGCCACTATCTGTGTAAAATCCTTCTCTCGAAGTTGTCCGTCTCCCTGGGCACAGTTTCTAGACTGAGTCTGGTAGGAGGGACATAGAGGGAGGAGCCAGCCCACACTATTAAACTCTTAAAGTGCCAGTGGACCCGTCTATACCCCATGGTACTAATGTGGACCCCAACATCCTCTACGGACTATGAGAAAAGGATTTACCGGTAGGTAATTAAAATCCTACTTTTTAACACATAGACATCACCAATTGTTTCAAGCTAACTTCCCCTGAATTTTAGACCAGATTAAATTAGATTTACTCTTATAGTCTTCTCACTTCATTTCCTGCATAGGAAGGATAAATTCAGTTAAGATGAATATACTCCCCAGACTCCTTTACCTTTTCCAGACTCTTCTGGTTTTTATCCCATCATATGTATTTACATTTTTGAGATTTCAGACCTCTCGCTTCATCTGGGTAAATAAGCATCCCAGAATTAGCTTACAACTACTTCAGTGCTGCACTCATAGTGGAGGACTGGGTATTCCAGATTTTAGAAGATATTATATTGCTGCGCAATTAGTAAAATGTGTTCAGTGGTGCGGTGCTGAGGCAAATAAAGTCTGGATCGATATTGAGGCTGCTGAGTTGGGACTTTCTTCGGTTTCCTCTCTTCTATGGATCTCAAGATCTAACCGTCCTAAAGGTGTGGTTTCTCATCCGATTGTGTCTCGCTCTTTATCAATATGGGATTATGCAAATAAAAAATATAGTTTGGCTCTCTCCCCTGTTATTCCGCTCCTCCATAATCCGGCTTTTCCCCCAGGTATGCATAATACAGCATTTCTCCCATGGAATTACAGAGGCATTTTTTCCTTAATGATATGTCTAAGGATATGAGTTTTCCCCAATTCTCTCAAATTCAGGATGATACCTACTAAACACTTTTTCACGTATTTACAAATTAGACCTCTTCACTCTACAGTGAAACCCATACTCACTAATAGGCCTCTATCTGCTTTTGAAGCATTGTGTCTCTGACGCTCTTCCACTAGAGGACTGATCTCTTTTATTTATACACTGCTCTCTGATGGCTCCACATCCGAACTTTCTATGAAAGAGCTACACTCACTGAGAATAAGTGGTCAGAGATATGGGACAACGCAGCCTGTAGCTCTATATGTGTCATAATAAAGGAGAACATTTATAAGGCTGTTGTATTATTGGCGCCCAAGATGGCTGCCTCACCTTTTGTATGCTCCTGATCATCTCCATAAAACAGCTTAAATTCACCACAACTGACCTATGAATCATCATAAATATCCATGGACTTACCTTTAACTTGTACTACTCTACGCGGACATTTCATCAAAACCAACGGATTGCATTCCTGCGCTGAGATACACACTGGATTGAATCCTGGACTGAATCCTCTGCATATCTCCACTGAGAAATCCTTCAGTTTAGCAGCTGCTGTACTCTGCATTGGACATTACCCAGATAAGGTACTGTGGATTACAACCTATCTTTGGCTACATCCAGCCCCTCACTTAGACATCATCCACCTCTGTTCTCTGAGCAACAAATAACTGACTTATTGTATTAATCTACTAATATCAGTATATTCAGGCTCTGAATTGCTGAAGGCTCACTGTTTAAAATCAGGATCCATTTCCAGGACACGTTATCACTACTACCCCCACAAAAAAAAAAAATCTACTTCAAAGGCCTCTCACACTGAGACTTTTCACACCTACACAGTAGGAATTGGCTTCTAACACCTTCCAAAAGACTGCCTATCCTAGGATAATTGACTAAATCAGCAGTTATTTTATTTATTACTTGCTTCAAACACACCCAATAGGTTATAGCAATAACTTTGTTCATATGCCATTAAAAATTTTGGATCACATACCAAATTGGGGGAAAACAAAACACAAAAAAAAAACACTGCTTTCTCTCCCTCTCTCATCATCATATGCAGCTCAAACTTATAGTAATCTGTCATTGATTACCAAATGTATACGTATTGCTCCAGCTTCATTCTTTCACTCCGCCCACCACGTTCTGCAGTTCCTATCACACCATCACAGGCTTCTATTCTCCAATCCCTTGGCATTTTAAAAAGAAAACACTGGCGCATTCGTGGGAAGCGAGCAGGCCGGAAATGTATTTCCCCCGGTAACCATCTAAGTCCTTTGCCCACCTGCTCACCCTCATACTCAAAGAACAATCAAATAGAAGTGATACCCAAAAGACGGCCCTGTGTTTGAAAGGACAGAACTGTCAACTCTCACTTTGTGACCCCCATACCCAGAGCTCCTGCACTTAACATAAAGAAAACTGAAGGCCCTCTGGTATGCCCAATCAGGTCAGTCCTTTGTAATGCCAGATCTATAAGAAACAAGACTGCAACAATTGCTGACCTTATTGAATCTGCAGATCTAGCCTGTATTACAGAGACCTGGCTAGATGAAAATGCAGCACCTATATTGGAGGCTGCAGTACCAACAAACTACTCTGTCATCCACAACCCAAGACTGGATCGCAGGGGTGGCGGGGTGGCTATCTGCTTCAAAAAAGAACTTAAACTTTGGGTCCACCCTATTGAAACTACTCGCTCATTCGAGTGCATTGCTGCCCGGAGTTCGACAGGATTAGGTTTCAGAGTACTTCTCATTTACCGGCCACCTGGAGATGGAAAGATATTTCTACAAGAAATTGCAGACACTGTTGCTGGCCTGGTTCTGGAACATCAAAGATGGCTCATCCTCGGGGATTTCAATGCATGGGTGGATGATGAGCTCTCACGTCTTGGCCAAGACCTCCTGTGCACAATGAATGGTCTGGGCTTCACACAGGTCGTTCCCTCTGCCACACATAAAAGTGGTCACACTCTCGACCTTGTCTTTCAGATTGGATTAGAAGTCACTGACCTAAAAATAAACCCAGTCATCTGGTCAGACCACTACTCCCTCTGGTTCTCAGTTGCAACCCCTCAAATAAGATCTCTGCCCGTGGAGTTGACCAGGTATCGTCCAAGGAGGGGTATGACTCCCCAGGCTCTTGCAGCAAATCTGGATCTCTCTGCTATACTGGGTGCCTGTGAAGATCCCTGTTCCCTAGTCCGTTATTATAATAGGGATGTTATGGCTGCAATTGATGTTATCGCCCCTGTGCGTTTAAGACCTCGTAAACCACAACGTCAAGCTCCATGGTTCGACAACAGTGTTAGTGAGCTCAAGAAAAGGGGGCGTAGACTGGAAAGACGATGGAGGAAGACTAACCTAGTGGATGACAAAATAAAACTAATAAAGCATAACGAAGAATATCAATCGACAATCACTCGTAAGAAGGCACAGTTCCTGTCAAATGAGATCACAGCAGCAAACAATAGGCCAGCTCAGCTTTTCCGCACAGTGGAGATGCTTTGCAAGCCAGCATGCCTGCAGACTGATGAGACCCTCTCCCAGGCAAGATGCAACGAGTTTGCAAACTTCTTTGCAGATAAAATATCCACCATCCGGGCTGGAATCTCCACAGTGCCATCAAAGGAGTACCAAACTACAAAGCCTGCCAATATAAGCTACCTGCCTTCATGGACCAGCTTTGACCCAGTGGATGTAAAGGACACTGCTGAAATTGCTCGAATTTTGCGTCCCACCACCTGTGATCTGGACCCAGCCTCAACCAAGCTTCTAATAGGTTGTATGGATATAATTGGTCCTGTCTTTACAAAAATTGTTCAATGCTCTTTGCAGACAGGCATTTTTCCTGGACCCCTAAAGGAAGCAATTGTTAGACCGCTTCTTAAAAAACCTAATTTAGATCCCGACTGCATGACCAACTACAGACCGGTATCAAACCTTCCTTTCCTAGGAAAGGTTATTGAGAAAATCGTTGCAAATCAACTGGAAACCCGCCTGACAACCCATGATATTTATGATCCATTTCAATCAGGATTCAGGAGAAGACATAGCACTGAAACAGCCCTGGTGTGTGTGTTAAATGATCTTCTGATGGCAAAAGACAGAGGTGACTGTTCAATATTAATCCTTCTGGATCTCTCGGCAGCATTTGATACCGTGGACCATGGGCTTCTGATTGAGCGACTTATACATTTCTGTGGTCTGGATGGCACAGTCCTAAGCTGGTTCAAATCATTTCTCACAGGCAGGTCACAGAGAGTATCATCTGGATTATACTCATCACCACCAGTGCCATTGCCATGTGGTGTCCCACAAGGTTCTATACTATCCCCCATGCTTTTTGCAGTATACATGCTCCCATTGGGCGAAATAATCAGGCGCCATGGCCTGGTCTACCACTGCTATGCAGATGATACACAACTGTACTTGTCCTTTGCTCCGGGCACTGATAACCCAATAGCAACCCTAAATGGCTGTCTAGCTGAACTACAGGAGTGGATGAGCGCCAGTTGGCTGCGACTGAACCCGGATAAAACAGAGGTCCTTTGATACGACCGCAACATCAAAGGACAAGACTGCAGCATAGCCAACCAACTGGACTTACACTGGGGGATTCAGAATTACAGACCAGTGATCGTGTGCGGAATCTTGGCGTTGTCCTGGATGGTGGCTTGACACTTAAACATCAGATATCAGCCACAATCAAATCCTCATTCTTTCACCTGAGGAACATAGCCAGAATCAAGCACTTAATTCCCTCAGATGACATGCCAAAAGTCATACATGCATTTGTATCATCTCGTTTAGACTACTGTAATGCCCTCTACCTTGGTCTACCAGCAAAAGAATTGCAACGCTTACAGCTGGTGCAAAACACAGCTGCCAGGCTATTAACCAACCAGCCCCGTTCTAGCCACATAACACCCATCCTCTACTCCCTTCACTGGCTGCCTGTAAGATGGCGAATCATCTTCAAGATTGGCTTACTGAGTTTCAAAGCATTACATGACCAAGGCCCAAGGTACCTGAAACAGCTTCAGACCCCATACTGCCCCACTCGATTACTGCGATCTGTAGATGAAGGACTTTTAGCAGTACCTAGAATCTACCGTAATTCATCTGGGGGTCGAGCTTTTAGTCATGCGGCTCTGACTCTATGGAACTCACTTCCCCGCACAGTGCGAGAGGCCCCAACTATAGAATCCTTCAAAAGTAGACTCAAGACTTTTCTGTTTACTAAAGCATTTCCATAGTGTCCCTTTTAGTATCTCCATGCTTCTGTATTTTATAAAAATGTACTTCATTATTTTCTGTACTATATTATGCTATGTATCTGTTAAGCGCCTTGAGTCCTATTGGAGAAAGAGCGCTATATAAATAAAATTATTATTATTATTATTATTATATCGGTGGTACTATGTCCCCTCCAGACTTAGTAAGATCTATCCTGCTACTTCCGAGAGGTGTTGGAGAGGGTGTGACTTAGAGGGCTCATTTATGAACATATGGTGGTCTTGCCCCAAGATAGCTAGCTTATGGAATGAAGTTGTCAACTTCATAGCAATGCTATTGCATATCCCCATTCCAAGTGATCCCAAATATTTTCTTCTACCACTAGATATTCCAACATTATCCAAGCAACTAAATAAACTGATGCGCCATATGATCTCTGCGACCACCTGCCAAATTGCAGTGGACTGGAAACAATTAGCTGCCCCCTCTCTGCACACTATAATGTCACGCATTTGGTACGTGTACCGTATGGAATATATGATCAGTATCCTTAACACTTAAAAAAAATGAATTGCCATTTGGTCTCTATGGATCTCCCTTCAACAAATCCGCTCTCCTTTTGCTATTTGATACTTACTCCCACTAGCAATATTTTGATTTACTCATCTGATCTTTTACTTGTCAGGGGTCATCCCCCCCTTCTTCCTTATCCTCTTTTCTTCTCTTATCCCTTTCCCCTCTTTTTTTTTTCTTGCTCTTTGCCTTTTCTTATGTTTAACACTTTCTTAAATCATACCATCCAAAAGTTTCTTTTCTCTTTACTTTTAAAAAAGGCTAAAATGGATCACATAAAGAAATTTAGTAGTACAATGTTACTCAAGTTTTCACATGTGCTTTCATTGTACTGGATTGCGAATGTCAGAATTTGAATTATTGATGTATTGTGTTCTTCCAAGAAATTATTTTTTATTTTTTTTAAAGTGCTTAAGGTCGACAGGTTCAAAAGGTCGACATAACAAAACAGTAACTGCTGAACAGGTAAACTTTTATAAAAGAAAAACCTGCAGAAAAGGCAACGCACTGAGGCGGGTGCTTAGTATCCCTTATGGACTACGAGAAAAGGATTTACCGCTAGGTAATTAAAATCCTATTTTCTCTAGCATCCATAAGGGATACTGGGGTCACTTAGTATGATAAGGACGTACCAAAGCTTCCAGAGCGGGCTGGAACGTGCGGAGAAGTCTGCAGCATCACCTGCCCAAACTGGGTATCCTCTTTGGCCAGGGTATCAAACTTGTAGAACTTCACAAAGGTGTTCTTCCCTGACCAGGTAGCAGCTCGGCATAGTTGCAAAGCTGAGATTCCACGAGCAGCCGCCCAGGAAGATCCCACCGATCTTGTAGAATTGGCCTTCAGAGACTGAAACAGGTAAGACTGCCGACACATAGGCCTGTTGGATAGTCAGCCTAAGCCAACAAGCAATGGACTGCTTAGAAGCAGAAGCATCATAGAGCACAAACAGGGAATCCGTCTTTCTGATCCGAGACGTCCTCTTGATATAGATCTTCAAGGCTCACACAGCATCCAATACAGCCGGAGGAACAGAAGTGCAAGAACTTGACGGAACCACAATAGGTTGGTTCAAGTGGAATGCAGAGACAACCTTTGGCAGGAACTGCTGCCTAGTCCTGAGGACTGCTCTGTCTTTGTAAAAGACCAAGTATGGCCTTTTACACGATAAGGCCCCCATTTCTGAGACATGCCTAGCAAAAGCCAGGGCCAGTAACATTACTGTCTTCCACGTAAGGTACTTGTCTTCTACCGTCATCAACAGTTCAAACCAGGAGGACTGTAGAAATTCCAATACCACATGCAAATCCCAGGTTGGAGGCTGTATGTGAAGTACCTCTTGCAAGAAGGTCTGAACTTCTAGCAACACTGCCAACTTCTTCTGAAAGAAAATAGAGAGTTCTGAAATCTGGACCTTAAGGCAGCCCAGACGTAAGCCCACATCCACTTCAGCCTGCAGGAACCGTAAAAAACGTCCCAAGTGAAAATCCGCAGGAGGATATTTGCTCCCCTTGCACCAAGAGACATACCTCCTCCAGACATGATGGTAGTACTTTGACGTCACAGGCTTCCTGGTCTGAACCATGGTTGCAATAACCTTTTTGGAAAGGCCTTTGTGAGCTAGGATGTTCCGCTCAACCACCATGTTGTCAAACGAAGGTGCCATAAGTTCGGGAAGACTAACGGGCCCTGTTGAAGAAGGTCTCTTCTCATTGGTAGAGACCAAGGGTCTTCAACTGACATATCCCGAAGATCCGCGTACTATGCCCTCCGAGGGCAATCAGAATTGCCTGGACTCTTTGATGCCTGACTTCCCTTTAGCACCCTCGGGAGCAACGGAATAGGAGGAAACGGGTAGACCAATCGGTAACGGCACGGCGTCGTCAATGCATCCACTGCTATCGCCTGGGGGTCCCTGGTTCTTGAACAATACCGGCGAAGTTTCTTTTTGAGCTAAGATGCCATCAGGTCTATCTGCGGGCAGCCCCACAGGTTGGAGATCTGCTGAACCACCTGCGGTTGGAGGCCCCACTCTCCCGGGTGGAGGTCATGACCACTTAAGAAGTCTACTTCCCAGTTGTTCACCCCCGGAATAAAGATTGCTGTCATTGCTCTTGCATTTCTTTCTGCCCAGAGGAGTATCCTTGACACTTCTCGCATGCAGGCTCTACTTTTCGTTCCTCCCTGTCAATTGATGTATGCCACCGCCGTGGCGTTGTCCAACAGTCGTATGGAAAGATGGCTGGAGATCTGATTCGGCCTTAGAACCGCTCGGACCATCTCCTGAAGCGTCCTTGCCTTGTCCTCTGAGGGGAATACCTTCTGAGCCAACATATCCATAAACATTCCCAGGAACAGGAGCCGCTGAGTTGGCTCCAAGTGAGACGTCTGCTAATTTACAATCCACCTATGATGTGACAGAAGTTGAATAGTGCAGTTGATATTGAGCAATAGAGGCTCCCTGAATCTCGCCTTTAGCAAGAGATCGTCTAGGTAAGGGATGATATTGACCCCCAGGACTTGGAGCTGAAACATAATTTCCGCCATCACCTTCGTGAAGATCCTCAGAGCCGTGGACAGGCCTAAGGGCAGAGCCTAGAACTGGTAGTGGTCGTTCAACAGGGAAAACCGCAGGTAAGCCTGGTGAGGTGACCAAATCGGGATATGGAGATAAGCATCCTTTATATCCAGCGAAACCATGAACTCCTGTTCTTCCAGACTTGAAATCACTGCTCGCAAGGATTCCATCTTGAATTTGAAGACCCTTAGGTAAGGGTTCAAGTATTCCAGATTCAAAATGGGTCTTACCGAACCGTCCGGCTTTGGTACCACAAACAGGTTGGAGTAGTACCCCGCTCCCTGTTGATGCAGTGGCACTGGAGCAATGACATGGGACTGGACCAACTTTAGGATGGCCTGTTGCAGTGTAACTCGCATATACTCCAAAACTGGTAAGCTTGATTTGAACAATCGGTGGGGAGGAGCACTGTCGAACTCCAGCTTGTAGCCCTGAGAAATTAGCTTCTTTACCCAGGCATCCTGGCAGGAGCTTTCCCAGATGCGGCTGAAGTGACACAACTGAGCTTCCACCTCGAGATTCCCTCGGGGTGGGAGGACACCATCATACCGAGACCTTGGTAAAAGCGGAGCTGGTGCTTTGTTCCTGAGAACCTGCAGCGGCTGGTTTTCTTGTCTTGCCTCTGGTGCCTCTTGCAGCATTTGAGGTGCCTCTGGCTCTTGACGGAAACCTAGTGGTCCGAAAACACTGTAAAGACGGCCCAGGGGTAGGAGCGCCTGGCCAGAGGGGCACCAGAGGAAAGAAACGTGGATTTCCCCGCAGTAGCTTTCGAAATCCACTTATACAACTCGCCCCCGAATAGCCACTCTCCTGAAAAAGGAAGAGCCTCTACACTGCGCTTAGAATCTGCGTCCGCTATCCACAGACGCAGCCACAAAGCTCTGTGCGCAGACACTGCCATGGTAGTAGTCATTGCATTAATAGCACCTATCTCCTTGATAGAATCACACAGGACGCGTGCAGTATCCTGAATGTGTTTTATCAGCTTAATCATATAAACACTAGAGACATATTCCCCGCAAGGCCCTCTTGAATCTGGCCCACTCAGGTGTGAATGGCATGTGTCATCTAGCAAGCCGCTATCTATCACAGGTCTTTGTGATACACCAGCTGCTGCATAAATAGATTTTAATGTCTCTCTTTTCCTATTCCCAGGATCCTTTAAGGCAGAGGTGCCAGGGACTGGTAATACTACCTTTTTAGACAGGCGTGAGACTGATACGTCCACAGCAGGAGCGTTTTCCCAAATCTTCCTGCCTTCTGGGGCAAATGGGAAAGTGCTTAGAAAGCGTCTTGTCACCTGGAACTTTTTATCAGGGCTTTGCCAGGCTATCTTAAACATGTCATCTAGTTCCTTTGAATCAGGAAAGGTGACGCTAACCCGTTTCTGTGAGGAGAACGACTGCTGTACTGCAGCATCTTCTACTGGGAGTTTTAACACATCCCTGATAGCAAGTATGAAGGGTTCAATCCCCTGCGCCGAAGATGGATCCTCTGTAATATGTTCCAGCTCCTCCCCCTCCTCCTGTGCCTCTTCATCAGACTCCGAGAACAAGTCAGGCAGCCCATGCTTATGTGGCCCAGAGCTAGGGAGAGGGGTCTGTCAGTCATCAGCAGCTGCAGCCAGGTCTGCTGCAGCTGCTGTCTTTTGACTATTTCCAGAGAGCTGAGAGGACATGTCCGCCATCATGGATTTTATTAAAAAACCCCAAACCCTCCCCCCAGACCATACTTGCCTACCTGACCCTCTCCATGAGGGAGAAGATGCTCTGTTCCTGGACTTTCCTGGTAATGTATGATTGCCATCACCTGTGGTGAGCTAGTTAATTGATAAGAAAGGTGTTTCACCACAGGTGATGGCAATCATACATTACCAGGAAAGTCCAGGAACAGAGCATTTTCTCCCTCATGGAGAGGGTCAGGTAGGCAAGTATGCCCCAGACTCCTCACTACGTTGAGAGGACTGGCTACATTGATCACATGTGGTTTGTGAATCAGCCAGGGAGGGGGAGAATCTGGTCTGACACTAAGACTGCAGGCTGTATAAATACACTGAAGCATCTGTGGAGCTTACTGCTGTCACAGGACAGCGATTGTAATAGAATCTAGTAGCTCTCCCCCTTTCTAACACCCCTGTACCAGATTCCCAGTGTAATGAAGTATCCCTGGAGGAGCTCTGTGACTTGCTGCTGCTGCTGGAAGCAGAAGAAAGCGCCAGTAAGCCACTGTTCCCGCTCTGAGTTAGCGCCGCCCCCTTTTATGGTGCCAGAGCTATGTGTTTGTTGAAACTGGCTAAAGTCTCCTTATGGTGCCAAACATAGTAGGAGTACCTGTTTCCACCAAAACGAATGCCAGTGTACGCAGGGGGCTATGGGATCCCTCCATGGAGGGTCCGTATGTCACCCCTGCGATCACGGAGCACCCTGGATCCGGCAGATCCCCCTAGCGGGGTCCCCGGCTTCTATTCACCGCTCTCCTACTTTCAGGCTTCTGTCAGGGGTGTGCTGCGGTTGCGTGCGCCAAGGCGCTGTGCCCTCGGTACAACTACCTCTCAGGACAGTGGTCCTGCAGCGTGGAAGCAGCTCTGACACCTTACAGAGGCTGGTGACTGCCCCCCCCCCCCCCCCCCCCCTAACTTCCACGGTGCAGGTATGCTGTTGGCCAAACAGTATACCAAAAAATAAAAATGTTTAAAATAAAGAAAAATCCTCTAGAGCTCCAGAGTGCGCATCATCTCCTGAGGGCACATTTTTCTAAACTGGCTGTGGGAGGGGTTCTAGAGGGAAGGAGCCAGCACACCCAGTTGAAGAAATGTAAAGTGCAATGGCTCCTTTGGACCCCATCTATACCCCATTGTACTAAGTGACCCCAGTATTCCTTTATGGATACTCAAGAAACATACAAAATGACACCCAAAAATATAAAAAATAAACTTGTCAACCATTTCAATGTCGACATGTTGTACCTGTCTACCTTATCCACTGTATCTTTTCCAACCTTTTGACCCTGTGGACCTAACTACTGTCTACCTATTTACTGTAGGTCTTCTATACCACCTGGGCATTTTATCAAATATGAGGGGTATTAATGTAATGTGGTATTTGGTGTCCAATTAATGCAATACAGATGCCAATAATGTAATGTCATGAGTCACTGGGGAAATAGGTCTAGTAAACATGATTGCCATTAATGTAAATTCAGAGCTGGTTGGGTGGAATGAGATCCACTCACTCCCACTGTAGCTTGGCTCTCTGGGTGATGAATAGTATCATGTCCCCAACCAGGTCTGCAACATTCCTGAATCTGGCCATGCAGCATAAAGACACGGCACTGCCACATGTACATTGGTGCACACTATGGGGGTCATTCCGAGTTGTTCGCTCGTTATTTTTTTCTCGCAACGGAGCGATTAGTCGCTAATACGCATGCGCAATGTCCGCAGTGCGACTGCGCCAAGTAAATCTGCTATGCAGTTAGGTATTTTACTCACGGCATTACGAGGTTTTTTTCTTCGTTCTGGTGCTCGTAATGTGATTGACAGGAAGTGGGTGTTTCTGGGCGGAAACAGGCCGTTTTATGGGTGTGTGTGAAAAAACGCTACCGTTTCTGGGAAAAACGCGGGAGTGGCTGGAGAAACGGAGGAGTGTCTGGGCGAACGCTGGGTGTGTTTGTGACGTCAAACCAGGAACGACAAGCACTGAACTGATCGCAGATGCCGAGTAAGTGTGGAGCTACTCAGAAACTGCTAAGAAGTGTCTATTCGCAATTTTGCTAATCTTTCGTTCGCAATTTTGATAAGCTAAGATTCACTCCCAGTAGGCGGCGGCTTAGCGTGTGCAAAGCTGCTAAAAGCAGCTTGCGAGCGAACAACTCGGAATGACCCCCTATATGCCAATGTGCATGTAGGAGGGCATCTATAAAGAGAAATCTACACCGCTTGCCCCACACCATACTGATTTGGTTCTGGTTACAACATGATGCCACCTTTAAAATATTTTCCAGAGCCAGTCTAAGTTGTGCGGCACCTGCTGCTTTACCTTTCCTTCAGTCGGCACAATCTGCTGTATCTATCCTTTGAGGTCAGAAAAAGTGTGCTTACATTTTTTTTTAACAAGCTGTTTTACTGCTTTTTACAGAAGGCCATAAACTCACCTGCCTACAGTTTCCATTGCCTTACTTTTATTTAGGCCATATACCCACTAGCAGAGGTTTTTTAACACTGCAATTAAGAGCAGTTGGCATTGCCAATGCGCTTACTCAGGGTAAATACCAAAATAGATTTTGGTTACCTACCAGTAAATCCTTTTCTCGTAGTCCGTAGAGGATGCTGGGGTCCACATTAGTACCATGGGGTATAGACGGGTGCACCAGGAGCCATTAGCACTTTAAGAGTTTGAGAGTGTGGGCTGGCTCTTCCTCTATGCCCCTTCTACCAGACTCAGTCTAGAAACTCTGCCCGAGGAGACTGACATCTTCGAGAGAAGGATTTAACACAGATAGTGGTGAGATTCATACCAGCTTACACAATACAAGGCACATCAAGCTAACTTGCTTGAAACTCTCAGCAACTGCTGAAACATTACTTAACAAGTCACAATGCAGTACTTAACTAAAACGAAGTTGTACTGAACCAAATAACGGGGGTAATTCCAAGTTGATCGCAGCAGGAATTCTGTTAGCAATTGGGCAAAACCATGTGCACTGCAGGGGAGGCAGATATAACATGTGCAGAGAGAGTTAGATTTGGGTGGGGTGTGTTCAATCTGAAATCTAATTTGCAGTGTAAAAATAAAGCAGCCAGTATTTACCCTGCACAGAAATAAAATAACCCACCCAAATCTAACGCTCTCTGCACATGTTACATCTGCCCCCCCTGTACTGCACATGGTTTTGCCCAACTGCTAAAAAATTTCCTGCTGCGATCAACTTGGAATTACCCCCAACATTTGCAGGAAAACGAAGCGCTGGGAGGGCGCCCAGCATCCTCTATGGACTACGAGAAAAGGATTTACCGGTAGGTAACCAAAATCCTATTTCTCTTACGTCCTAGAGGATGCTGGGGTCCACATTAGTACCATGGGGATGTACCAAAGCTCCCAGAAGGGGAGGTAGAGCGCGAAGGCTCCTGCAGAACTGATTGACTAAATTTCAGATCATCAGAGGCCAAAGTATCGAACTTGTAAAACTTTGCAAACGTGTTCGACCCAGACCAAGTTGCAGCTCGGCAAAGTTGCACTGCTGAGACACCCTGGGCAGCTGCCCAGGAAGACCCCACCTCACGAGTATAGAGGTCCTTAACACATTTTGGACACGGCAGTCTTGCCATAGAATAAGCGTGCTGAATAGTGAACCTAATCCAGCAAGAAATAGTCTGCTTAGAAGCAGGACACCCCATTTTCTTGGGATCATATAGGACAAACAGAGAGTCCGACTTTCTGTGACGAGAAGTTCTCTTTACATATATCTTTAGAGCCCTTACAATATCCAAGGACTGTGATGAAATTGAGGAGTCAGTAGCCACTGGCACCACAATAGGTTGGTTGATATGAAATGCCGACACAACCATTGGAAGAAACTGCTGACGTCCAGCTCAGCTCTATCTTCGTGGAAGATCAAGTAAGGGCTTTTACAGGATAAAGCCCCCAATTCGGATACGTGTCTAGCAGAAGCTAAGGCCAACAACGTGACCGCCTTCCATGTAAGAAATTTGACCTCAACCTCCTGTAGAGGCTCAAACCAATCCGACTGGAAGAACTGCAACACCACGTTAAGGTCCCAAGGCACCGTAGGTGGTACAAAGGGAGGTTGGATGTGCAGAACTCCCTTCAAAAAAGTCTGAACCTCAGGGAGGGCAGCCAATTGTTTTTGGAAGAAAATGGATAGGGCCGAAATCTGGACCTTCACAGATCCCAACCTCAGGCCCATATCCACACCTGCTTACAGGAAGAAGATAAAACGTCCGAGTTGAAACTCCACCGTAGGAAACTTCTAGGATTCACACCAAGAGACATTTCTTCCAAATAGGATGGTAATGTTTAGACGTTACCCCTTTCCTAGCCTGTATCAGGGTAGGAATGACCTTCTTCGGAATGCCCTTCCGAGCAAGTATCAGGCGCTCACCTTCCATGCCGTCAAACGTAGCCGCGGTAAGTCTTGATAGACGAATGGCCCCTGCAGCAGCAGGTCCTCCCGAAGAGGAAGAGGCCGGGGTTCTTCCAGTAGATTCAGAAGGTCCGCGTACCAAGCTATTCTTTGCTAGTCTGGGGCAATGAGGATCACTTGAACCCTTGTTCTCATTATGAGCTTTAGGATTCTTGGGATGAGTGGGAGTGGTGGAAACACGTACACTGACTGGAACACCCACGGAGACACCAGGGCGTCCACTGCTTGTGGGTCCCTCGACCTGGAACAATAACGCCGAAGCTTCTTGTTGAGACAAGAGGCCATCATGTCTATTTGGGGTAATCCCCAAAGGTCTGTTATTTCCTTGAACACCTCCGGATGGAGACCCTAATCCCTGGATGGAGATCGTGTCTGCTTCCCAGTTGTCTACTCCCAGAATGAAGATGGCTGACAGCGCCAACGTGTGCTTTTCTGTCCAGAGGAGTATCCTTGTCACCTCTGACATTGTCGCTCTGCGCTTCGTTCCGCCTTGTCGGTTTATGTAAGCCACTGTTGTTACGTTGTCCGACTGCACTTGAATGGACCGATTTCTTAGAAGAGGGGCCACCTGAAGAAGACCGTTGTAGACGGCTCTTAGTTCCAGGATGTTGATGGGCAGGGCGGCTTCCAGGCTTGACCACCGTCCTTGGAAGGTTACTCCTTGAGTGACTGCTCCCCAGCCCCGAAGGCTCGCATCCATGGTTAGAAGGACACAGTCCTGAATCCCGAACCTGCGGCCCTCCAGAAAGTGAGGCAATTGGAGCCAAAAGAGGAGTGAAATCCTGGCCTTCGGCGACAGACGAATTCTCTGGTGCATGTGGAGATGAGATCCCGACCACTTGTCCAGGAGATCCAGTTGGAAGGTCCGAGTGTGGAACCTCCCGTACTGGAGAGCATTGTAAGAGGCCACCATCTTTCCCAATAGGCAAATGCATTGATGAACCGACACCCGGGCTGGCTTCAGGACATCCCGGACCATAGCTTGTATCACCAACGCCTTTTCCTGCGGAAGAAACACCCTTTGCACTTCCGTATCCAGGATCATTCCCAGAAAGGACAACCTCTGGGTTGGTTCCAAATGTGACTTTGGAAGGTTCAGAATCCAACCATGACTCTTGAGGAGGCCTGATGTGAGAACAATGGACAGCAGCTTCTCCTTGGACGATGCCTTTCTCAGCAGATCGTCCAGATATGGAATGATATTCACACCTTGCTTGCGGAGGAGAACCATAATTTCTGCCATCACCTTTGTAAACACCCTTGGTGCTGTGGTGAGGCCGAATGGCAGGGCCTGGAACTGGAAATGACAGTCCAGCAATGCGAAACAGAGATAAGCCTGATGCGGCAGCCAGATCGGAATGTGGAGGTACGCATCCATGATATCCAGTGATACCAGGAATTCCCCCTCTTCCAGACCTGATATCACCACCCTGAGAGACTCCATCTTGAACTTGAACTCCTTTAGAAAGGGGTTCAATGATTTTAGGCTCAGAATGGGCCTGACCAAACCAACCGGCTTCGGTACCACGAAAAAGTTTGAATAGTAACCTTTGTTCTGCATGTGAGGTGGTACTGGCACAATGACCTGTGCCTCCACCAGTTTTTGGACAGCGTCTTGCAATACAGTGCTGTCTGTCAACAGAGTTGGTAAGCCTGATTTGAAAAAGCGATGAGGAGGGAGACTTTGAAATTCCAGCCTGTATCCCTGGGACACCATATCTATCACCCAGGGATCCATGCCGGACGATACCCAGGTACACCGGGCTCTACAGGGAATGACATTGGGGATGTCCTAAAGCAGTTCCTTATGGGTGGGGACGCACTATAGCGGGCACAAGAAACCGGCGTCCAAAGGAAGAATCCTGGGAGGCGGAAGTATCAAAGGCATAGAACCTTATGAACGTGTTCACTGAGGACCAAGTAGCCGCCTTGCACAATTGTTCAAGGGTCGCACCACGGCGGGCCGTCCAAGGTCCAACCGACCGAGTAGAATGGGCCTTTCTGGTAGCAGGAGCTGGAAGGCCAGCCTGTACATAAGCATGTGCAATCACCATTCTAATCCATCTGGCCAGGGTCTCCTTGTGAGCAGGCCAGCCACGTTGTGAAAACCAAACAGAACAAAGAGAGAATCCGAGTTCCTGATGGAGGCAGTTCTCTTCACATAGATACGGAGAGCCCGTACCACATCCAAAGACCGTTCTCTGGCAGACAAATCAGGAGAGGCAAAGGCCGGAACCACGATCTCCTGATTAAGGTGGAAAGAAGACACCACCTTTGGTAAACATCCAGGGCGTGTTCTAAGAACCGCCCGATCACGTTGAAAAATCCAATATGGTGACCTACAAGACAAGGCACCCAAATCCGACACCTGTCTAGCACAGGCAATAGCCAGCAGAAACAATACCTTAAGAGAAAGCCACTTAAGGTCTGCAGATTCAAGAGGCTCGAACGGAGACCCTTGCAATGCCTCCAAAACCACTGACAAGTCCCAAGAAGCCACCGGCGGGACATAAGGAGGTTGAATCCGCAAAACACCCAAGGCAGAAATATGAACCTTGATGGAGGCCAGACGAAGGCCCAAGTCCAGGCCTTGTTGTAGAAAGGCCAAAAGTTTGGCTGTACTAAACTTGTAAGCCTCATGATTGTTAGATGCGCACCAAGCAAACTAAGAATTCCAGACCCTATGGTAAATCCGAGCAGAAGCCGGTTTCCGGGCCTTCAATATGGTTTGAATGACCGCCTCAGAAAATCCTTTGGCCCTTAAGACGGAAGCTTCAAGAGCCACGCCGTCAAAGCCAATCGGGCTAAATCCTGATATACACAAGGGCCCTGAACAAAGAGATCTGGGCGCTGCGGAAGTAGAAGGGGGCGCTCTATTGAAAGACCCTGAAGGTCTGAGAACCAATGCCGTCTGGGCCACGCTGGAGCAATCAGAAGTAGGATTCCTCCTTGCTTTAACTTCCTTATAACTCTGGGCAGGAGTGACACCAGAGGGAACACGTATGGCAGCCGAAAGTTCCATGGAATTGCCAGTGCATCCACGAATGCTGCTTGAAGATCCTTTGTCCTTGCTCCGAAGTTGGAACCTTGTGATTGTGTCGAGACGCCATCAGGTCCACAACTGGAAGACCCCACTTGTCCACGAGGAGTTGAAACACTTCTGGACGGAGGCTCCATTCTCCGGCGTGTACGTCCTGACAACTGGATGGAATGAACACTGCCGATATGGCTGGCAGATGGCGTTCTGCCCACTGAAGAATCCGTGATACTTCCCTCATTGCCATGCGGCTTCGAGTGCCGCCTTGATGATTGATGTATGCCACCATGGTGGCGTTGTCCAACTGTACTTGAACAGGTCTGTTCTGTATCAAACGCTGGGCCAAGTTCAATGAGTTGAACACCGCCCGCAAGTCCAGAATGTTTATCGGGAGGAGAGACTCCTCCTTGGTCCACCGACCCTGAAGGGAGTGTTGCTCCAACACCGCGCCCCAACCACTCAGACTGGCGTCCGTCCTCAGAAGGACCCAGTTGGAGATCCAGCAGGGACAACCCCTGCTCAATCAATGGTCCTGAAGCCACCAGCTTAGTGACAGATGGATCTCCGGATAATGAGATCATATGCGACCTGATCCGGGGAGGCAGACCGTTGCACTTGGCAAGAATTAGCCTCTGGAGAGGGCGGGAATGGAATTGAGCTTACTCCACCATGTCGAAAGCCGACACCATGAGACCTAGCACTTGCATTGCCGAATGTACTGACACTTGCGGACGAGATAGGAAGCATCGAATCCTGTCCTGAAGCTTCAGGACTTTCTCCTGAGACGAGAACAACCGTTGGTTGTGAGTGTCCAACAACGCTCCCAGGTGCACCATGCTCTGAGCAGGGACCAGGGAGGATTTATTCCAGATGATGAGCCACCCGTGGGCTTGCAGGAACCGGATAGTCAAATCTAGATGACGTAGGGGAATTTGCCAGGATCAACAAGTCGTCCAAGTACGGTAGGATCCTGACCTCTTGACGGCGGAGTACACCCGTCATTACCTTGGTGAAGACTCGCGGAGCAGTGGTCAAACCAAAAGGTAACGCCTGAAACTGCTAATGGAGGTTGCCAACCGCAAACCTCAGGTACTGCTGATGCGACACTGCAATGGGAATATGCAGGTAAGCATCCTGTATGTCCAGTGAGACCATATAGTCCCCAGGCTCCAAGGCCAGAACAATAGAGCAAAGAGTTTCCATACGAAACTTGAAGACCTTCACAAACTTGTTCAAGGACTACTTGAGACTGAGAATGGGCTGGGAAGACACATTCGGTTTTGGGACTAGGAACAGCGGTGAATAGAACCCCTTGCCTCTCTGAGCCAGAGGCACCTGTACCACTCCTGTGTCCAGGAGGGGCTGTACCACCGAATGAAGAGTCCTTGCCTATACCTGATCCGAAGGGACGTCTGTCAGGCAAAATCGATGAGGAGGACGATTCTTGAAGGATATGGCGTAACCTCAAGTGACTACTTTCCGTACCCAGGCATTGGAAGTGGTCTGCAACCATTCCTGGGTAAACCCTAGAAGTCAGCCCCCCACCCTGGGATCCCCCAGAGGGAGGCCCGCCCCGTCATGCAGCAGGCTTGTCAGTTTTGGAAGCAGGCTGACTGGCAGCCCAGGCCCGCTTGGGTTTGGGCTTATTGGGTTTGGAAGTGCGAACCTGTCAATATTGTCAAGGTTTTCTCTGAAGAGAATGTCTCCTTTGAAGGGGAGTACCTCCAGGGTTTTCTTAGAGTCCATGTCCACAGACCAGGACCGTAACCAGAGAATTCGGCGAGCCAAAATGGACATAGTAGAAACCTTGGCCGCCAGAATACCGGCATCAGAAGCCACCTCTTTAATGTAATGAGACGCTGTAACAATATACGACAGGCATTGTCTAGCATGATCATAAGCATTGGAAGGCAACTCCGCCTCCAGCTCCTGAGCCCATGCTTCTGCAGCCCAAGTTGCTGCAATAGTGGGACTGTGCACCGCACCGTTTAGGGTGTAGATTGCCTTCAAACAACCCTCCACACGCTTGTCCATCTGCTCTCTCAAGGACGTGACTGTAGTTACAGACAGAGCTGAGCATTCTACGAGCCACGCCACTTGCGAATCCACTGGCGGGGGTGTTTCCCAATTTTTACTAAGCTCCGTAGCGAGCAAGCATCTTCTTGTGAGGCGTGAACTTCTTTCCTGGATTTTCCCAGGACTCCTGACGTATGTCAACTAAATGATCAGAGTGAGGTAAAATAAGAATTTACTTACCGATAATTCTATTTCTCGTAGTCCGTAGTGGATGCTGGGGACTCCGTAAGGACCATGGGGAATAGCGGCTCCGCAGGAGACTGGGCACAAAAGTAAAGCTTTAGAACTACCTGGTGTGCACTGGCTCCTCCCCCTATGACCCTCCTCCAAGCCTCAGTTAGGATACTGTGCCCGGACGAGCGTACACAATAAGGAAGGATTTTGAATCCCGGGTAAGACTCATACCAGCCACACCAATCACACCATATAACTTGTGATCTAAATCCAGTTAACAGCATGATAACAGAGGAGCCTCTAGAAAAGATGGCTCACTACAGCAATAACCCGATTTTTTTGGTAACAATAACTATGTACCAGTATTGCAGACAATCCGCACTTGGGATGGGCGCCCAGCATCCACTACGGACTACGAGAAATAGAATTATCGGTAAGTAAATTCTTATTTTCTCTGACGTCCTAGTGGATGCTGGGGACTCCGTAAGGACCATGGGGATTATACCAAAGCTCCCAAACGGGCGGGAGAGTGCGGATGACTCTGCAGCACCAAATGAGAGAACTCCAGGTCCTCCTCAGCCAGGGTATCAAATTTGTAGAATTTTACAAACGTATTTGCTCCTGACCAAGTAGCTGCTCGGCAAAGTTGTAAAGCCGAGACCCCTCGGGCAGCCGCCCAAGATGAGCCCACCTTCCTTGTGGAATGGGCTTTTACAGATTTTGTCTGTGGCAGGCCTGCCACAGAATGTGCAAGCTGAATTGTACTACAAATCCAACGAGCAATAGTCTGCTTAGAAGCAGGAGCACCCAGCTTGTTGGGTGCATACAGAATAAACAACGAGTCAGATTTTCTGACTCCAGCCGTCCTGGAAACCTATATTTCCAGGGCCCTGACAACGTATAGCAACTTGGAGTCCTCCAAGTCCCTAGTAGCCGCAGGCACCACAATAGGTTGATTCAGGTGAAACGCTGAAAACCACCTTAGGGAGAAACTGAGGACAAGTCCTCAATTCCGCCCTGTCCGAATGGAAAATCAGATGAGGGCTTTTACAGGATAAAGCCGCCAATTCTGACACGCACCTGGCCCAGGCCAGGGCCAACAGCATGACCACTTTCCATGTGAGATATTTTAACTCCACATATTTAAGTGGTTCAAACCAATGTGACTTTTGGAACCCAACAACTACATTTAGATCCCAAGGTGCCACTGGAGGCACAAAAGGAGGCTGTATATACAGTACCCCTTTCACAAACGTCTGAACTTCAGGGACTGAAGCTAGTTCTTTTTGGAAGAAAATTGACAGGGCCGAAATTTGAACCTTAATGGACCCCCATTTCAGGCCCATAGACACTCCTGTTTGCCGGAAATGTAGGAATCGACCTAGTTGAAAATTCCTCCGTCGGGGCCTTACTGGCCTCGCACCACGCAACATATTTTCGCCAAATGCGGTGATAATGTTTTGCGGTTATATCTTTCCTGGCTTTGATTAGGATAGGAATGACTTCATCCGGAATGCCTTTCTCCTTCAGGATCCGGCGTTCAACCGCCATGCCGTCAAACGCAGTCGCGGTAAGTCTTGGAACAGACAGGGTCCTTGCTGGAGCAGGTCCCTTCTTAGAGGTAGAGGCCACGGATCCTCCGTGAGCATCTCTTGAAGTTCCGGTTACCAAGTCCTTCTTGGCCAATCCGGAGCCCGAATATAGTGCTTACTCCTTTCCATCTTATAATTCTCAGTACCTTGGGTATGAGAGGCAGAGGAGGGAACACATACACTGACTGGTACACCCACTGTGTTACCAGAGCGTCTACAGCTATTGCCGGAGGGTCCCGTGACCCGGCGCAATACTTGTCGAGTTTTATAAACATGTGGAAGACTTCTGGGTGAAGTCCCCACTTGCTGACAGTGCTATCACATGATTTCCGCCCAGCGAAGAATCCTTGCAGCTTCTGCCATTGCCCTCCTGCTTCTTGTGTCACCCTGTCTGTTTACGTGGGTGACTGCCGTGATGTTGTCCGAATGGATCAACTCCGCGTGACCTTGAAGCAGAGGTCTTGCTGAGCTTAGAGCATTGTAAATGGCCTTTAGCTTCAGGATATTTATGTGAAGTGATGTCTCCAGGCTTGACCATAAGCTCTGGAAATTCCTTCCCTGTGTGACTGCTCCCCAGCCTCGCAGGCTGGCATCCGTGGTCACCAGGACCCAGTCCTGAATGTCGAATCTGCGGCCCTCTAGAAGATGAGCACTCTGCAACCACCACAGGAGAGACACCCTTGTGCTTGGTGACAGGGTTATCCGCTGATGCATCTGAAGATGCGACCCGGACCATTTGTCCAGCAGGTCCCACTGGAAAGTTCTTGCGTGGAATCTGCCGAATGGGATTGCTTCGTAGGAAGCCACCATTTTTCCCAGAACCCTTTCATTGATGTACTGAGACTTGGCTCAGTTATAGGAGGTTCCCGACTAGCTCGGATAACTCCCTGACTTTCTCCTCCGGGAGAAACACCTTTTTCTGGACTGTGTCCAGGATCATCCCTAGGAACAGACGACGAGTCGTCGGAATCAGCTGCGATTTTGGAATATTGAGAATCCAATCGTGCTGCCGCAACACTACCTGAGATAGTGCTACACCGACCTCCAACTGTTCCCTGGATCTTACCCTTATCAGGGAATCGTCCAAGTAAGGGATAACTAAAATTCCCTTCCTTCGAAGGAGTATCATCATTTCGGCCATTACCTTGGTAAAGACCCGGGGTGCCGTGGACCATCCATACGGCAGCGTCTGAAACTGATAGTGACAGTTCTGTACCATAAACCTGAGGTACCCTTGGTGAGAAGGGTAAATTGGGACATGAAGGTAAGCATCCTTGATGTCCCGAGACATCATGTAGTCCCCTTCTTCCAGGTTCGCAATCACTGCTCTGAGTGACTCAATCTTGAATTTGAACATCCGTATGTAAGTGTTCAAGATTTTAGATTTAGAATCGGTCTCACCGAGCCGTCCGGCTTCGGTACCACAACAGTGTGGAATAATACCCCGTTCCCTGTTGCAGGAGGGGTACCTTGATTATCACCTGCTGGGAATACAGCTTGTGAATGGCTTCCAAAACTGCCTCCCTGTCAGAAGGAGACATCGGTAAAGCCGACTTTAGGAAACGGCGAGGGGGAGACGTCTCGAATTCCAATTTGTACCCCTGAGATATCACCTGAAGGATCCAGGGGTCTACTTGCGAGTGAGCCCACTGCGCGCTGAAATTCATTGAGACGGGCCCCCACCGTGCCTGATTCTGCTTGTAAAGCCCCAGCGTCATACTGAGGGCTTGGCAGAGGCGGGAGAGGGCTTCTGTTCCTGGGAACTGGCTGATTTCTGCAGCCTTTTTCCTCTCCCTCTGTCACGGGGCAGAAATGAGGAACCTTTTGCCCCCTTGCCCACGAAAAGACTGCGCCTGATAATACGGCGTCTTCTTATGTTGAGAGGCGACCTGGGGTACAAACGTGGATTTCCCAGCTGTTGCCGTGGCCACCAGGTCTGAAAGACCGACCCCAAATAACTCCTCCCCTTAATAAGGCAATACTTCCAAATGCCGTTTGGAATCCGCATCACCTGACCACTGACGTGTCCATAACCCTCTACTGGCAGAAATGGACAACGCACTTAGACTTGATGCCAGTCGGCAAATATTCCGCTGTGCATCACGCATATATAGAAATGCATCTTTTAAATGCTCTATAGGCAATAAATAATATACTGTCCCTATCTAGGGTATCAATATTTTCAGTCAGGGAATCCGACCACGCCAACCCAGCACTGCACATCCAGGCTGAGGCGATTGCTGGTCGCAGTATAACACCAGTATGTGTGTAAATACATTTTAGGATACCCTCCTGCTTTCTATCAGCAGGATCCTTAAGGGCGGCCATCTCAGGAGAGGGTAGAGCCCTTGTTCTTACAAGCGTGTGAGCGCTTTATCCACCCTAGGGGGTGTTTCCCAACGCACCCTAACCTCTGGCGGGAAAGGATATAATGCCAATAACATTTTAGAAATTATCAGTTGTTATCGGGGGAAACCCACGCATCATCACACACCTCATTTAATTTCTCAGATTCAGGAAAACTACAGGTAGTTTTTCCTCACCGAACATAATACCCCTTTTTGGTGGTACTCGTATTATCAGAAATGTGTAAAACATTTTTCATTGCCTCAATCATGTAACGTGTGGCCCTACTGGAAGTCTCATTTGTCTCTTCACCGTCGACACTGGAGTCAGTATCCGTATCCGTGTCGGCGTCTATATCTGCCATCTGAGGTAACGGGCGCTTTAGAGCCCCTGACGGCCTATGAGACGTCTGGACAGGCACAAGCTGAGTAGCCGGCTGTCTCATGTCAACCACTGTCTTTTATACAGAGCTGACACTGTCACGTAATTCCTTCCAACAGTTCATCCACTCAGGTGTCGACCCCCTAGGGGGTGACATCACTATTACAGGCAATCTGCTCCGTCTCCACATCATTTTTCTCCTCATACATGTCGACACAAACGTACCGACACACAGCGCACACACAC
Organism: Pseudophryne corroboree; assembly: GCF_028390025.1. Classification (NCBI taxonomy): domain Eukaryota; kingdom Metazoa; phylum Chordata; class Amphibia; order Anura; family Myobatrachidae; genus Pseudophryne; species Pseudophryne corroboree. Next base: position 68,435,969 of record NC_086454.1, on the reverse strand, counting down.
AGGGAATGCTCTGATAGAGGACAGGACCCCACTAGCCCTTTGGGGAGACAGAGGGAGAGTTTGCCAGCACACACCAGAGCGCTATATATATACAGGGATAACCTTATATAAGTGTTTTTCCCCTTATAGCTGCTGTATTTTTTAATACTGCGCGTAATTAGTGCCCCCCTCTCTTTTTTAACCCTTTCTGTAGTGTAGTGACTGCAGGGGAGAGCCAGGGAGCTTCCCTCCAACGGAGCTGTGAGGGAAAATGGCGCCAGTGTGCTGAGGAGATAGGCTCCGCCCCCTTCTCGGCGGCCTTATCTCCCATTTTTCTGTGTATTCTGGCAGGGGTTAAATTCATCCATATAGCCCGGGAGCTATATGTGATGCATTTTTTGCCATCCAAGGTGTTTTTATTGCGTCTCAGGGCGCCCCCCCCCCAGCGCCCTGCACCCTCAGTGACCGGAGTGTGAAGTGTGCTGAGAGCAATGGCGCACAGCTGCAGTGCTGTGCGCTACCTTGTTGAAGACAGGACGTCTTCTGCCGCCGATTTTCCGGACCTCTTCTGTCTTCTGGCTCTGTAAGGGGGCCGGCCGCGCGGCTCTGGGACCTATCCATGGCTGGGCCTGTGATCGGTCCCTCTGGAGCTAATGTCCAGTAGCCTAAGAAGCCCAATCCACTCTGCACGCAGGTGAGTTCGCTTCTTCTCCCCTTAGTCCCTCGATGCAGTGAGCCTGTTGCCAGCAGGTCTCACTGAACATAAAAAACCTAAAACTAAACTTTTCACTAAGCAGCTCAGGAGAGCCACCTAGTGTGCACCCTTCTCGTTCGGGCACAAAAATCTAACTGAGGCTTGGAGGAGGGTCATAGGGGGAGGAGCCAGTGCACACCAGGTAGTTCTAAAGCTTTACTTTTGTGCCCAGTCTCCTGCGGAGCCGCTATTCCCCATGGTCCTTACGGAGTCCCCAGCATCCACTAGGACGTCAGAGAAAACTTGTTTAACCAGTTTCTGACGTTTAAACCTGTCCGGTTTCTTAGGGGCAGTGTCAGGCTACTGTTCATCATCAACCTGAAGAATGAGCCTGATAGCCTCTAACAAGTCAGGAACATCCACCTGCAAAACAACTTCCCCATCAGAAGCATCAGGATCAGAATCTGTGGGGTCCGTATAAGCGCCATCCTCATCAGACGAGGTGTCTGGGATGTAGGTGAATTGTGAGGAAGTAATTGCAAGCTTAGAGGACCCCTTGGTCTTAGGCGGGCGAGGGTTAGACTTTTGAGTAGTCAGTGATTGGTTCAATTGCTGTAACTGATTGGACAGTTGATCTGACCATGGTGGACTAACCGCGGGGACCATAAGTGGTTGTACCGGCACAGGAGGTCCCATATGGGGCGTTAGTCTAGTTACCAGCATATTCAATAGCGTGGAGAAGGTAGCCCAAGGTGGGTCATTTTGCACCTCTGTTGCTACAGTCCCACTGGGGGGGCAAGGAACCCCCAGAACCTGAACCCTCAGCTGCTGTGTTATCCTCAAATGTGTCTGCAGCGTCAACAACACGCAGTGTGGGATCAGCCCCAGCTCCGTTGCCCTTTGTAGCTGACATAATCAAAAGCTCAATGCAAGGTAACACAGTACAATATCAGCAGCACAACACCGGACAAGAACCCCCTGTGCAGTGTATTAGCACAAACAGGGAATTAAAGAGGTATATTGGTGACTAAAAATCACATAGAAAAATACACAATGAGTATATCCTGTGAACTGCCTATATTAAGATAAACCTGACACACTTAGCCCCCTCAGGTTATAGAATATAGGGATAGCAATCTGAGTGAGAGACACGAAATGGAGTTCACACAGCAGCTATATGCACGCACGCACACACACACACAGAGTCACAGTTTGTACAATGCAGAAATTATGACATGCAGTAAAACTGCACTGTACTAGTAGTACTATGAATAGCTATACACTGAATAGATATAACAATGCACAGTAAAGACTGGATGTATATCACAGGGTACTTGTACTAAATAACCCTGACTAAATACACTTTTTCTTAACTAACACTGGGGGTCATTCCGAGTTGTTCGCTCGCAAGCTGCTTTTAGCAGCTTTGCACACGCTCTGCCGCCGCCTACTGGGAGTGAATCTTAGCTTATCAAAATTGCGAACGAAAGATTCGCAATATTGCGAAAAGACTTCTCTGTGCAGTTTCTGAGTAGCTCGAGACTTACTCTGCCAGTGCGATCAGTTCAGTGCTTGTCGTTCCTGGTTTGACGTCACAAACACACCCAGCGTTCGCCCAGACACTCCTCCGTTTCTCCAGCCACTCCCGCGTTTTTCCCAGAAACTGTAGCGTTTTTTCGCACACACCCATAAAACGGCCAGTTTCCGCCCAGAAACACCCACTTCCTGTCAATCACATTACGATCACCAGAACGAAGAAAAAATAAGATTTTACTTACCGATAAATCTATTTCTCGTAGTCCGTAGTGGATGCTGGGACTCCGTAAGGACCATGGGGAATAGCGGCTCCGCAGGAGACAGGGCACAAAATAAAAGCTTGAGATATCAGGTGGTGTGCACTGGCTCCTCCCCCTATGACCCTCCTCCAAGCCAGTTAGGATACTGTGCCCGGACGAGCGTACATAATAAGGAAGGATATTGAATCCCGGGTAAGACTCATACCAGCCACACCAATCACACCGTACAACTCGTGATCTGAACCCAGTTAACAGTATGATAAATTTAAAGGAGCCTCTGAAAGGATGGCTCAACAATAATAACCCGAATTTTTTGTAACAATAACTATATACAAGTATTGCAGACAATCCGCACTAGGGATGGGCGCCCAGCATCCACTACGGACTACGAGAAATAGATTTATCGGTAAGTAAAATCTTATTTTCTCTAACGTCCTAAGTGGATGCTGGGACTCCGTAAGGACCATGGGGATTATACCAAAGCTCCCAAACGGGCGGGAGAGTGCGGATGACTCTGCAGCACCGAATGAGAGAACTCCAGGTCCTCCTCAGCCAGGGTATCAAATTTGTAGAATTTAGCAAACGTGTTTGCCCCTGACCAAGTAGCTGCTCGGCAAAGTTGTAAAGCCGAGACCCCTCGGGCAGCCGCCCAAGATGAGCCCACTTTCCTTGTGGAATGGGCTTTTACTGATTTTGGCTGTGGCAATCCTGCCACGGAATGTGCAAGCTGAATTGTACTACAAATCCAACGAGCAATCGTCTGCTTTGAAGCAGGAGCACCCAGCTTGTTGGGTGCATACAGGATAAACAGCGAGTCAGTTTTCCTGACTCCAGCCGTCCTGGAAACATATATTTTCAAGGCCCTGACAACGTCCAGCAACTTAGAGTCCTCTAAGTCCCTAGTAGCCGCAGGTACCACAATAGGTTGGTTCATGTGAAATGCAGAAACCACCTTAGGTAGAAATTGAGGACGAGTCCTCAATTCCGCCCTGTCAGAATGAAAATTTAGGTAAGGGCTTTTACATGATAAAGCCGCCAATTCTGACACACGCCTAGCTGAAGCCAAGGCCAACAGCATCGACACCTTCCACGTGAGATATTTTAAATCTACCGTAGACAATGGTTCAAACCAGTGTGATTTTAGAAATCTCAACACAACATTGAGATCCCAAGGTGCCACTGGAGGCACAAAAGGAGGCTGTATGTGCAGCACCCCTTTCACAAATGTCTGAACTTCAGGTACTGAAGCCAGTTCTTTCTGGAAGAATATCGACAGGGCCGAAATTTGAACCTTAATGGACCCTAATTTTAGGCCCATAGACAGTCCTGTTTGCAGGAAATGCAAGAAACGACCCAGTTGAAATTCCTGTGTAGGGGCCTTCTTGGCCTCACACCACGCAACATATTTACGCCAAATGCGGTGATAATGTTTTGCGGTTACTTCCTTTCTGGCTTTTACCAGAGTAGGGATGACTTCTTCTGGAATGCCCTTGTCCTTCAGGATCCGGCGTTCAACCGCCATGCCGTCAAACGCAGCCGCGGTAAGTCTTGGAACAGACAAGGCCCCTGCAGTAGCAGGTCCTGTCTTAGAGGTAGAGGCCACGGTTCGTCCGTGAGCATCTCTTGAAGTTCCGGGTACCAAGACCTTCTTGGCCAATCCGGAACCACGAGTATAGTTCTTACTCCTCTCCTTCTTATGATTCTCAATACTTTCGGTATGAGGGGCAGAGGAGGGAATACATACACTGACTGGTACACCCACGGCGTTACCAGAGCGTCCACTGCTATTGCCTGAGGGTCCCTTGACCTGGCGCAATATCTGTCCAGTTTTTTGTTTAGACGTGACGCCATCATGTCCACCTTTGGTCTTTCCCAACGGTTTACAATTTGGTGGAAGACTTCTGGGTGAAGTCCCCACTCTCCCGGGTGAAGGTCGTGTCTGCTGAGGAAGTCTGCTTCCCAGTTGTCCACTCCCGGAATGAACACTGCTGACAGTGCTATCACATGATTTTCCGCCCAGCGAAGAATCCTTGCAGTTTCTGCCATTGCCCTCCTGCTTCTCGTGCCGCCCTGTCTGTTTATGTGGGCGACTGACGTGATGTTGTCCGACTGGATCAACACCGCCTGACCCTGAAGCAGAGGTTTTGCTTGAATTAAGGCATAGTAAATGGCCCTTAGTTCTAGAATGTTTATATGAAGAGATGTTTCCATGCTTGACCACAAGCCCTGGAAATTCCTTCCCTGTGTGACTGCTCCCCAGCCTCTCAGGCTGGCATCCGTGGTTACCAGGATCCAATCCTGAATGCCAAATCTGCGGCCCTCTAGTAGATGAGCCCTCTGAAGCCACCACAGGAGAGACACCCTTGTCCTTGGCGACAGGGTTATCCGTTGATGCATCTGAAGATGCGATCCGGACCATTTTCCCAGTAGATCCCACTGAAAAGTTCTTGCATGGAATCTTCCGAATGGAATCGCTTCGTAAGAAGCCACCATTTTTCCCAGGACCCTTGTGCACTGATGCACTGAGACCTGTCCTGGTTTTAGGAGGTTCCTGACTAGCTCGGATAACTCCCTGGCCTTCTCCTCCGGGAGAAACACCTTCTTCTGGACTGTGTCCAGAATCATTCCTAAGAACAGTAGACGTGTCGTTGGAATCAGCTGCGATTTTGGAATATTTAGAATCCATCCGTGCTGACTTAGCACTACCTGAGATAGTGCCACTCCGACTTCTAACTGTTCCTTGGTTCTTGCCCTTATCAGGAGATCGTCCAAGTAAGGGATAATTAAGATGCCTTTTCTTCGTAGAAGAATCATCATTTCGGCCATTACCTTGGTAAAGACCCGAGGCGCCGTGGACAATCCAAACGGCAGCGTCTGAAACTGATAATGACAGTTTTGTACTACAAACCTGAGGTACCCTTGGTGAGAAGGATATATTGGGACGTGGAGATAAGCATCCTTGATGTCCAGCGACACCATATAGTCCCCCTCTTCCAGGTTCGCTATCACCGCTCTGAGTGACTCCATCTTGAATTTGAACCTTTTTATGTAAGTGTTCAAAGATTTTAGATTTAATATTGGTCTCACCGAGCCGTCCGGCTTCGGTACCACAAATAGTGTGGAATAATACCCCTTCCCCTGTTGTAAGAGGGGTACCTTGATTATCACCTGCTGGGAGTACAGCTTGTGAATGGCTTCCAGAACTGCCTCCCTGTCGGAGGGAGACTTTGGTAAAGCAGACTTCAGGAACCGATGAGGAGGAAACGCCTCGAATTCCAGTTTGTACCCCTGTGATACTACCTGTAGAATCCAGGGATCCACTTGCGAGTGAGCCCACTGCGCGTTGAAATACTTGAGACGGGCCCCCACCGTGTCTGAGTCTGCTTGTAAAGCCCCAGCGTCATGCTGAAGACTTGGCAGAAGCAGGGGAGGGCTTCTGCTCCTGGGAAGCAGCTGCATGGTGCCGCCTTTTTCCTCTTCCTCTGCCCTTGGGCAGAAAAGAGTGACCTTTTGCTCGCTTGTACTTATGGGAACGAAAGGACTGAGTTTGAAAAGACTGTGTCTTTTTCTGTTGATGTGAAGTAACCTGGGGTAAAAAGGTGGATTTTCCAGCCGTTGCCGTGGCCACCAGGTCTGTTAGACCAGCCCCAAATAACTCCTCCCCCTTATACGGCAATACTTCCATGTGCCGTTTGGAATCTGCGTCCCCTGACCACTGTCTGGTCCATAATGCTCTTCTGGCAGAGATGGACATTGCGCTTACTCTTGATGCCAGGGTACAAATATCCCTCTGCGCATCACGCATATATAGCAATGCATCCTTTAAATGTTCTATAGTTAACAGAATATTGTCCCTATCCAGGGTATCAATATTCTCAGTCAGGGAATCCGCCCATGCGACTCCAGCACTGCACATCCAGGCTGATGCGATTGCTGGTCGCAGTATAACACCAGTATGTGTGTATATACTTTTCAGGATATTTTCCAGCCTCCTATCAGCTGGTTCTTTGAGGGTGGCCGTATCAGGGGACGGTAACGCTACTTGTTTAGATAAACGTGTGAGCGCCTTATCTACCCTAGGGGGTGTTTCCCACCGTGCCCTAACCTCTGGCGGGAAAGGGTATAGTGCTAATAACTTATTAGAAATTAGCTGTTTTTTATCGGGGGAAACCCACGCTTTATCACACACCTCATTTATTTCCTCAGACTCAGGAAAAACTATTGGCAGTTTTTTCACACCCCACATAATACCCGCCTTTGAGGTATTTGTAGTGTCAGAAAGGTTCAATGCCTCTTTCATTGCCGTGATCATGTAACGTGTGGCCCTACTGGACATTACGTTTGTCTCGTCACCGTTGACACTAGATTCAGTATCTGTATCTGGATCCGTGTCGACCCACTGAGGTAGCGGCCGTTTTAGGGCCCCTGAGGGTGTCTGAGACGCCTGAACAGGCACTAATTGATTTGCCGGCTTTCTCATGTCGTCAACAGTTTTTTGTAAATTGCTGACATTATCACTTAATTGCTTAAACACAATCATCCAGTCAGGTGTCGACTCCCTAGGGGGTGACATCACTAACACAGGCAACTGCTCCGCCTCCACCTCATTTTCCTCCTCATACATGTCGACACACGCGTACCGACACACAGCACACACACCGGGAATGCTCTGATAGAGGACAGGACCCCACTTAGCCCTTTGGAGAGACAGAGGGAGAGTCTGCCAGCACACACCCAGCGCTATATATATACAGGGATAACCTTATATAAGTGTTAATCCCTTATAGCTGCTGTTAATCTAGTTATCTGCTGCCAAAATGCCCCCCCTTCTCTTTTTTACCCTGAATCAGATGCAGTACTGCAGGGGAGAATCAGGGAGCCGTCCTTCCAGCGGAGCTGTGAGGGAATAATGGCGCCAGTGTGCTGAGATAGGCCCCGCCCCTTCACAACGTCCTTAACTCCCGCTTTTTTGTGTAAAATGGCAGGGGAAAAAATACATCCATATAGCCCTGGAGCTATATGTGATGTATTCCTTTTGCCAGCTAAGGTATATGTGTGTTATATTGCGTCTCAGGGCGCTCCCCCCCAGCGCCCTGCACCCTCAGTGACCGGAGTGTGAAGTGTGCTGAGAGCAATGGCGCACAGCTGCGGTGCTGTGCGCTACCTTAGTCTTGAAGACAGGATGTCTTCTGCCGCCGCTTTCACCGGACCTTCGTCTCTTCTGGCTCTGTAAGGGGGACGGCGGCGCGGCTCCGGTGACCCATCCAGGCTGAACCTGTGATCGTCCCTCTGGAGCTAACGTCCAGTAGCCTAAGAAGCCCAATCCACTCTGCACTCAGGTGAGTTCGCTTCTTCTCCCCTTAGTCCCACGATGCAGTGAGCCTGTTGCCAGCAGGACTCACTGAAAATAAAAAAACCTAACTAAACTTTTATTCTAAGCAGCTCTGGAGAGCTACCTAGTTTGCACCCTTCTCGGCCGGGCACAAAAATCTAACTGGCTTGGAGGAGGGTCATAGGGGGAGGAGCCAGTGCACACCACCTGATATCTCAAGCTTTTATTTTGTGCCCTGTCTCCTGCGGAGCCGCTATTCCCCATGGTCCTTACGGAGTCCCAGCATCCACTTAGGACGTTAGAGAAAACCTTGTAATGCCGTGAGTAAAAAACCTAACTGCATAGCAAATTTACTTGGCGCAGTCGCACTGCGGACATTGCGCATGCGCATTAGCGACTAATTGCTCCGTTGCGAAAAAAAAATAACGAGCGAACAACTCGGAATGACCCCCACTGTCAGCAGACATGTAGAATACTTAAGTGTCCTGTAAAATGCACAGCGCTGACATGCAGGCGGCTTTACAGAGGAGGATTTGCCCAAACAGTCCCAGGATCAGCTCTGCTTGCTATAATGGCACCCAAACGCTGACAGGGAGTGAGGGAGAGATGCAGCTCCAGGGCGGGAACATTTACTCTAAATGGCTCCCTGGGGGAGGGGCCACAGGTCAAAGCCTTATCCCCCTGCTGGACTTCACCACCGGGTACTGGGGGCTTAGTAAAACGGTTTTATAAGAGAAAACTGACCTGTGCCCATGCCCTGGTGGTCTAGTGGGGTCCCTGTACTACCAGTGTCCACGCCAGCATGTGCGGCCCGCCTCCCACCGGCCACGCGGGATCGCGATTAACAGCGGGTCCCGTTGAGGGGACCCCTTACCTCCTCCCTGTAGTGCGGCCATGCGACCCGGGAGAGCAGCGGTCGTGTGTGTGACTAACAATGAAGAAAACCGGAGCCTCCGCTGTAGGTACCCGGCAACCAGGGCGCGGGAGTGTACAGCGCCGCTGGGGGAGGTGATGGAGCTGCAGCAGGAGATGTCTGACTGACATCTGACACAGTCAGTGTCTCTGCTGCAGCCCTTGAAGTCTTCAAAAGCTTCTTTCAGGGCTGCTGGAGCAGCCCCCCTGTTAAGTGCCTACTTACTGCATGGCACCAACTACAAAACTGAGCTCCTGTGCACAGAGGCGGGGTTATAGAGGAGTTGGCGCTAGGCATTCTGGGAACAGTCAAAGCTTTGAGCCTGTTGGTGCCTCGGATCAAGATCCTACTCTACACCCCAATGTCATTCCCTGTGGAGCCCAGTGTACCCCGCAGCAGTAAATGCTTTAAAGCAGAGGTTCTCAAACTTGGTCCTCGTGGGCCCACACAGTGCATGTTTTGCAGGTCTCCTCACAGAATCACAAGTGAAATAATTAGCTCCACCTGTGGACCTTTTAAAATGTGTCAGTGAGTAATTAATACACCTGTGCACCTGCTGGGTTACCTGCAAAACATGCACTGTGTGTGCCCCCGAGGACCGAGTTTGAGAACCTCTGCTTTAAAGCATCAGTAGTATGGTGGCAATAGAAACAATGGTTTCTTTTGTCTGTACTATTTAGAAGTGTTTTATTGACATTAGTGTATGAAAGATAATAAGAATTTACTTACCGATAATTCTATTTCTCGGAGTCCGTAGTGGATGCTGGGGTTCCTGAAAGGACCATGGGGAATAGCGGCTCCGCAGGAGACAGGGCACAAAAGTAAAGCTTTCCGATCAGGTGGTGTGCACTGGCTCCTCCCCCTATGACCCTCCTCCAAGCCAGTTAGGTACTGTGCCCGGACGAGCGTACACAATAAGGGAGGAATTTTGAATCCCGGGTAAGACTCATACCAGCCACACCAATCACACCGTACAACTTGTGATCTAAACCCAGTTAACAGTATGATAACAGCGGAGCCTCTGAAAAGATGGCTCACAACAATAATAACCCGATTTTTGTAACTATGTACAAGTATTGCAGATAATCCGCACTTGGGATGGGCGCCCAGCATCCACTACGGACTCCGAGAAATAGAATTATCGGTAAGTAAATTCTTATTTTCTCTATCGTCCTAGTGGATGCTGGGGTTCCTGAAAGGACCATGGGGATTATACCAAAGCTCCCAAACGGGCGGGAGAGTGCGGATGACTCTGCAGCACCGAATGAGAGAACTCCAGGTCCTCCTTAGCCAGGGTATCAAATTTGTAGAATTTAGCAAACGTGTTTGCCCCTGACCAAGTAGCTGCTCGGCAAAGTTGTAAAGCCGAGACCCCTCGGGCAGCCGCCCAAGATGAGCCCACCTTCCTTGTGGAATGGGCATTTACATATTTTGGCTGTGGCAGGCCTGCCACAGAATGTGCAAGCTGAATTGTATTACACATCCAACTAGCAATAGTCTGCTTAGAAGCAAGAGCACCCAGTTTGTTGGGTGCATACAGGATAACAGCAAGTCAGTTTTCCTGACTCCAGCCGTCCTGGAACATATTTTCAGGGCCCTGACAACATCTAGCAACTTGGAGTCCTCCAAGTCCCTAGTAGGTGCAAGGCACCACAATAAGCTGGTTCAGGTGAAACACTGACACCACCTTAGGGAGAGAACTGGGGACGAGTCCGCAGCTCTGCCCTGTCCGAATGGACAAACAGATATGGGCTTTTTTGAGAAAAAACCACCAATTTGACACTCGCCTGGTCCAGGCCAGGGCCAAGAGCATGGTCACTTTTCATGTGAGATGCTTCAAATCCACAGATTTGACTGGTTTTAAACCAATGTGATTTGAGGAATCCCAGAACTACGTTGAGATCCCACAGTGCCACTGGAGGCACAAAAGGGGGTTGTATATGCAATACTCCCTTGACAAACTTCTGGACTTCAGGAACTGAAGCCAATTCTTTCTGGAAGAAAATCGACAGGGCCGAAATTTGAACCTTAATGGACCCCAATTTGAGGCCCATAGACACTCCTGTTTGCAGGAAATGCAGGAAACGACCGAGTTGAAATTTCTTTGTGGGGCCTTCCTGGCCTCACACCACGCAACATATTTTCGCCACATGTGGTGATAATGTTGTGCGGTCACCTCCTTTCTGGCTTTGACCAGGGTAGGAATGACCTCTTCCGGAATGCCTTTTTCCCTTAGGATCCGGCTTTCCACCGCCATGCCGACAAACGCAGCTGCGGTAAGTCTTGGAACAGACATGGTACTTGCTGAAGCAAGTCCCTTCTTAGCGGCAGAGGCCATAAGACCTCTGTAAGCATCTCTTGAAGTTCCGGGTACCAAGTCCTTCTTGGCCAATCCGGAGCCATGAGTATAGTTCTTACTCCTCTACGTCTTATAATTCTCAGCACCTTAGGTATGAGAAGCAGAGGAGGGAACACATACACCGACTGGTACACCCACGGTGTTACCAGAACGTCCACAGCTATTGCCTGAGGGTCTCTTGACCTGGCGCAATACCTGTCCCGTTTTTTGTTCAGACGGGACGCCATCATGTCCACCTTTGGTATTTCCCAACGGTTTACAATCATGTGGAAAAAACTTCCCGATGAAGTTTCCACTCTCCCGGGTGGAGGTCGTGCCTGCTGAGGAAGTCTGCTTCCCAGTTTCCATTCCCGGGATGAAACACTGCTGACAGTGCTATCACATGATTTTCCGCCCAGCGAAAAGTCCTTGCAGTTTTTGCCATTGCCCTCCTGCTTCTTGTGTCGCCCTGTCTGTTTACGTGGGCGACTGCCGTGATGTTTTTCCCACTGGATCAATACCGGCTGACCTTGAAGCAGAGGTCTTGCTAAGCTTAGAGCATTATAAATTTACCCTTAGCTCCAGTATATTTATGTGGAGAAAAGTCTCCAGACTTGATCACACTCCCTGGAAATTTTTTCCTTGTGTGACTGCTCCCCAGCCTCTCGGGCTGGGCTCCGTGGTCACCAGCATCCAATCCTGAATGCCGAATCTGCGGCCCTCTAGAAGATGAGCACTCTATAACCACCACAGGAGAGACACCCTTGTCCTTGGATATAGGGTTATCCGCTGATGCATCTGAAGATGCGATCCGGACCATTTGTCCAGCAGATCCCACTGAAAAGTTCTTGCGTGAAATCTGCCGAATGGAATTGCTTCGTAGGAAGCCACCATTTTTACCAGGACCCTTGTGCAATGATGCACTGTTTTTAGGAGGTTCCTGACTAGCTCGGATAACTCCCTGGCTTTCTCTTCCGGGAGAAACACCTTTTTCTGGACTGTGTCCAGAATCATCCCTAGGCACAGCAGACGTGTCGTCGGGATCAGCTGCGATTTTGGAATATTTAGAATCCACCCGTGCTGTTGTAGCAGTATCCGAGATAGTGCTACTCCGACCTCCAACTGTTCCCTGGACTATGCCCTTATCAGGAGATCGTCCAAGTAAGGGATAATTAAGACGCCTTTTCTTCGAAGATGAATCATCATTTCGGCCATTACCTTGGTAAAGACCCGGGGTGCCGTGGACAATCCAAACGGCAGCGTCTGAAACTGATAGTGACAGTTCTGCACCACGAACCTGAGGTACCCTTAGTGAGAAGGGCAAATTTGGGACATAGAGGTAAGCATCCCTGATGTCCCGGGACACTATATAGTCCCCTTCTTCCTGGTTCGTTATCACTGCTCTGAGTGACTCCATCTTGATTTGAACCTTTGTAAGTGTTCAAAAAAATTTTTAGAATAAGTCTCACCTAGCCTTCTGGCTTCAGTACCACAATATAGTGTGGAATAATACCCCTTTTCTTGTAGTAGGAGGGGTAATTTAATTATCACCTGCTGGGAATACAGCTTGTGAATTTTTTCCCATACTGCCTCCTTGTCGGAGGGAGACCTTGGTAAAGCAGACTTCAGGAGCCTGCGAAGGGGAAACGTCTCGACATTCCAATCTGTACCCCTGGGATACTACTTGTAGGATCCAGGGGTCCTGTACGGTCTCAGCGCCATGCTGAGAACTTGTCAGAAGCGGTGGAACGCTTCTGTTCCTGGGAATGGGCTGCCTGCTGCAGTCTTCTTCCCTTTCCTCTATCCCTGGGCAGATATGATCTTATAGGGACGAAAGGACTGAGGCTGAAAAGACGGTGTCTTTTTCTGCAGAGATGTGACTTAGGGTAAAAACGGCGGATTTTCCAGCAGTTGCCGTGGCCACCAGGTCCGATGGACCGACCCCAAATAACTCCTCTTCCTTTATACGGCAATACACCTTTGTGCCGTTTGGAATCTGCATCACCTGACCACTGTCGTGTCCATAACATCTTCTGGCAGATATGGACATCGCATTTACTCTTGATGCCAGAGTGCAAATATCCCTCTGTGCATCTCGCATATATAGAAATGCATCCTTTAAATGCTCTATAGTCAATAAAATACTGTCCCTGTCAAGGGTATCAATATTTTTAGTCAGGGAATCCGACCAAGCCACCCCAGCTCTGCACATCCAGGCTGAGGCGATCGCTGGTCGCAGTATAACACCAGTATGTGTGTATATACTTTTTATGATATTTTCCAGCCTCCTGTCAGCTGGTCCTTGAGGACGGCCCTATCTATAGACGGTACCGCCACTTGTTTTGATAAGCGTGTGAGCGCCTTATCCACCCTAAGGGGTGTTTCCCAATGCGCCCTAACTTCTGGCGGGAAAGGGTATACCGCCCATAATTTTCTATCGGGGGGAACCCACGCATCATCACACACTTTATTTAATTTATCTGATTCAGGAAAAACTACGGTAGTTTTTTCACATCCCACATAATACCCTCTTTTGTGGTACTTGTAGTATCAGAAATATGTAACACCTCCTTCATTGCCTTTAACGTGTGGCCCTAATAAGGAATACGTTTGTTTATTCACCGTCGACACTGGATTCAGTGTCCCTGTCTGTGTCTGTGTCGACCGACTAAAGTAAACGGGCGTTTTAAAACCCCTGACGGTGTTTTTGAGACGTCTGGACCGGTACTAATTGTTTGTCGGCCGTCTCATGTCGTCAACCGACCTTGCAGCGTGTTGACATTATCACGTAATTTCCTAAATAAGCCATTCATTCCGGTGTCGACTCCCTAGAGAGTGACATCACCATTACAGGCAATTGCTCCGCCTCCTCACCAACATCGTCCTCATACATGTCGACACACACGTACCGACACACAGCACACACACAGGGAATGCTCTGATAGAGGACAGGACCCACTAGCCCTTTGGAGAGACAGAGGGAGAGTTTACCAGCACACACCAAAAACGCTATAATTATATAGGGACAACCTTATATAAGTGTTTTCCCTTATAGCATCTTTTTTATATATTTCTAACGCCAATTTAGTGCCCCCCCTCTCTGTTTTAACCCTGTTTCTGTAGTGCAGTGCAGGGGAGAGCCTGGGAGCCTTCCCTCCAGCCTTTCTGTGAGGGAAAATGGCGCTGTGTGCTGAGGAGATAGGCCCCGCCCCTTTTTCGGCGGCCTCGTCTCCCGCTCTTAACGGATTCTGGCAGGGGTTAAATATCTCCATATAGCCTCCGGAGGCTATATGTGAGGTATTTTTAGCCAAAATAGGTATTCATTTGCCTCCCAGGGCGCCCCCCTCCCAGCGCCCTGCACCCTCAGTGACTGCCGTGTGAAGTGTGCTGAGAGGAAAATGGCGCACAGCTGCAGTGCTGTGCGCTACCTTTAGAAGACTGAGGAGTCTTCTGCCGCCGATTCTGGACCTCTTCTTACTTCAGCATCTGCAAGGGGGCCGGCGGCAAGGCTCCGGTGACCATCCAGGCTGTACCTGTGATCGTCCCTCTGGAGCTGATGTCCAGTAGCCAAGAAGCCAATCCATCCTGCACGCAGGTGAGTTCACTTCTTCTCCCCTAAGTCCCTCGTTGCAGTGATCCTGTTGCCAGCAGGACTCACTGTAAAATAAAAAACCTAAGCTAAACTTTTCTAAGCAGCTCTTTAGGAGAGCCACCTAGATTGCACCCTTCTCGGCCGGGCACAAAAATCTAACTGGCTTGGAGGAGGGTCATAGGGGGAGGAGCCAGTGCACACCACCTGATCGGAAAGCTTTACTTTTGTGCCCTGTCTCCTGCGGAGCCGCTATTCCCCATGGTCCTTTCAGGAACCCCAGCATCCACTAGGACGATAGAGAAATAACAAAGTACTGGCCGGTACAGTTAAATGAATGTAGAAGGCCAGACACAATATATAACCATAGGTACAGTCAGAGGCTTTAGCCAAGGTGAAACCTATTGGTAAGATAAGCTACATCCTGCTCTGGAGTACACTAAGAAGTGTGTATACACATACAAACAGGATGGAAGAGGTATAAATTGCCTACTAACTGCTGGCCAACACCCCAAGAGGTGTCCCGGAGTCAGTTTTCATGGTAAGATAATGTAGTAGTTCCTATTGTACATCTTCTTGGCTCCCAGCACAATGGCAAACTGACGTATAGGGCTCAATTTAATGCAATGTGCCTACCCGTGATACACTACGACCACAGCATCTATAGTGGTGCACAGTAAAATGAGCAACGTTGGGCAACCATAAGTATCATCAATGTGCAAGATGCACATCAAATCTCAACGTTGCATTTCATTGAATTGCCCCATAGTCAGTGTCGAGCTGGGGCATGAAAGGCCCACCGGGGGGATGTAGTGGTAGGGGCCATGTTTAGGGGTGTAGCTAGTCTTTAGCCACCATATTGGTTTGCCTAACCATTAGAGAGTGCATGGTCTGGGTCCCTTTATAAATATATATGGTAAATACTGCCAACACATGCATAATAATGTACCAGATTAATACCAGATATGCACTGTACACAATACTCAATAGTACTGTGCAGTAAAAGGTAACATGTATAATTATAATCAGGTCTGGAACCTGATCCCTAGAGGAGGAAAAGGGGCCCACGGGGGGGTTTCCCACTGTGACCAATCCAACCCTGCCTATAGTGCAATTACTGAGCACCATGCCTCTAAATAATCACTATTACTGAGTATCGGACACAATCTCAGCGCAGTAAAGTGATTATTAATATGAGATTCTGAGCTTAGCAAAGTATTGCCATAGTGAAACCAGACAATACCTCTGCCGCAAACCAGTAAATATCTATTGTATTATTTTTGCCTGTGTGATACTTGAATGACAATGCATGCAATAACATGGAAACTGTATTATGGGAATAGAGCAGTTAAAATAAATCCCATCTAATATAAACTTCTTTGTAATAAACTGTTGCTGTATGTAAGTGAATCAGTAACTGGCTATGAGGAGTAATTTGCTTCACAAAACACACACACCCCCGTATGTCACAGGCAGACTTGTGAAATCAGTTTATTAGTTGTTGCAATGAAATCAAACAATGGATCGATTCCCATATACAATCAAAATGGTTAAATTAGTCTAATTAGTCTATCAGCAAGAATGAAAAGGTTTTGTTGGTATAAAACTACAAAATAGTCCCATCGTCACAGGGACCTCAAAAATATTGGCAGCATTATCTTCTAAAGATCGACAGTCAGTAGGACTGAGCGTATTATCTGGAATGGAAGTCACACAATGGACCATGTTTATTGTTACAGAGAACTGATTACTTACACTTCTGTGTAGAGGGATCTGGTATGAAATCCCGACTGTCAGAATCCCGACCTCTAGCGCAGCATGTCCACTCGCCGGCCAGCTTCGCCACACTATATTCCCCCTCAGGTGGTGGCGTGGACCCGAGTGGGAATACCGGGCAGCGGTTGGGATTTTGACCGCTGGCAGTTTCCCTGCTGTCGAGATTCCGGCGTCGGTATTTCCACCGCCAGGATCCAGTCGTTCGGGAAATTAACTGGGGATAAGATGGGCTGATTTAGTGCATCGGTCAGTACTACAGCAGTTTCCTGTAATGTTAGAAGGGCACTCAGAAATATGGCAGCTTGCAGTGAGCAATTTCTAGATATTTCTTGTCTCTCTGTAACATTCCAGAAAATGTTACAATATCATAATTATTTTAATACATGGATCTAAGGTGTGCGCAGCTGAAGATAAATTATATGGGTAGCCCCCAGGTACAGAATGCTAATGCAGTGGGAATGATGTACATTGATCTGTATTATACATTCATCACTTACAGGGGAGATTTAAAGTACATGTTTTGCACCACTTTAACAATCACATAGCGTTGTAACACACATTGCCCTATCGCTGCTTTATATAGCCACCATGGAATAAATATAACACATATTTAGAGTTCTGGAACGTTTGTGCTGGGTCTCAATGCCTTCATTTATCATAGATTCAATAAACTACAGCTCTGCAGGTTTACGAGGTTCCAGCCAGCCACACTGCAGACCTGACATTAAAGTAAGTGTTGAAAATGCAGCCTCCGAGCAGCTGTAGCTGGCCCCGTTATCAGGCTCCACAGCCTTCCAGAGCAAATCCTGTAGCATTGCACAGAGGGAGACTTTATTACTTATGCAGGTACGCATCTAGCCACAGCTCTCCAGACTCTTTAAGGGAGCTGCAAGAAATAGAAGGAGAATTAGAAAGCATTTGGCACATTTTAGATATTGGGAATTTTATTAATAATGGAAAATAATAGCTACAGACACCGTCTAGGCCAGTGGTTCTCAACCGCGGTCCTCAAGTACCCCCTAACAGTTCATGTTTTCCAGGTCTCCTCACAGGATTGCAAGTGAAATAATTTGCTCCACCTGTGGGTCTTTTACAATGTGTCGGTGAGTAATGAATACACCTGTTCAACTGCTAGGTGACCTGGAAAACATGAACTGTTGGGTGTACTTGAGGACCGAGGTTGAGAACCACTGGCTAGGTTACTCATTAAAATGGATTTAAAACTCTAATAACCCTTTCACGTTATAAAAATAACCCGTATATTGGTGGTCATTCCGAGTTGTTCGCTCGCAAGCTGCTTTTAGCAGCTTTGCACACGCTAAGCCGCCGCCTACTGGGAGTGAATCTTAGCTTATCAAAATTGCGAACGAAAGATTCGCAATATTGCAAAAAGACTTCTCTGTGCAGTTTCTGAGTAGCTCGAGACTTACTCTGCCAGTGCGATCAGTTCAGTGCTTGTCGTTCCTGGTTTGACGTCACAAACACACCCAGCGTTCGCCCAGACACTCCCCCGTTTCTCCAGCCACTCCCGCGTTTTTCCCAGAAACGGTAGCGTTTTTTCAAACACTCCCATAAAACGGCCAGTTTCCGCCCAGAAACACCCACTTCCTGTCAATCACACTCCGATCTCCAGAACGAAGAAAAAACCTCGTAATGCCGTGAGTAAAATATCAATCTTCATAGCAAATTTACTTGGCGCAGTCGCAGTGCGAACATTGCGCATGCGCAAATAGCGGAAAATCGCTGCGATGCGAAGAAAATTACCGAGCGAACAACTCGTAATGACCACCATTGCCGGGTCGACACGGGTCACTGTGCGGTGTGAAAGGGCCCATGGAGAATTCCCGGATCGCCTGACCCGGTAATTGAACCCGGGTTATAAGAAGGGTTATTCCCAGGTTGAATACCGGGTCAGTGGCAGTGTGAATGGGTTGCCAGGTCGATGCAACCCGGTACCCATTCACAGCATAGGGAGAGGCAGTGCGGAGATGACCTCATCTCCCAGCAACACCTCCCCCGATGCCGGCTCCGCCCCCGCTGCTATGGCAACCCTACCCGGCATATTGCCCGGTCTGCAAGCCAGATCTTAGGGTCCAAGGCCGGGTCCCACCCGGGAAGGACCCGTTTCCAATTCCCGGGTGGGTTCCGGATTAGAGATGTGGAAGGGGTACAAGGGGTAAATTTACTAAAGCTTCTAAAAGTGAAAAGAGGTGATGTTGCCCATAGCAACAGATTATGTCATTTCCTAGGATGTAATAAAGAAATAACAGATAATCTGATTGGTTGCTATGGACAATATAACCTCTATTCACTTTTAGAAGTTTTTGTAAATTTACTCCTACGTGTTTATACAAGTGCAAGTAAAACAGACAAATCTCTCATTCCTCTGCATTGAACAAATGATGCTCCTACTATAGGTGACATTCCAAGAAACAAAGGTAGAACAGACGTGTAAGAGCGCCTCCTTATAGAAGTTATTTGCTTCTGTACATTGATTTCCATCACATCCCTATTTCTTCCAAACTGTACTATGTTAAGATACGTCTGTGTTTAAAGAAATTGGGTTCCCATCAATACAACCCTCAGCGTTCCGCTGGTTGGGAAATGGGCTTTTCTACAAATACTGAAACTGTGGCACTTCCCAAACAGAAGATGAAGAACGTCCCATTATTCCTGAGATAGCCCTATATTCTTGCTGCTAACAATACATGGAGAGAGGTCAAAAGATATAACTCAAGAGTGAGACAGTGCAAGGCCCCACAGGCCTGGTTTATGTCACTTACTGAACTATATCAGCAAACGCAGTGAACAGTGGTTTGGACTGGTATTCAATGCTGTACTTCTTGCAGAGCGAGCGGACAAGAGGAGCGACCTTCCAGTAATTGTGCCGTGGCATAGTGGGGAATAAACTGTAGGCAGAAAGTGGCAATGGTGAAATAACAAGCTAGACAGAGATCAACTGCTTGTGCCCACCCTTAATTACTTACTGATGTTCAATCTGGAAATTGAGGTGACCACTGAACCAATCGTTAAACAGAGACTGGTCCACGTTACAAGTGGCTTGTAGCTGTAGGAAGTAAAAGGCAGACAAATGTGTAAGAGAGTATTACCAGTGACACAAAGCACTCAGGAACTACAGATGTGTACTCTTAAGGGGGAGGGGGGGGGGGGGGGTACACACAGAGAGTTCCGTGTTTAAAATCTAAGCAATAAGGATCTGTTGTGTGTATGCCCCCCAGCCCGCGCGTCGCTATTGCTAGATTGGCCTGCATGCAGGCTCAATCTAGCGGGTCGCTCACTTCAGCGCTGTGTGAAGTGAGCGGCCCTCCGTTGCGCTGTGCTGAGCGGGGGGAGAGATGTGTGCTGAGCGGTCTGTGTTAAGATCGCTCAGCACACATCTCTCCCGTCAGTACTGGCCTTTACATCTAGCCTCAGTACGCCATGCAGCGAGAGTTGCCTGGCGTAAGTGAGCCACCAGGTCCCGGGCAACTCTGCTAACGCTGGGTGTATATTGTCTGAGAGTGAGTCTGGATACGGAGCAGAACAGAAAGAAGCTGCGGCTGCTACATTGTAGCACTTCATTTACAGACTCAGTCACACACCATATACAAGTGTCATATATAGAATTAATCAGCACAGGCTCCTTGTGCATCCTAGTCACATTGTGTTGCAACTAACACACATTTCTGGCAAATAAGATGCAAAAAGACACCCAACGCTAGAAGGGTATAATCGCGACCAGGCATGCTGAGAGGGGCTGTTTGGCTTGACTGCAGCAAAGATGTATGAGGACACATCTGTACAAATGACTTCATTACTAACAATCTGATCTACAGTAGAAATCTAGACCTCCTGTACATGAATGGCTCCATAACAGATTACAAATAGAAACACTTCCCAGTACATGTCCAGGTGTGTAAATTCTGCTGGTCACTGTAAGGCCAAATAGTCACAAAATACCAGAGGAGAGGTCTCTACACTCAACATAATAGAAGCAAAGACACTGGGGCCAATAAGAGTGCACTGCTCGTGCCAAACAGAATGGCATGGTTTTACAGTGATGTGTCTAGATCCGAGGGCAGCAAAAAGATTCCCTCCCACCCAGGTCTAGATGGTCAGCAACGTGCAGATAAAGTTGCGCACCCAGTCAGGTGGATCTCCATGCACGGCTGCAAGTGGCAAGTATTTGCATACAGGGCATATGGGATTTTACGTATCTGGGTGGGAACTTGGTGTCTTTCTATGAAACTGGTCTTTTCAGGGTGGCAACAATGCAAGCGCACAGAACCACCCTGTCATGTGGGAGTGTCATGAGCGTGTAGCTAAGCTATACGCATGCGAGTCATACACACGGGGAAGGGAAGTCTGATTCTGAAAAATCCCTTGGCATCTAGCATGGTGTTGTTGCAAGTGCAGATACCAATGATGGTGATTGCTGCAAGTGACGTAAAAGGTCTGCAGAGAGGTGTAAAAATCAGAAGAGCAGCCTATTACCCCTTTCCAACCAGCCCTTTCATTGCTTACACGTCATCATTTTCCTCTTAAAGCTTTGTACTGCAGTGTGCGCTTCTCCGTCAAAGTGCAACATACAGAGTGCCCCAATAAAATCACAGGATGAGACCGCCAGCTCTCCTTTGGCTAAAAGTGGGCATCTGCCTCTCTGCACAGTACAACAACCCTAAAGCATACTTGGGCACTCTCCCAGATCCTGCGGAAGATTCCTGATTTTTTGGGTAGCCCCCTGCACACCCGGAAGAGCTGGCACCCCTCCCACATCCTGTCCACTTCCTAGTTAAGTGGGTCTGTCAGGAGGGGCGTGGCCTAATGATGGGACTCTATGGTAATTGCGTCACTTTAGCCTCGCGCCCTATTGAAATGTGTGTGAACCGTAGCATTTTTTTTTCAAGGGGGTGGGACCTAATGATGCAATAGTCCAACCCCGCCCCCATTACCACCCATCTGCTTATCATCTCTGGGCTTTTCCCACAGAGGAAAATACATATGTATGCCCTTAAGTCTGTACATCTATAATGATCTTGTATGTAAATATGACTAACAACAAAAGAGAAGTAGATAATGCTGCTCACCTGCGTAGAAAGCCACTCTTTGTTCTGGTCATAGTCTATGTTCATTGGAATGTGATTCATCTGTGTCACCCACACAAACCAGTTGCTCTCCAGGAATCTAAAATACAATTAAATCACATATATAGAATCACATTAGCCATGCATTTCTAGAGCTGCTCTCCTTATACATACCTTGAAGAACTTATTATCAGGCAGTAGTTTAGTAACCTTGCCTCAACACAAGTGAGATAATAAAACTGACCTCAGAACAAGTTACTAATCTGGAACATATATTACTGCTCCGGAGTGCAATGAATAAAACAAGCCCAGAAGGTTCTGTAACCTGACAGGTCATCACACAGTGACTGCTTTTGGACTTTAACAAAAACAGTGTGTACCAGTAATACAGTAACTTTACCATGGTCAGTACTACTTACACATACGGGAAAGGCTCCACCCCCTTTGTGACATTATCCCAATACACCAAACCACAGGTATAACAGAGGACATAACTCTGGCACCTGTGGGGGCAGATGTATTAAGCTTGTGAGAAGTGATAAAGCAGTGATAAGTGTAAGGTGATAATGCACCAGCCAATCAGCTCCAATATGTAAATTGACAGGAGCTGATTGGCTGCTGCATTATCACCTTGTACTTATCACTGCTTTATCACTTCTCCCCCCTACTTAAGCTACAGAGCTATATCTGGAGACTAGAACACAAATGTTCTGGAACCTGAGAGGAGCATATTCTATTCTAATATATGAGGTGTATTCTAAAAACCAGTCAGAGTCTAGATTTTTATAGAATGTGCTAGCTAAATGAAAACTAGAATCCGATTGATCTCTTTAGAAGTCTTGAACACACAGGACACATCTCCGACTGCTCTGGACCAGCCAAACCACTGTACCTAGGAGCAGTTACCAATACAGGAACCACAGCTCAGCTTTCGGGGAACAGACTACAAATATTCACAGCAATTATATAAATGCATTTGCCTACCCAGAATGTAGAACATTAGAACAATGCCCATCTGCATAATGCAGTTATTACCTAGGAACCTGGGAAAACACAGTTCATTGTTTCTCTGCTAACGATTTCCAATGTGGTACTACTTACCTGACTAACATGAACATGCTGATGGTGCCACCGATCCCAATGAGAGGGAAATAGCACAGGGAAAATCTCACGTAGAATGAAATCATCCAGGCCATGTCCTGTGGGGCGGAAATAAACATGGTCTGAAATGACTTCATAACAATAAGACTCCTGTACAGCTTTGAAACCCTGAGGCACTACTTCTCTCTAGTGACTTTCCACGCCTGGTATTGTACACATGAACCCATTTCACAGGTAGATCTATACAATACAGCAATTAGACACTACGCTCGTAGATAAATCATCTGGAAAGTCTCTAGTTGTAGGTTCATACTTAGCTGCTCAAACACACAAGCGGTGTCCTGCCTCTCCATGTAATACAAAAATAAGAATTTACTTACCGATAATTCTATTTCTCGGAGTCCGTAGTGGATGCTGGGGTTCCTGAAAGGACCATGGGGAATAGCGGCTCCGCAGGAGACAGGGCACAAAAAAGTAAAGCTTTTACCAGATCAGGTGGTGTGCACTGGCTCCTCCCCCTATGACCCTCCTCCAGACTCCAGTTAGGTACTGTGCCCGGACGAGCGTACACAATAAGGGAGGCAATTTGAATCCCGGGTAAGACTCATACCAGCCACACCAATCACACCGTACAACTTGTGATCTAAACCCAGTTAACAGTATGATAATAGAAAGAGCCTCTTAAAGATGGCTCCTTAACAATATAACCCGAATTTGTTAACAATAACTATGTACAGTATTGCAGATAATCCGCACTTGGGATGGGCGCCCAGCATCCACTACGGACTCCGAGAAATAGAATTATCGGTAAGTAAATTCTTATTTTCTCTATCGTCCTAAGTGGATGCTGGGGTTCCTGAAAGGACCATGGGGATTATACCAAAGCTCCCAAACGGGCGGGAGAGTGCGGATGACTCTGCAGCACCGAATGAGAGAATTCCAAGTCCTCTTTTGCCAGGGTATCAAATTTGTAGAATTTTACAAACGTGTTTTCCCCCGACCACGTAGCTGCTCGGCAGAATTGTAATGCCGAGACCCCTCGGGCAGCCGCCCAAGATGAGCCCACCTTCCTTGTGGAATGGGCCTTAACAGATTTAGGCTGTGGCAGGCCTGCCACAGAATGAGCAAGTTGAATTGTGTTACAAATCCAACGAGCAATCGTCTGCTTAGAAGCAGGGGCACCCAACTTGTTGGGTGCATATAGTATCAACAGCGAGTCAGATTTTCTGACTTCAGCCGTCCTTGAAATGTATATTTTTAAGGCTCTGACAACGTCCAACAACTTGGAGTCCTCCAAGTCGCCAGTGGCCGCAGGCACCACAATAGGTTGGTTCAGGTGAAACGCTGATACCACCTTAGGGAGAAAATGCGGACGAGTCCTCAGTTCTGCCCTATCCGAATGGAAGATTAGATAAGGGCTTTTATAAGATAAAGCCGCCAATTCAGATACTCTCCTGGCGGAAGCCAGGGCCAGTAACATAGTCACTTTCCATGTGAGATATTTAAAATCCACCTTTTTCAATGGTTCAAACCAATGGGATTTGAGGAAATCTAAAACTACATTTAGATCCCACGGTGCCACCGGAGGCACCACAGGAGGCTGTATATGCAGTACTCCTTTAACAAAAGTCTGTACCTCAGGAACTGAGGCCAATTCTTTTTGGAAGAATATTGACAGGGCCGAAATTTGAACCTTAATAGATCTCAATTTGAGACCCATAGACAATCCTGATTGTAGGAAATGTAGGAAACGACCCAGTTGAAATTCCTCCGTCGGAACACTCCGATCCTCGCACCACGCGACATATTTTCGCCAAATGCGGTGATAATGTTTCGCGGTGACTTCCTTCCTTGCCTTAATCAAGGTAGGAAAGACTTCTTCTGGAATGCCTTTCCCTTTTAGGATCTGGCGTTCAACCGCCATGCCGTCAAACGCAGCCGCGGTAAGTCTTGAAAGAGACAGGGACCCTGTTGTAGCAGGTCCCTTCTCAGAAGTAGAGGGCACGGGTCGTCCGTGACCAACTCTTGAAGTTCCGGGTACCAAGTCCTTCTTGGCCAATCCGGAGCCACTAGTATTGTTCTTACTCCTCTTCACCGTATAATCTTCAATACCTTTGGTATGAGAGGCAGAGGAGGAAACACATATACTGATTTGTACACCCAAGGTGTTACCAGTGCGTCCACAGCTATTGCCTGTGGATCTCTTGACCTGGCGCAATACTTGTCCAGTTTCTTGTTGAGGCGAGACGCCATCATGTCTACCATTGGTCTTTCCCAACAGTTTATTAGCATGTGGAAGACTTCTGGATGAAGACCCCACTCTCCCGGGTGAATATCGTGTCTGCTGAGGAAGTCTGCTTCCCAGTTGTCCACGCCCGGGAAGAACACTGCTGACAGTGCTATTACGTGATTCTCCGCCCAGCGAAGAATCTTGGCAGCTTCTGCCATTGCACTCCTGCTTCTTGTGCCGCCCTGTCTGTTTACATGGGCGACCGCCGTGATGTTGTCCGACTGAATCAACACCGGTTTTCCTTGCAGGAGTGGTTCCGCCTGGCTTAGAGCATTTTAGATTGCTCTTAGTACCAGAATGTTTATGTGAAGAGACTTTTCCAGGTTCGTCCATACCCCCTGGAAGTTTCTTCCTTGTGTGACTGCTCCCCAACCTCTCAGGCTGGCGTCCGTGGTCACCAGGATCAAATCCTGTATGCCGAATCTGCGGCCCTCCAATAGATGAGCCTTTTGCAACCACCACAGAAGATATACCCTTGTCCTTGGCGACAGGGTTATTCGCAGGTGCATCTGAGGATGCGACCCTGACCATTTGTCCAACAGATCCCTTTGGAAAATTCTTGCATGGAATCTGCCGAATGGAATTGCTTCGTAAAAAGCCACCATTTTTCCCAGGACTCTTGTGCATTGATGTACAGACACCTTTCCTGGTTTTAGGAGGTTCCTGACAGGTCGGATAACTCCTTGGCTTTTTCCTCGGGAAGAAAAACCTTTTTCTGAACCGTGTCCAGAATCATCCATAGGAACAGCAGACGTATCGTCGGAAAACAGCTGCGATTCTTGGAATATTTAGAATCCAGTCGTGCCGTCGAAGAACTACTTTAGATAGTGCTCTTCCGACCTCCAACTGTTCTCTGGAACTTGCCCTTTTCAGGTCGTGCAAGTAAGGGATAATTTAGATGCCTTTTTTCTTTGAAGAAACATCTTTTCGGCCATTACCTTGGTAAAAAGGCCCGGGGTGCCGTGGATAATTCAAACGGCATCGTCTGAAACTGATATTGACAGTTCTGTACCACGAACCAGAGGTACCTTGATGAGAAGGACAAAATTTGGACATGGAGGTAATCCTTGATGTCCAGGGACACCATATAGTCCCCTTTTTTCCGGTTCGCTATCAATGCTCTGAGTGACTTTATCTCGATTTGAACCTTTTATGTAAGTGTTCAAAACATTTTAGATTTAGACTATGTGTCACCAAGCCGTCTGGCTTCAGTACCACAATATAGTGTGGAAAAATAATACCCTTTTCCTTGTCGTAGGAGGGGTACTTTGATTATCACCTGCTGGATATACAGCTTGTGAATTGTTTCCAATGCTGCCTCCCTGTCGGAGGGAGCCGTTGGTAAAGCAGACTTCAGGAACCTGCGAGGAGAAGATGTCTCGACTCTCCAATCTTTACCCCTGGGATAATACTCGTACGATCTAGGGGTCAACTTGCGAGTGATCCCACTGCGCCCTGAGACTCTTGAGACTACCCCCCCACCTTGAGTCCGCTTGCACGGCCCCAGCGTCATGCTGAGGACTTGGCAGACGCGGTGGAGGGCTTCTTTTCCTGGGAAAGGGCTGCCTGCTGCAGTCTACTTCCCTTACCTCTATGTCTGGGCAGATATGACTGGCCTTTTGCCTGCATGCCCTCATGGGAAAGGAAAGATTGAGGCTGAAAAGACGGTGTCTTTTTTAGCTGAGATGTAACTTGGGGTAAAAAGGTTGGATTTCCCAGCTGTTGCTGTGGTCCCCAGGTCCGATTGACCGACCCCCAAATAACTCCTTCCCTTTATACAGCAATACTTCCATCTGCCGTATGGGATCTGTATCACCTGACCACTGTCGTGTCCCTGACATCTTCTGGGAGATATGGACAACGCACTTATCTTGATGCCAGAGAGCAAATATCCCTCTGTGCATCTCACATACATATATATAGAATGCATCCTATTAAATGCTCTACATGAATAAAATATTTTCAGTCAGGGAATCCGACCAAGCCAACCCAGCACTGCATCTCCAGGCTGATGGCGATCGCTGGTCGCAGTATAACCACCGTATGTGTGTATATACTTTTTAGGATATTTTTCCAGCTTCCTATCAGCTGGCTCCTTGAGGGCGGCCGTATCTGGAGACGGTAACGCCACTTGATAAGCGTGTGAGCGCCTTATCACCCTAAGGGGTGTTTCCCAACGTACCCTAATTTCTGGCGGGAAAGGGTATAACGCCAATATTTGCTATCGGGGTAACCCTACGCATCATCACACACTTCATTTTATTTTATCTGATTCAGGAAAAACTACAGGTAGTTTTTTCACTCCCACATAATACCCTTTCTTGTGGTACTTGTAGTATCAGAAACACGTAACACCTCCTTCATTGCCCTTAACGTGTGGCCCTAATGAGAAATACGTTTGTTTATTCACCGTCGACACTGTATTCAGTGTCCGTGTCTGTGTCTGTGTCGACCGACTGAGGTAAATGGGCGTTTTTAAAAACCCCTGACGGTGTTTCTGAGACGCCTGGACCGGTCCTAATAGATTGTCGGCCGTCTCATGTCGTCAACCGACCTTGCAGCGTGTTGACATTCTCACGTAATTCTCTAAATAAGCCATCCATTCCGGTGTCGACTCCCTAGAGAGTGACATCACCATTACAGGCAATTTCTCCGCCTCCTCACCAACATCGTCCTCATACATGTCGACACACACGTACCGACACACAGCACACACACCGGGAATGCTCTGACAGAGGACAGGACCCACTAGCCCTTTGGGGAGACAGAGGGAGAGTCTGCCAGCACACACCAAAAACGCTATAATTATATAGGGACAACCTTATATAAGTGTTTCTCCCTTATAGCATCTTTTATATATATACAATATCGCCAAAATCAGTGCCCCCCCTCTCTGTTTTAACCCTGTTTCTGTAGTGCAGTGCAGGGGAGAGCCTGGGAGCCTTCTCTCCAGCTTTTCTGTGAGAGAAAATGGCGCTGTGTGCTGAGGAGATAGGCCCCGCCCCTTTTTCGGCGGGCTCGTCTCCCGCTATTTTTGAAGTTAGGCAGGGGTTAAATATCTCCATATAGCCTCTGTGGGCTATATGTGAGGTATTTTTTGCCTCTAATAAGGTTTTTATTTGCCTCTCAGAGCGCCCCCCCCAGCGCTCTGCACCCTCAGTGACTGTTGTGTGAAGTGTGCTGAGAGGAAAATGGCGCACAGCTGCAGTGCTGTGCGCTACCTTAAGAAGACTGAGGAGTCTTCAGCCGCCGATTTTGGACCTCTTCTCTCTTCAGCGTCTGCAAGGGGGCCGGCGGCGCGGCTCCGGTGACCATCCAGGCTGTACCTGTGATCGTCCCTCTGGAGCTAGTGTCCAGTAGCCAAGCAGCAAATCCACTCTGCACGCAGGTGAGTTCACTACTTCTCCCCTAAGTCCCTCGTTGCAGTGATCCTGTTGCCAGCAGGACTCACTGTAAAGTAAAAAACCTAAGCTAAACTTTCTCTAAGCAGCTCTTTAGGAGAGCCACCTAGATTGCACCCTTCTCGTTCGGGCACAAAATCTAACTGGAGTCTGGAGGAGGGTCATAGGGGGAGGAGCCAGTGCACACCACCTGATCTGGTAAAAGCTTTACTTTTTTGTGCCCTGTCTCCTGCGGAGCCGCTATTCCCCATGGTCCTTTCAGGAACCCCAGCATCCACTTAGGACGATAGAGAAATAAAGGGTTGGGAATGGAATCCCGGCGGCCCGGATCCGGGAGGTCAGTATTCCGACGCCGGGATCCTGGACGTCAGAATGCCAGGAGGCGGCGAGCGCAACTAAGCTCCTTGCAGGCTCGCTGCGATCACCACGCTGTGGACTCAGTGGCTCGCCACAGGTTCTATTCTCATTCTATGGGTGTCGTGGGACACCTACGAGTGGGAATACCCCTGGCACAGCTGACGGTGTTCTCGGCGGTCAGGATCCCCGT
Organism: Pseudophryne corroboree; assembly: GCF_028390025.1. Classification (NCBI taxonomy): domain Eukaryota; kingdom Metazoa; phylum Chordata; class Amphibia; order Anura; family Myobatrachidae; genus Pseudophryne; species Pseudophryne corroboree. The sequence goes on along the minus strand of NC_086454.1, from coordinate 68,407,129 downwards.
GACGGTATTCTGACCCCGGGATATTCCAAAAATACATTGTATACTGTATGTGTTGCCGGCTTTTAAGTACCACACAAATAGCAATTCACTCTTTATAACAGCCCAGGATCAGCAAATACTGACAACTGCCCCATGAATGGAGTTGGGCAGACAAGCCATTGCTATTCCTTTCGCGCCTACATGCTTTGCAAATTATATCATAAGGGCTCCACCAAATTCTGCACACCACAGGGCATCATGTCATCACTCCCTGATCCATTTCATAGGGGCAGTGGGTGGTATCAGGGAGGTTGGTCTACTCTGCCAGAAGTCCGCTCCAACATTCCCGAGTCTCCTGCACATTCCGGGACCACAGGCAGGTATGATGTAAAGACATCTGCAAAGCTAAGCCGACTGGTTTTCCCAGGAACATTCAAGGACCAGTAAGTGGGTGATCACCTGCAATTGTGTGAGGCAGAGTAGGTGCCTTTACACAGATGAAGGAGCATTTGTTACATTTGTGAAATGATCCACGGAGCAATTTATACTTACTTGCCATAATGGGCCTGATCACGCAGATCTCTGTTCTCGGACGCAAACAGTGAGTTTGTGCATTCAGCGCACACAATTAACATAGTAACTAAGGTTGAAAAAAAGACAATTGTCCATCGAGTTCAACCTATTTGTGGTCTCCTATGCAGTCCTATTATAGGACTAGTTATTTTTATGTTAGGACTAGTTATATTAACTATAATGCGTGCCTACGCACCATAACCCTGAATATCTTTATCCTTTGCCTAACCCATTCTTAAAGGTGTTAACGGATTCCGCAATTACTACTCTCTCAGGCAGGGAATTCCAAACATGTATTGTCCTTACAGTGAAAAAACCTTTTCGCCTCAATGTGCGGAAACTCCTCTTCTCTAACCTAAGCGAGTGACCACTTGTTCTCTGTGCTGATCTTATAGAAAACAGGTCCCTCCCAAGCTCTGTGTATTGACCCCTTATATATTTGTAGATGTTGATCATGTCCCCTCTTAGTCTCCTCTTTTCCAATGTAAACATGCCTAGCCTTGCATGGGTATGTCCGTCCTATTGCTATTCTGTGCGTATGGGAAAGGGAAGCCGGTTTCTGACAGATCATGGGGCAAGTGCAGATACTAATAATGACAGTTGCGGTGAACGGCGTAAAAATCAACAGGCGGCACGGGTTCCTGCATGCATACACACAAACCCTGCATTAGATGATCGGATGCTCGTATTGCATACGGTAGTAAAACAGGCTACCACGGCTGCCCACAGCTACGGCCCCCACTAACGAGTATAATGTACTTACCACCCACTGCTTGCGATGTACAGCAAAGTAGAATATATACCACTGAAAATAAAGAGGGAGCAGTGCTGGAGGACCAACTACAATATAGAGAGAACAGAGTATAACATTACCATACAGCAATGTAAGGGTGGGAACAATGTTCTCCACGTATATACAGGGACATATACTCACTCAAAAAGAAGTACTTGTGCTGGTGATTATACGGCATATATTTCTTTTTCTTTATTCCAAGCTGTAAAGGAATGACAGACAGGAAAAAGATATTCTCAGATAGTATCTATCCTATCATCTATGGCAGTGGTTCCCAAACTGTGTGCCGTGGCACCCTGGGGTGCCGCGGGACACTTGCAGGGGTGCTTCAGGTTGGTGGTCAAGGACCAATTCAAACTATTTATTGTCAATTTAATAGGCAAAACCAGTGCTGATGGCTTCCAGTTATAAAATATGTGGACAAACAGAAGCAAATCTTGTCCCTCACCACACAACTGACCCTAAGGATGACATATAAACATAATTTACTTAATCTAATATTTTTTTCGAAATTTCTCAATAAGAAACTTGTGGCCTAGGGGTGCCGTGAAAAAAAATCTGACACTCCAGGGTGCCGTGACTCACAAAAGTTTGGGAACCACTGATCTATGGAGTAATCTGGTCACATGACCTGTGGTCACGCTCAATCCTTATAGGCTGGACTTTTCAAATGTATTCTAGTCTCACAAACTCTGGTCCTGAGAGGCTTGCTACCTGTTCCAGCGAAAATGGTGGGATTAATATAGCAATACCACCTAACAAGCTTGGATTCCAAATTAGTAGGAGTACAGTGGACTGCTGGAAATTCTTCTACTTCCAAGGAGTGGTTTAGTATTATGTCATGGCTCTAAATGTTCTATTTTATGTCAAAGTTTTTAATTTTATATTATTAGGATATTAAATCCATTTACAAGACTGTGAGGAATTTTTGTGGTGTGTTTGGTGTTGGGCAGTAATTACAGAGACCCAGTAAGCCATTACATCATATCCATTCCTTCTGCAAGGGAGGAGGAACTTATGGTGCCCATACACTTGTGCGATGCCCAGCGACACAACATCGCAGGGCATCGCACCGGCAATTCAGGTGCGATGAAATCGCACCTGAACTGCCAAAGTGATTACCATGCGATCATGCAATAGATCGCATGGTAATCACATGATCGGCACATCACCGCAGAGTGTGAGCGGCCTCTGGCCGCTCCGGGCGGGTGCCCATCGCAGTGCGATATATCGCATGTGGTTTTTCGATCGTACTGTGATGCGAGAAATATTATGTACAGCACATACTGAGACGCGACATTCGAGTGGCGTGCCCGCGCATCGGGTCTCAAAGTACCTAACATGTGCATACAATCCTTCGATTTCTCTCACAGATGCGGTCGAAATCGAAGGATAGCACCTAATATCTCATAAGTGTATGGGCACCATTACCCTAGGATATCAGATAAGCCCAAAAATAGGATTTTAATTACCTACCAGTAAATCCTTTTCTCGTAGTCCGTAGAGGATGCTTGGGTCCACATTAGTACCATGGGGTATAGACGGGTCCACTAGGAGCCATTGGCACTTTAAGAGTTTGAGAGTGTGGGCTGGCTCCTCCCTCTATGCCCCTCCTACCAGACTCGGTTTAGAAACTGTGCCCGAGGAGACTGACATCTTCGAGAGAAGGATTTAACACAGAAAGTGGCGAGATTCACACCAGCTCACACACAGAAGGCAAACCAAGCTAACAAGCTTGGAAACTCAGCAACCGCTGAAACAGTACTTACCAAGTAACAATGCAGTACTTAACTAAATACAAAGTTGTACTGAACCAGAAAACCACTGCAGGAAAACGAAACGCTGGGCGGGCGCCCAGCATCCTCTACGGACTAGGAGAAAAGGATTTACCGGTAGGTAATTAAAATCCTATTTTCTCTTATGTCCTAGAGGATGCTGGGGTCCACATTAGTACCATGGGGATGTACTAAAGCTCCCAGAAAAGGAGGGAGAGCACGGCGGCTCCTGCAGAACAGATTGACCAAACTTTAGATCCTCAGAGGCCAAAGTATCGAAGTTGTAGAACTTTGCGAACATGTTCGACCCCGACCAAGTAGCCGCTCGGCAGAGTTGTAAAGCCGAGACACCCCAGGCAGCCGCCCAGGAAGACCCCACCTTACGAGTAGAGTGGGCCTTAACAGACGTAGGACACGGCAAGCCTGCCATATAATATGCATGCTGGATAGTGAACCTGATCCAGCGAGAGATCATCTGCTTAGAAGCAGGACACCCAATTTTCTTCGGATCATACAGGACAAAGAGAGAGTCCGATTTTCTGTGATGAGCAGTCCTCTTCACGTAGATTTTTAGAGCCCTTACAACATTTAAGGACTTTGATGAAATTGAGGAGTCAGTCGCAACTGGCACCACAATAGGTTGGTTGATATGAAATGCCGACACAACCTTCGGAAGAAACTGCTGACGTGTCCGAAGCTCGGCTCTATCTTCATGGAAGATCAAGTATGGGCTTTTACATGACAAAGCCCCCAACTCCGACACACGTCTAGCAGAAGCTAAGGCCAACAAAGTGACAGCCTTCCACGTGAGAAACTTGACCTCAACCTCCTGTAGAGGCTCAAACCAGTCCGACTGGAGGAACTGCAACACAACGTTAAGATCCCAGGGCCCCGTATGCGGTACAAAGGGAGGTTGGATGTGCAGAACTCCCTTCAAAAAAGTGTGAACCTCAGGGAGGGCAGCCAAATGTTTCTGGAAGAAAATGGATAGGGCCGAAATTTGGACTTTTATGGATCCCAACCTCAGGCCCATATCCACACCTGCTCGCAGGAAGAGGAGAAAACGTCCCAGTTGAAACTCCACCGTAGGAAACTTCTTGGACTCACACCAAGATACATATCTTTTCCAAATACGATGGTAATGTTCAGACGTTACTCCTTTCCTAGCCTGTATCAGGGTAGGAATAACCTTGTTCGGAATGCCCTTCCGAGCTAGTATCTGGTGTTCAACCTCCATGCCGTCAAATGTAGCCCTGGTAAGTCTTGATATGCGAACAGCCCCTGCTGCAACAGGTCCTCCCGAAGAGGAAGAGGCCTCGGCTCTTCTAGCAGTAGATCCAGAAGATCCACGTACCAAGCCCTTCTTGGCCAGTCTGGAGTAATGAGGATCGCTTGAACCCTTGTTCTCTTTAGCACTCTTGGAATGAGTGGAAGTGGTGGAAACATGTACACCGACTGGAAAACCCACGGAGTCAACAGGGCGTCCACCGCCACTGCTTGCGGGTCCCTCGACCAGGAACAATATCGCCGAAGCTTCTTGTTGAGACAAGAGGCTATCATGTCTATTTGGGGTACACCCCAAAGATCTGATGCCTCCTTGAACACCTCCGGATGGAGACCCCACTCCCCTGGATGGAGATCGTGTCTGCTGAGGAAGTCCACTTCCCAGTTGTCTACTCCCGGAATAAAGATTGCCGACAACGCCAACGCGTGTTTTTCTGCCCAGAGGACTATTCTTGTTACCTCGGACATTGCAGCTCTGCTTTTCGTTCCGCCCTGTCGGTTTATGTAAGCTACTGTCATTACATCGTCCGACTGCACTTGAATGGCCCGATTTATCAGAAGATGGAGAAGACCGTTGTAGACGGCTCTTAGTTCCAGAATGTTTATCGGTAGGCCAGCTTCCAGACTTGACCACCTTCCATGGAAGGTTTCCCCTTGAGTGACTGCGCCCCAGCCCCGGAGACTTACATCCGTGGTTAGAAGGATCCAGTCCTGAATCCCGAACCTGCGGCCCTCCAGAAGGTGAGGCAATTGTAGCCACCAGAGGAGTGGAATCCTGGCCTTTGGCGACAGACGTATTCTCTGGTGCATGTGTAGATGAGATCCCGACCACTTCTCCAGGAGATCTAGTTGGAAGGACCGAGCATGAAATCTCCCGTACTACAGAGCCTCGTAAGAGGCCACTATCTTCCCCAGAAGGCGAATGCACTGATGAACCGACACCCGGGCTGGCTTTAGGACATCCCGGATCATTGTTTGTATCACCAAGGCTTTTTCATCTGGAAGAAACACCCTCTGCACTTCCGTGTCGAGGATCATTCCCAGAAAGGACAACCTCCTGGTTGGTTCCAAATGTGATTTTGAAAGATTCAGGATCCAACCGTGTTCCCTGAGTAGATGGGTCGTGAGAACTATGGACTGTAACAGCTTCTCCTTGGACGATGCCTTTATCATCAGATCATCCAGATATGAAATTATGTTCACCCCGTGTCTGCAGAGGAGAACCATCATTTCTGCCATCACCTTGGTGAACACCCTCGGTGCTGTGGAGAGACCGAATGGTAGGGCCTTGAATTGAAAATGACAGCCCAACAGTGCGAATCGGAGATAAGCTTGATGCGGCGGCCAAACCTGAATGTGTAGCTACGCGTCCATGATATCCATGGATACCAGGAATTCCCCCTCCTCCATACCTGATATCACCGTCTTTAGAGACTCCATTTTGAAATTTAACTCCCTTAGGAAAGGGTTTAATGATTTTAAGTGCAGAATGGGCCTGACCAAACTATCCGGTTTCTGTACCATGAAAAGGTTCGAATAGTAACCTTTGTTTTGTATATGGGGAGGAACTGGCTTCCTGCAAAGCTGTCAAGCCTGATTTGAAGAACCGGTGAGGAGGGAGATCTTGAAATTCCAGCCTGTACCCCTGGGACACAATGTCTTGCACCCAGGGATCCAGGCCGGACGACACCCAGACGTAACAGAAATGCCTGAGTCTCGCCCCCACCGGTCCCACCTCCAGGCCGCACGGTCCATCGTCATGCTGAGGACTTTGGTGTACCCGTAGTAGGTTTCTGTTCCTGGGAGCCCGCCGCAGCAGGTTTCTTGGATTTTGGCCGACCTCCTCTAAAGAAGGTGTTAGACGGCTTGGCCTTTCTTGCTTTGGCAGTCCGAAAATGATTGAGATGCAGCTGAGAAAAGGGTTTCTTCGTAGCAGGTGCAGCTGAGGGAAGAAAAGGAGACTTACCCGCTGTAGCCGTGGAAATCCACGCATCCAACGCTTCCCCAAAGAGAGCCCGACCTGTGTAGGGTAGGGTCTCCACACCTCTCCTGGATTCCGCGTCGGCAGACCACTGGCACAGCCAAAGTCTTCTACGAGCTGAGACAGACATGGAATATATCCCTGCAGCCATGGAACCCAGGTCTTTCATGGATTCCACCATAAATCCTGCAGAATCCTGAATGTTACATAAAAACAATTCAACATCACTTTTATCCATTGTATCCAAATCCTCAAGTAACGTGCCTGACCACTTTACTATAGCTTTGGAAATCCATGCACAGGCAATAGTAGGACGTAGTATCGCCCCTGAAGCCGTGTATATGGATTTAAGCGTAGTGCCAATTTTACGATCAGCCGGCTTTTAAGGCGGTAGATCCTGGAACAGGTAAATCCACCTTTTTTGAGAGTCTGGATACAGACACGTCCACTATGGGTGGGTTTTCCCATTTTTTCCTATCCTCCTCAGGGAAGGGGAAAGCAACCAGAACCCTTCTAGGGATCTGGAATTTTTTCTCCGGGTTTTCCCATGCTTTCTCAAATATAGCATTTAATTCTTTGGACGCAGGGAAGGTTAGCGAGGCTTTCTTATTGTCAGTGAAGTAAGCCTCCTCGACATAGCCTCTATCATCAACTGCACCCCTTTTGCATGAGATGCCGCCCCCGCAGCACATCCCCCTCACTGTCTGCCGTGTCAGAATCGGTATCCGTGTCATCTTGCATAACTTGGGCAAGAGCACGTTTGTGGGAACATACACCAGGGGGTCCTGAGGTAACAGAACCGGGCCAAACTGCCATAGAGTTCTGTAAAACCTGAGTTGCAGATTCATTCTGTGCAACCCTAGTAGAAATCATAGTTTTAATAGGGTATAACCATTCAGGCTCCCTTGCTGGTATCTGTGCTAAACCAGTGCAATCCTGATTGCATGGAATGGGATCATCCTGAGAGGACATATCCTCTGCAGCATATGACACAGAGGGGGTAATTCCAACCCGTTCGCACGCAGCGGTTTATCGCTGCGGTACAAACAGGTCCAGAATGCGCGAGCGCGACGCTGCCCGGCGACAGGGGTCGCCGGGTTACGTCACGGCTAACAAAGGAATCGGTCGCAGAGCCGACTGCAAAGAAGATTGACAAGAAGAAGGCGTTCCTGGGCAGATCCGGACCGTGGGAGACTGTTTTCGGGGAGTGATAAGGAAAACGCAGGCGTGTCCAGCAGAACGGAGGGCGGATGTCTGACGTCAAAGCCGGCTCTAGCATCACAGAGATCGTCGCTCAGGGTAAGTATGTCCATGGCTGGTCTACTTCTGCTTGAAATTTATTTTGCTTAGCAGGGCTGCACAAGCGATCGGAGCCCTGCTAAGGTAAAATACACTCCCCCATAGGCGTGTACTAGTTGATCGCAGCAGCAGCAAAAAGTTGCTGGCTGCGATCAACTCGGAATGACCACCAGAGTCCCTGGACATAGCTTAATGGAGACCACAGACACTCCACACACACACAGGGGAGGACAGACAGAGTTTCACCCCCAAGAATGGCAAGAGAGACACATAGATTAGAGCCAACCCACACACAACGCTTCTAAGGTATAGGGAGACACCCAAGCAGCACTGACTGTGCACCTTAATAGGTTACACAGGCTTTATACAGTCTCCCCCCACCCCCTTCTACAATCCCCTGGTACCGTAAGAGATAGCTGGAGTTGAATTGGAGAGACAGCTCTCACTGACAGCGCTTCAGCAGGCAGGAAAATGGCGCTGAACGCTGCTGGGTCCGCTCTGAGGAGAAGCTCCGCCTCCTTCATGGCGCTGTCTTCCCGCTCTTCTGGAGATTATACTGGCCTGAGAAGTTGTGCTGGCAGCGATCCTGGGACCCTGACAGGCTTGGAGGTCAGTGTAGGGTGTAGGCGCTGGCTCATGGCGCCCCTCACAGCGCCGTACTATGTACCGCTGAGCCCTGGAGCGCAGTTAGTACTGCGCTCCATACCCTGTTGCCGCCATCTTCACACCGGCCCCCTGCTTGCTAGGGGGCCGGTGACCAACTCGCCACTGATCTGGCTCTGTAAGGGGGTGGTGGCTGGCTGCTGGGGTGAGCGATCCCCTGTGGTGGGGAACGTTCGATCCCCTCAGGAGCTCAGTGTCCTGTCAGTGGAGATAGTGGCTCAGAGTCTGTAGAGCTCCCCTAGCTGTGACTGGCTCCTTCGGGCACATTTTCTAAACTGAGTCTGGTAGGAGGAGCATAGAGGGAGCCAGCCCACACTCTCAAACTCTTAAAGTGCAAATGGCTCCTAGTGGACCGTCTATACCCCATGGTACTAATGTGGACCCCAGCATCCTCTAGGACGTAAGAGAAAGATCTTTTTCTAATGTACGCATATTTCATTAGGAATATATCTTTTGCAACATACAGGTTTAGATACTTCTTGTATATTTTTAATTTCAGAACTGGCAATAATGAGCTAATCTACCCACGCACTTGCCTTTGGACACAATACGCTGCAGATTATACATCTACTGTAGCTCTGTGACTGTGATGGTCTGTCACAGAAATAAGCCGTTGTACTGTAAACCAGTCATGAACTGGGCTAGAAGTGATCTAATCTCCCACCCGTCTCTACGGCTTACTCAAATCTTTCTTTTTTTCAGTTTTAGTTACACTTTAGGTTATACACAACCATAGCATTGCCACTCACCTCCACGGACAGCTTCTTGCCCAGTGCAAAGAAGAGCGGGTGCATGTTAATGTCGGGGTCTTTTCGAAAGCAGTTGGGTTTGGCATGATGCTGGAAGTGCATGTGATTCCACCAGCTGGCGGGAGCACCCTGGGGTTGAAAAGAGGAAAGTAGGGTAAAAGGAGATAAAGGAATTGGACAGTTGGCATATTGTGGGCTTGGGAAAGGGTGAGCCTACAGAGCACCATAAGAGCAGCACAGACAGTGATCCTCACAGGAGAAATATACAGTGAAAGCCATTACCACACGGAAGTAATTCATAGCGACCCTCGCAGGGAGAGATACAGAGATAGCGACCCTCGCAGGAAGAGATACAGAGATAGCGACCCTCGCAGGAAGAGATACAGAGATAGCGACCCTCGCAGGGAGAGATACAGAGATAGCGACCCTCGCAGGAAGAGATACAGAGATAGCGACCCTCGCAGGGAGAGATACAGAGATAGCGACCCTCGCAGGGAGAGATACGGAGATAGCGACCCTCGCAGGGAGAGATACAGAGATAGCGACCCTCGCAGGGAGAGATACAGAGATAGCGACCCTCGCAGGGAGAGATACAGAGATAGCGACCCTCGCAGGGAGAGATACAGAGATAGCGACCCTCGCAGGGAGAGATACAGAGATAGCGACCCTCACAGGAAGAGATACAGAGATAGCGACCCTCGCAGGGAGAGATACAGAGATAACGACCCTCGCAGGGAGAGATACAGAGATAGCGACCCTCGCAGGGAGAGATACAGAGATAGCGACCCTCGCAGGAAGAGATACAGAGATAGCGACCCTCGCAGGGAGAGATACAGAGATAGCGACCCTCGCAGGGAGAGATACAGAGATAGCGACCCTCGCAGGGAGAGATACAGAGATAGCGACCCTCGCAGGGAGAGATACAGAGATAGCGACCCTCGCAGGGAGAGATACAGAGATAGCGACCCTCGCAGGGAGAGATACAGAGATAGCGACCCTCGCAGGGGGAGATACAGAGATAGCGACCCTCACAGGAAGATACAGAGATAGCGACCCTCGCAGGGAGAGATACAGAGATAGCGACCCTCGCAGGGAGAGATACAGAGATAGCGACCCTCACAGGAAGATACAGAGATAGTGACCCTCACAGGAAGAGATACAGAGATAACGACCCTCGCAGGGAGAGATACAGAGATAGCGACCCTCGCAGGAAGAGATACAGAGATAGCGACCCTCACAGGAAGATACAGAGATAGCGACCCTCACAGGAAGAGATACAGAGATAGCGACCCTCACAGGAAGAGATACAGAGATAGCGACCCTCACAGGAAGATACAGAGATAGCGACCCTCGCAGGGGGAGATACAGAGATAGCGACCCTCACAGGAATATATACATAGATAGTGACCCTCACAGGAAAAGATAGAGATATGTTTTCCTTGAGCAACATGTTGTCTCTTACCTTCAGTTGACCAATCACAAATTTATGTAGCAGATGATTCCATTTCGATTTACTGTAAACTGACAAGTGGCCATAGTCGTGCTGCAACCAGCCAGCCTGAGCCTGAGATAGATAAGAACACAACTTGAAAGACGGACAAAACATCACAATCTAAGCCCTTGATATATATACAATAGTGACAGAGTCTCAGAGAGCAACAAGTGAGGACAGCTATAGATGGGACACACGTACACCGACAGTGAGACTACCAGGATGCACAATCTCCCCTGTATACTATGGTAACGTGGACGAGATGCAGTGACTGACAAAGATATAAATAATCCTGAGACCGAGGGCCTCATTCAGAGATGGAACCAATGTCGATGTTGTACACAGTAGAGGGATTTGTTTGCCACTGCCCATGAGTATATGGCATGATAGTTGCCCGGGCCGCTCCCCCAAAATGGCGGCACAATGCCGCCGGCCCGCCCCCTCTCGCCCAGTGAACGCCTCTGCCTGTCAATCAGGCAGAGGCGATCGCTGGGCAAAGATGCCGATCGCATCTCTGGCATGCGCTGGTGCACTGCGGCGCCGGCGCAGTTCAGACCTGATCGCCCACTATGCGAAAGCGCACAGCAGCGATCGGGTCTGAATTAGGCCCATTATCCAGCTCTCAGTCTGTGACTTGCCACTCACTTCTGTTCCCCTCTTCATATCATGTTGCTACTCCTGTCCAAGCCCCCTGTGGCTGGGAGCAGCCCTGCCCTCACACAGGGCCTGGCTCAGTGGTGGATGTGGTTTCGGTTACATATGACCGATACTTTGTGGTCTGTGCATGCATCAGAGCCGCAGAGCGAGGGGCTGCGATACTATTGTGACACCGGTCACAGCGTCTTGTTCTTTAAACCTATGAACTACATCGCTGTCACCCCGTTGCTGCCTGCAACTCCCAGGCTATTACATATACTCCATTAAATGGTTATCAGCTGTATGTGCTCTCCTCTTATTTATTCAGGACACACCAGAGAGCTGCACGAGTTGGAATTTGTGAAGAGATATAGGCTGTATATAGCACTGTATACTCTGTATTCATTTATCATACTTACATGGGCTTGTCTTTATTAGTTGAACTGGAACAACCATAAATAAGCCTGAGAAATGTGCATGCTGCTTATAGAAATACCAGCAGACATGGGCCTATAGGCAGCCAATGCTTCACATTTCCAACCTCAGTCAGGTCCTGATTCAGATGGACTCAAATGCCATCGCTACTGGTATCCCGTGTGCAGCAGCTGTGCGAAACTATGCAAATGATGTAGCCACCGGGATTTGTATTGAAACACCCACTGAGATGTAACCATCGCATACCTCCCAACATGACCCTCTCCAGGAGGGACAGACTGCTCTGCTTCTGGATTTTTTCTCAATGTATGATTATCTGCACCTGTGCTGAACAGGTTATTAATGGATAAGAAAGGTGTTTCAGCACAGGTGATGGCAATCCTAAATTAAGAGAAACATCCAGGAGCAGAGCATTCTGTCCCTCCTGGAGAGGGTTATGTTGGGAGGTATGAGACTGTCCTGTATGCATACTTGCCTACCTGACCCTCTCCATGAGGGAGAAAATGCTCCGTTCCTGGACTTTCCTGGTAATGTATGATTGCCATCACCTGTAGTGAAACACCTTTCTTATCAATTAACTAGCTCACCACAGGTGATGGCAATCATACATTACCAGGAAAGTCCAGGAACAGAGCATTTTCTCCCTCATGGAGAGGGGCAGGTAGGCAAGTATGCCTGTATGAAGTACAGTGCTTGGGGCTGTCAGGATCAGCTATCACAAAGTGACAGTTATATTGCAATTGGCAGAATGAATATGTGAAATATTCTCAGGAAGCATCACACAGACACCAGAAAACGTACTGAATGAAGTTCTTGTTTGCATCTCACCTACCTGCACAGTGCCAAGAAGTAATGCGGAGATCAGGAATGATATAAGAGAGGGACCGAAATAATACAGATTGGCCCAGGCCAGTACATCTAGCAGCAGGATGTGCAGCAGAACTCCAAAGAAGAAGAGTTTGTTGGGGTTGAGGAGACCCATTTGCTCCACAGTGGAACGCAGTGCACGGAAGTCCTCCACCATAGCAGCCTGTGAGAGAAAGGAAAAGCATCAGTAATCCCAGAAACACAGACAAAGGAAAAGCATCAGCAATCCCACAAGCACAAAGGAAAAGCATCAGAAATCCCACAAGCACAGACAGGTTACAGGGAAGGAAACCTTATTCTAGGGAACACGTGGACTCCTTACATTCTTGCTGGGTTCCATGCACGGCTCTCCAGGTGCCAGCTCTCCAATCAATAGACATTTCATATGCTTGCGCACCAGCTCCTTATCAATGTGGAATGCGGTAAACGGATCCTATGCAGATACAGATATGTAAATGGTGCACATACGACAGACAAATCCTCACATAGTATAATCATGCCTCAGTCACATACAGAAAGCACTGGTCCAGCTGATGGGAATTACACTGTTACCCTATCTTTGAAGACATGACTAAAGCCGGGTACACACTAAACGACTTGCACATGATACGATATCGCTCACGATTTCCCTGGAACTCCCAGACAAACGATACTGTGCGTACATACTGAGCGTTTTTTACAAACGACCAAATGATATACACGAGTCGCACGACACTACCAAATTGTTGGGTTTCAGCCTATTTAAATTAGTCGTTCGTTGTTGGTAGCGTACACACTGCGCAATTTGCAACTAGTTGTTAGCAAAATTTTCATAATTGAGCGGCATGTACAGACGACACTAGCAACCCACGGGAGCACGCATCGCTAGCGATATAGGGCTCGATTCAGACCTGATCGCTGCTGTGCGTTTCTGTAGCAGTCTGCGATCAGATAGCCGCCGCCCATGGAGAGTGAATACCTACCCCGTGCAAGTGTGCAAATGCATGTGTACAGCGTGCAAAAATTACGCCAGACAGCTGCAAATCCGTTCGCAACTCACTCACCATCGAATGATTTTTCCATACTGTGCAGTCTGTGCGTAGCCCAGAACCTACTCCTACAGTGCTATACAAACAGGCTGATCGGGTCCGGAGCTTACGCCACACACTCGCCCTGAAAACGCTTGGGTACGCCTGTGTTTTTCCAGACACTCCCAGAAAACAGACCGTTACCATCGCACAAACGTCCTCTTCCTGTCAATCACCTTGCAAATGCCTGTGCGATGTAAATATTCGCCTCATCCTGTCACTGTTTGGCGACGTGCCTGCGCACTGCAGTGCATACGCATGTGCAATCATTCGATAATCGGCCGCTGTGCGATTTCGCACAACAGCAATCAGGTCTGAATGGGGCCCCCAGTGCGTACACACTGGACGGTAAAGCACATTTGTCGTAACGATGTGTCGTTATCGGCAAATTCATTTAAAATGACGTCTAGTGTGTACCCAGCTTTAAGCCGTCGGTACTAATGGATGTGCATGCAGCTGTCCACACCTGTCACAGGAGTCTAGAAAATCAATAGGAAGCATGTTTTTATTCTCATCTCTTTTGCTTTGTTCACACACAACAGTACAGCTTCCTCTATAATCCATGGCTCTGGGAAGAACCCCCTTTTCTGGCAGACAAGAGGTTAATCTGTGCCGGATGCTGTGTACTTAATCACAATACAGTGGACCGCCCTGGGGGATGGAGAGGAGGAGACGCCTGTGGTGGGGGAGTGGGCTGAGCTATGGTGGAACCACAAGGCTGCACCAATCCTGTGAATGGATATGTACAGGCAGCGTAGAGAGAGCATCTAACGCCTGACACAGTGCAGAATGCCGAACTCTGTCTGTACAGATTATACACGGATTGCTGTATAATGGCTCATTGCAGAGGGTTATGTGTTGGTGCAAACAGTAAACATATAATGTCAGACTATGCTTCTTACTGTATGTGCAGCTGGCAATTCTTTTATATTATATATATATATATATATATATATATATATATATATATATATATATATACACATACATGAGAGAGGGATACATTTATTACAGTAAATATAGAATCATTTTTTATTGCTTAAAAGCAGTGCTTACTTCATACAAATATATAGTTTGTGTGTTTATGTATGTATGATATTAAGGGTGTATATATACACACACACACCCAATATCATACATACTGTACATACACGCCAGTGCAAGCAAGTACCGTGCACTGGGGCCCACCGCTGTCAATGGGCCCAAAGCACCTCTTCAGTGGCATGGGCAGAAAATTTTCAGGGTCAGCTGCGCTGTGCAGACTGGCAGCCCCGGGAATTTTCCGGCCATGCCAGTGCTCCCCCTCACTCCCTCGTCCTTACTCCGCTCAGCTAGCCTGGTGGATGACACGATATCATGCGATTACGGCGTTACGGAAAAGTCCGCCAGCCGAGCGGAGTACATGGGAGGAGGGAAGGGGAAAGGATTATGGTGCTAGGGATGACCATCGGTGGGTCATCCATCGATGGTCAGTGGCCATCCCTAGCTACCCCTAGGCAACGAGCATGGATCCCGGAGCATAAAACTCCTGGGAAAAAGCATGACACCCCTGGCAACGCGCAGGTAAAAATATCTAAACTGGCACTATGGGGGCATATCTAGCACTGTGTGGGCATATCTGGAACCGTGGGAGCATGTGTATCTGGCAATGAGGGGGAATATGTGTATCTGGCACTGTGGGGGCATATCTAGCACTGTGTGGGCATATCTGGCACCGTGGGGGCATGTGTGTCTGGCAATGAGGGGGAATATGTGTATCTGGCACTGTGGGGGCATGTGTGTCTGGCAATGAGGGGGAATATGTGTATCTGGCACCGTGGGGGCATGTGTGTCTGGCAATGAGGGGGAATATGTGTATCTGGCACCGTGGGGGCATGTGTGTCTGGCAATGAGGGGGAATATGTGTATCTGGCACTGTGGGGGCATATCTAGCACTGTGTGGGCATATCTGGCACCGTGGGGGCATGTGTATCTGGCAATGTGGGGGAATATGTGTATCTGGCACTGTGGGGGTATATCTGGCAATGTGGGAGCATATCTGGCAACATGGGGGAATATGTGTATCTGGCACAGTGGGGGCATATCTAGCACTGTGGGGGCATGTGTATTTGGCAATGTGGGGGCATATCTGGCACTATGAGGGCATATCTGGCACCGTGGGGGAATATGTGTATCTGGCACTGTGAGGGTATATTTGGCAATGTGGGGGCATATCTGGCAACGTGGGGAAATATGTGTATCTGGCACTGTGGGGGCATATCTAGCACTGTGGGGGCATGTGTATTTGGCAATGTGGGGGCATATCTGGCATTGCGGGGACATATGTGTATCTTGCACTCTGGGGGCACGTGTGTATCTGGCACTGCACTATTTGGGTCATATGTGTATTACCCCCCCATTGTTAATGGCCACACCCATTTTTAGCAACAGTACAACTAACAATTTTCATCTACTTGCACCTGGGCCCACCGCTCGCTAGTTCCGCCACTGACGCACACACACACATACCCACTTAGGGGATAACACTACATTAAAAAGGTGTATACCTGTGCAAATAGTGCTTTGCATGTGTAGTGTATAGAAATATAGGTTATCTGGTGTGACTTTGCATTATCTTGTCTGAGACACAAACATGTTACAATCCTGAAGTTCCCCGGCTTCCCAGCAGTAGACTGATCAGCACCAAACATTCCTAGAAGGCTAGAAAACCTGACATGTAAAGTTGTGTATAAAATGCCTACTCTCACATTCATACTCAGACATGACAGCTCATAGTGTATTTTAACAAAATGTGGGACTTTTCTCGGTGAAGCTGTAATTGCTAGGCATGCTGCTGCCACTGGAATCTGTTATTACTGGCTACAAGATATAAATAGATCTAGTGTCAGGAAGCCCGGCCTGCATAGGAGAAATCCGCCCCCCCCCCCATATATTTTCACAGCACCTGAAACGTACACCTCTATATACACCTAAATAATACCAATAGCTATTTTATATAAGGCAATTTGCATTTAGCCCAAGCAATCTTGTATCTTCTTCCATCACAACCCTGAGAAAGTGTGGGCATGTGCTTCAGAACCAATGGAAGACAGGCGTGCAATTTCCTAAAATATGTTATAAAAATAGCAAAATACAAAAATGTGGCCAATAAAGCGTTATCAGTTTATAGTACATATTAGTGGCACTACAGTGCCCAGCCATGGCAGAGCTCACTATGACCGTGGCACTAGGATAGCTAGCTGCCAGCATACCATTGCACTTTCCAGAACTTTATTCCGCTGTATATTGGAACATTTAGGCCAAGTCACCTTACTCTCTATTTCTGCTTTGAGAAAGCCCATTTATTGCTAGACCTGATGCTGCCGCACTGATCAGAAGTGTATTCTATCTCCAACTTATACCCTCTCCTAAGCACAAGCCCAAGTCATTCTTCATCTGACCCGATCCTTGGTTCTTTTGCTCTATGGCAGCAGTTCTCAAACTGTGTGCCTAGGCACCCTGGGGTACTTCCAGGGTTGCCCTGGGTTGTGGGTGCCAATTATAAAATATGTGGACAATTCCGCACTACATAACTGAACCTATGAATAACATATAAACACAATTTACTTGATTTCATTTTTTTTTTCTTCTGAATTTATCAATAAGAAACTTTTGGCCCAGGTGTGCCGCATTCTGATACTCTAGGGCGCCATGATTCAAAAAAGTTTGGGAACCACTGTTCTCTGGCATTGCTGAAGTGATGGGTGTGACTGCACTCACCGTGGCATCCTGGCCTGCATAGTGGCTGATGACGCGTGGTCCCCCAGGATGCTTCATGCAGAATCTTGTGATGTCATACACCTTGCGGTGGATGACCAGCCATCGCTCCTCACGCGTGCACCGCTTCTGGACCTCCTCCCATGTGTAGTAAGCAAGTTCTCCTCCAGAACCCATTGCTATATCTATGTACCCCTTACCTGTAACTGTGCTTTACACTGTGACTGTCTACACAATGCACTGCCAATATCACCTACAGGTTCTCCTTACCCTGCCCATACAGTACATACTCTATGTGCAGCACATCATTACCTGCATGCACTGTATAGACCTGCACCAGTAACCTACAGCACATCAGCAGATATACAGTGCACACATGCCCAATCCTCTGCCCCTCTATCCCCAACGTACCATGCCCACTAAGTCCCCACTCCCTGTCAGTCTGTAGGCATCCCCCGATACCTCCCTATGGGCGCAATGCTGGATAAGCTGTCTCTGCAGGAAGAACTCCGCCCTCCACGACCGGCATCAGCGCTATGAAGCTTCAGCACCAGATGCTCCCGGACTGCGGCTGCAGAGCACGCCCCTCGGCGTTATCCCTCCCCTGTGATTCGCCACCATCTTGGCCAATCAAGCATCAGGTGTTCTTAGCGCCCGCTCACTGCCACCGATTGGCGAGTTTATAATGACGTCACATTCCATGCACACTCTACCCAGTCCGTTATATACCCCAATTGAGGCCCCGGCTGCTCGCGCTGCTGCCACAAAAGCACGTTCTCACATTTGTATTGAGAAGCTTTATTTAAATAATATGATGACGACAATTCATTCATTCATCCGCAATGCCATGGCCGGAAGGTGGCAGTGTAGCAGGCAGTCAGGACCCTGCATGTGTAATAATGCCGCCTGTCACTTGCTCTAGGTGTGCCTGTTGGATTTATGCATATTTCCCAACATGACCCTTTCCAGGAGGGACAGAATGCTCTGCTTCTGGACGTTTCTCTTAATTTCTCTAACGTCCTAGTGGATGCTGGGGACTCCGTAAGGACCATGGGGAATAGACGGGCTCCGCAGGAGACTGGGCACTCTAAGAAAGAATTAGTACTACTGCTGTGCACTGGCTCCTCCCACTATGCCCCTCCTCCAGACCTCAGTTAGAATCTGTGCCTGGAAGGAGCTGGGTGCATTTTAGTGAGCTCTCCTATAGATAAATAGAAAGTATTTTAGTTAGGTTTTTTTTTTTTTTTTTCAGAGAGCTTCTGCTGGCAACAGACTCTCTGCTACGTGGGACTGAGGGGAGAGAAGCAAACCTACTAACTGCGGCTAGGTTGCGCTTCTTAGGCTACTGGACACCATTAGCTCCAGAGGGTTTGAACACAGAAACTTAACCTTGGTCGTCCGTTCCCGGAGCCGCGCCGCCGTCCCCCTCGCAGAGCCAGAAGACAGAAGCCGGCAGATGAATCAAGAAGACGTCAAAATCGGCGGCAGAAGACTCCTGTCTTCACATGAGGTAGCGCACAGCACTGCAGCTGTGCGCCATTGCGCCCACACTAACCCACACACTCCGGTCACTGTAGGGCGCAGGGGGGGGCGCCCTGGGCAGCAATTGAGTACCTCCTGGCAAAAGCAGCATATATACAGCTGGGCACTGTATATATGCATGAGCCCCCGCCATTTTTTACACCAAATCGCGGGACAGAAGCCCGCCGCTGAGGGGGCGGGGCTTCTTCCTCAGCACTCACCAGCGCCATTTTCTCTCCACAGCTCCACTGAGAGGAAGCTCCCCAGGCTCTCCCCTGCAGACTCACGGTAGAAAGAGGGTAAAAAGAGAGGGGGGGCATATAAATTTAGCGCAATAATCATATATACAGCAGCTACTGGGTAAACACTAAGTTACTGTGTGATTCCTGGGTCATATAGCGCTGGGGTGTGTGCTGGCATACTCTCTCTCTGTCTCTCCAAAAGGCCTTGTGGTTGTCCTGTCCTCATATAGAGCATTCCCTGTGTGTGTGGTGTGTCGGTACGCTTGTGTCGACATGTTTGACGAGGAGGGCTATGTGGAGGCAGAGCAGGTGCAGATGAATGAGGTGTCCCCGCCGACACCTGATTGGATGGATATGTGGAAGGTGTTAAATGATAATGTAAACTCCTTGCATAAAAGGTTGGATAAAGCTGAAGCCTTGGGACAGTCGGGGTCTCAGCCCATGCCTGATCATACAGCGCAGAGGCCGTCAGGGTCTCAGAAGCGCCCACTATCCCATATTGTTGACACAGATATCGACACGGATTCTGACTCCAGTGTCGATGGCGATGATGCAAAATTGCAGCCTAAAATGGCTAAAGCCATCCGCTATATGATTGTAGCTATGAAGGATGTATTGCACATATCAGAGGTAAACCCTGTCCCTGACAAGAGGGTTTATATGTGTGGGGAGAAAAAGCAAGAGGTGACTTTTCCCCCTTCACATGAGTTAAATGAGTTATGTGAAAAAGCTTGGGATTCTCCTGATAGGAAAGTGCTGATTTCCAAAAGGTTACTTATGGCGTACCCCTTCCCGCCAACGGACAGGATGCGCTGGGAATTCTCCCCTAGGGTAGACAAAGCTCTGACACGCTTATCTAAGAAGGTGGCCCTGCCGTCACAGGATACGGCCTCCCTAAAGGATCCTGCGGATAGGAAGCAGGAAGGTATCCTGAAGTCTGTTTATACACATTCAGGTACCATACTGCGGCCGGCAATTGCGTCGGCCTGGATGTGTAGTGCTGTAGCAGCATGGACAGATACACTGTCTGAGGAACTAGATACCTTGGACAAGGATACTATTTTACTGACCCTGGGGCATATAAAAGACGCTGTCCTATATATGAGGGATGCCCAGAGGGACATTTGCCTACTGGGCTCTAGAATAAATGCAATGTCGATTTCTGCCAGAAGGGTCCTGTGGACTCGGCAATGGACAGGCGATGCCGACTCTAAAAAGCACATGGAGGTTTTACCCTACAAGGGTGAGGAATTGTTTGGGGACGGTCTCTCGGACCTAGTTTCCACAGCTACAGCTGGGAAGTCAAATTTTTTGCCATATATTCCCTCACAGCCTAAGAAAGCACCGTATTACCAAATGCAGTCCTTTCGATCACAAAAAGGCAAGAAAGTCAGAGGTGCGTCCTTTCTTGCCAGGGGCAGGGGTAGAGGAAAGAAGCTGCACCATACAGCTAGTTCCCAGGAACAGAAGTCCTCCCCGGCTTCCACTAAATCCACCGCATGACGCTGGGGCTCCACAGGTGGAGCCGGGAGCGGTGGGGCGTGTCTCCGAAAATTCAGCCACCAGTGGGTTTGCTCACAGGTGGATCCCTGGGCTATACAGATTGTGTCTCAGGGATACAAGCTGGAATTCGAAGTGATGCCCCCTCACCGTTACCTAAAATCAGCCCTGCCTGCTTCCCCCATAGAAAGGGAAGTAGTGTTAGCGGCAATTCACAAATTATATCTCCAGCAGGTGGTGGTACAGGTTCCCCTCCCTCAACAGGGAAGGGGTTACTATTCCACAATGTTTGTGGTTCTGAAACCGGACGGTTCGGTCAGACCCATATTGAATTTAAAATCCCTGAACATTTACCTGAAAAGGTTCAAGTTCAAGATGGAATCGCTCAGAGCGGTCATTGCAAGCCTGGAAGAGGGGGATTTTATGGTGTCTCTGGACATAAAGGATGCTTACCTGCATGTCCCCATTTATCCACCTCATCAGGAGTACCTCAGATTTGTGGTACAGGACTGTCATTACCAATTCCAGACGTTGCCGTTTGGTCTCTCCACGGCACAGAGAATATTTACCAAGGTAATGGCGGAAATGATGGTGCTCCTTCGAAAGCAGGGTGTCACAGTTATCCCATACTTGGACGATCTCCTCATAAAGGCGAGGTCCAGAGAGCAGTTGCTGATCAGCGTAGCACACTCTCAGAAAGTGTTGCAACAGCACGGCTGGATTTTGAATATTCCAAAGTCGCAGCTGATCCCTACGACTCGTCTGCCCTTCCTGGGCATGGTTCTGGACACGGACCAGAAAAAGGTGTTTCTCCCGGCGGAGAAGTCTCAGGAGCTCGTGACTCTGGTCAGAGAACTCTTAAAACCAAAACAGGTGTCGGTGCATCACTGCACGCGGGTCCTGGGAAAGATGGTGGCGTCATACGAAGCCATTCCCTTCGGCAGGTTCCATGCGAGGACCTTTCAGTGGGATCTGTTGGACAAGTGGTCCGGATCGCATCTTCAGATGCATCGGCTGATCACCCTATCCCCCAGGGCCAGGGTGTCTCTTCTGTGGTGGCTGCAGAGTGCTCACCTTCTCGAGGGCCGCAGGTTCGGCATACAGGACTGGGTCCTGGTGACCACGGATGCAAGCCTCCGAGAGTGGGGGGCAGTCACTCAGGGAAGAAACTTCCAAGGGCTGTGGTCAAGTCAGGAGGCTTGTCTGCACATCAATATCCTGGAACTAAGGGCCATATACAACGCCGTGAGTCAAGCGGAGCCTCTGCTTCGCAACCAACCGGTGCTGATTCAGTCAGACAACATCACCGCAGTGGCTCATGTAAACCGCCAGGGCGGCACAAGAAGCAGGGTGGCGATGGCAGAAGCCACCAGAATTCTTCGCTGGGCGGAGAATCACGTGCAAGCACTGTCAGCAGTGTTCATTCCGGGAGTGGACAACTGGGAAGCAGACTTCCTCAGCAGGCACGACCTCCACCCGGGAGAGTGGAGACTTCATCAAGAAGTCTTCACACAGATTACAAATCGATGGGAGCTGCCACAGGTGGACATGATGGCATCCCGCCTCAACAAAAAGCTACAAACGTATTGCGCCAGGTCAAGAGACCCTCAGGCGATAGCTGTGGACGCACTAGTAACACCGTGGGTGTTCCAGTCGGTCTATGTGTTTCCTCCTCTTCCTCTCATACCCAAGGTGCTGAGAATCATAAGAAAAAGAGGAGTGAGAACAATACTCATTGTTCCGGATTGGCCAAGAAGGACTTGGTACCCGGAACTGCAAGAAATGCTCACAGAGGACCCATGGCCTCTGCCTCTCAGACAGGATCTGTTGCAACAGGGGCCCTGTCTGTTCCAAGACTTACCGCGGCTGCGTTTGACGGCATGGCGGTTGAACGCCGGATCCTAGCGGAGAAAGGCATTCCGGATGAAGTTATTCCTACGCTGATAAAGGCTAGGAAGGACGTGACAGCAAAACATTATCACCGTATATGGCGAAAATATGTTGCTTGGTGTGAGGCCAGGACGGCCCCTACAGAGGAATTCCAGCTGGGCCGATTCCTGCACTTCCTACAGTCAGGAGTGACTATGGGCTTAAAATTAGGGTCCATAAAGGTCCAGATTTCGGCCCTATCCATTTTCTTTCAAAAGGAACTGGCTTCGCTTCCTGAAGTTCAGACGTTTGTAAAGGGAGTGCTGCATATTCAGCCCCCTTTTGTGCCACCAGTGGCACCTTGGGATCTTAACGTGGTGTTGAGTTTCCTGAAATCTCACTGGTTTGAGCCACTTAAGACCGTGGAGCTAAAGTATCTCACGTGGAAAGTGGTCATGCTATTGGCCTTAGCTTCGGCTAGGCGTGTGTCAGAATTGGCGGCTTTGTCATGTAAAAGCCCCTATCTGGTTTTCCATATGGACAGGGCAGAATTACGGACTCGTCCGCAATTTCTGCCGAAGGTGGTGTCATCTTTTCATTTGAACCAACCTATTGTGGTGCCTGCGGCTACTCGTGACTTGGAGGACTCCAAGTTGCTTGATGTAGTCAGGGCTTTGAAGATTTATGTAGCCAGGACGGCTGGAGTCAGGAAAACTGACTCGCTGTTTATCCTGTATGCATCCAACAAGCTGGGTGCTCCTGCTTCAAAGCAGACTATTGCTCGCTGGATCTGTAACACGATTCAGCAGGCTCATTCTGCGGCTGGTTTGCCGCATCCAAAATCAGTGAAAGCCCATTCAGTGAAAGTGGGCTCTTCTTGGGCGGCTGCCCGAGGGGTCTCGGCATTACAAGTTTGCAGAGCAGCTACTTGGTCGGGTTCAAACACCTTTGCAAAGTTCTATAAGTTTGATACCCTGGCTGAGGAGGACCTTGTGTTTGCCCATTCGGTGCTGCAGAGTCATCCGCACTCTCCCGCCCGTTTGGGAGCTTTGGTGTAATCCCCATGGTCCTTACGGAGTCCCCAGCATCCACTAGGACGTTAGAGAAAATAAGATTTTACTCACCGGTAAATCTATTTCTCGTAGTCCGTAGTGGATGCTGGGCGCCCGTCCCAAGTGCGGACTTTCTGCAATACGTGTATATAGTTATTGCTTAATAAAAGGGTTATGTTATGTTGGCATCTGTTGTTTGATGCTCTGTTGTTGTTCATACTGTTAACTGGGTATGTTATCAGGAGTTATACGGTGTGATTGGTGTGGCTGGTATGAGTCTTACTCTGGATTCCAAAATCCTTTCCTTGTAATGTCAGCTCTTCCGGGCACAGTTTCCTTAACTGAGGTCTGGAGGAAGGGCATAGAGGGAGGAGCCAGTGCACACCAGTAGTACTAATTCTTTCTTAGAGTGCCCAGTCTCCTGCGGAGCCCGTCTGTTCCCCACGGTCCTTACGGAGTCCCCAGCATCCACTACGGACTACGAGAAATAGATTTACCGGTGAGTAAAATCTTATTTTATGATTGCTGGCAGTGGCACCTGGTCTGAACAGGTTAATGGATAAGAAAGGTGTTTCAGCACAGGTGATGGCAATCATACATTAAGAGGAAAGTCCAGGAGCAGAGCATTCTGTCCCTCCTGGAGAGGGTCATGTTGGGAGGTATGGTAATTGTGCATAGGACACATAACACAACACAATCGGTGATATATAGCAAGAATAACAAAGTTGCCACAACGCAGAGTAATGCACGGTTTAATTTTTTTCATCGTCCCCCACCCCCTTCCCATTAATGTCCAGGTAGTGCTTTCATTGTGCTGCTAGTCAGGGATATCGGCATCTGTTTATTTAATGTCTCCAGCACCTTGCAATTCTTATAACTAGTTATAGGAACAGTAAGAAATAGGATGGCCATCTGTGGTGTCACTGGTGGCTAACAATGGCATGAAACCACTTATAGAGAACCATCGATGGTTTGCACTCCTTGATGTTCATCCCTGCTCTGTGGAAAGGCAGGCCAATCAGGGAAAAGGGGCACGGCACAACCGAAGGCATAGCGACGCTCCATGAGCCCCGGCTTCTCACCCACTGATAGTGGATAATCATCGATGGTTGATAGCCATCCCTAGTAAGAAATCAATTCACTTAAAAAATGAATAAAATAATTATGGAAACTACTATAAATCGGAAGGTTATCACAAAACCTATAACTAACTGAGTTTAATTAAGCTGTGAGCACACCGTATAAATGGAATTGTTTGAGGGCAAAGAAACATCTCAAATTTTCTTAGAGGAAGAACGAAATGATTTGATTCAAGTGCACTCTAATTATCACTTACATCTACCCAGCACCCAGCATCATTACCCGACCTCCTACTACTTCCCTGAGCCCCAGGAGTATAAGGGCACTAGGCTAATAGCTGAGGGTCCCCTCTTTCCAGGGATACCAGATTTTTTTTAAACCGGCCTTGGAAGTCGGTAAGTATGATTATGGGGCAGAGCTGCGTTCCTGGAAACTGGGGCATGTCTCCCATTTCCTGGGAGTGCCGAGGCCAGGAACTGCATCGGAGGACACATATTTCCTGGCCTCACAAGCAGGGAGGAGGAGCCATTCTGAGTAATGGCCCTACACAACTAGCGAGCCGCCACCAAACTGCCCGACGGCGGATACAGGCGACCCGACGGCGGGGGAGAGGTGACGGGGGTAGTGAAGTTTCTTCACTCCCCCCATCACCCGGCTCGATAGCAATGCATGCAAATATGTACAAGATCGTCCATATTGGCCTGCATGCACAAGCGACGGGGCACCAACGATGAACGAGTGCGGGGCCGCACATCGTTCATCATTGCTGCCTCCACACTGAACGATATGAACACGTTCTCGTTTATTAATGAACGAGAACATTCATATCGTTCAGTGTTATCGCCCAGCGTGTAGGGCCTATAAGCTTTGGCTCAGGTCCAGCCGAACAATTAGACAAGGTACGCAGGAGCGTATGGCGGTAAACTTCAAGGGTGGCATCCATCACACAACTGTGTGTGACAACGGATGTCGGAGTTGTCAGCTTATCAGACATCTGTCGGCGGCTCCCCTTCTGCAACATTAGCATATTAGTTGTACGTTTTTGCACAGCAGCTTCCCTGCGGACGTGCAATCAGTACTGAACAACTATAAGTAAGGTCAATATCTGGAGGATGCAAAACCCATACCACCAGGCACAGCAGGTACTTTGGGCTAGACGTTTCAGGACCCCACTGTGTTCAGTACTACTACTCCCATCAGATCAAACACGTAAAAGGAGTACTAGCCCCTACATGCTTTATCAATGACAGCTCAATAGTTGGATTCATTAACATAATGCAGGTGAAAATTAGTTTTGTAAAAACACCTGTATATTATTCATTGATATATGTTTCATTGTGTGTTTTTTGTTCATGTTCTGTTATTTACATAAATTATTTACATCCATTGCTTTTTGACAGAAATAGTACAGGTACTTGATTTGATCTGATTTGAAGAAATGCATGAGTGCAATGGTATTCTTTTTCCTTTATAAATCTATTTTCCATAGAAAAAAAAGACTGTTAATAACAGAAATGTGTCGAGGTAGGAGTACATAGAGGCTGCGGTACTAGTAACCTATACACACTTCATACCCTTTGCAATAGGGATGGAGGTCGGTTTGTTATCCATCGATGGTTACCATTGATGGCAAAATGGTAAGTAAACATTGATGGTAACATATCCTGCAACTGAACCTTTTTGGCAGGTACAGTACCTTTTGTCTATGGTCTGTACCGATTTTTGACTCTCCATTATTCCATTGAAAGTATAGGAAAAGGGGCGTGGTCACACACCTTTTATCCCATGGCCACGCCCCCTTTCCTGATTTGTACCGATTTTTAAGTGTAAAATGGATGGCCATCGATGGTTACACTAACTGATGTTCACCATTATTCCTTCAATGGGCCGTGGGCCAATCAGAACCAGAGGGCGGGGCTATGCTGGCGGCAAGGAACGCTACGTGTCACGCCACCTCGTTAAAAAAAACAAAAAAACATTGGGTGATTCTGTAGCATCTATGGCGGGAAACCATCTGGTTCTCCCCCATCAATTCCAAAAGTACTCGACATTGGCCATAAACCATCAATGATTTTAAATCATCGATTAGACCTTTGACAAAACAGTCTGTCCCGGTTCAGTGCTGACGTTGACTGCAGCGTGTCTTCTGGGTCCAGTGATCATATGATTGTGAGTTGCAGCAGTCATCTGGCAGTGAGTAACCCTAAGCCTGTCCCTAGTGCCTACCTCTAACCCTCCTCTCCCGCAGTGTATAGTGAGTATGATTTCTTGTGGTATTTGCAAATTTTACCTTTTGTGAGAATGGCTGCAGGTGGATAAATAATTCTATTGCATACCTCCCAAGTAATGCTTACCGACTTTCTGGCTGCCCCATGCGGGAGCCATGCCGGTATAATAGGGGGAGTGGTCTCAACATGGATGGGCAGTGCGGGGGCGTGAATGTGTGATCACATCATTCTAGCCCCACCCCCATTACGCAATGCCCAGTTTACCGGCATTGAATAGCGGGGGCAGGGCTACAATGACGTGATTCAGTGTGTATTGCATCATCGCCTTCCCAGACCTCCCAATTTCAAGGACAGCTGCAGGGAGGTTCGAGGAGTGTGGTAGGTGACTCCGGGTCCGGGAGACTCGCCTGCCCTTCTGGGAGCGCCACCCTATTTTCAGGAGCCTCCCGCCAATCCAGGAGAGTAGGTAAGTACTGTATGTCCCAACTTCCTGATGGTCTAGGGCGGGACATTTGTGCGGGGCCAAGCCGCGTGCCCAAAAGGAGGGGGCCATGCTGCAATTGCGGGCCATGCCCCCATTTCACCACTGTGGGGGGCATGCCTAGTGCTCTGTGAGCTGCTGGCCATGCCCCCTGTCCCTCTCTCCTGGTGAATAGACACTGTGCGCATGCTCTGCTTAGCAGAGGGTCTCCCCTGCCACCCCCACCGCAGGAGACTGCAGCCTGCGGGTAGGACAATGGGACAGTCCCAGAAAAACAGGATTGTCGCATTAAAATCAGGACAGTTGGGAAGTATGCTATTGGATGGGACATGTACTAAGCAGTGATAAAAGTGGAGAAGTGAGCAAGTGGAGAAGTTGCCCATGGCAACCAATCAGCATTGACGTAAATTTATTTGCATGCTATAAAAGTATACAGAGCAGCTGATTGGTTGCCATGGGCAACTTCTCCACTGGCTCAATTTTCCGCTTTTATCACTGTTTAGTACATCTCCCTTAGTTTTGCCAAGTGCTGGGGAAATCATCTTATATAGACCTTTCTCCCCCCAGCCTATCCCTAGCCCTCTGTTTCTGCAGTCTGACCTAATGTCAGCATTCTGCAGAGATTAACATGTTATCCGTCGACATATCAACAATGTTGATAGCATAACTGTAGAAATTGTGGTTTAGACATTGAGGGTCATTCCGACCCGTTCGCACGCTGCGGTTCATCACTGTGGTGCGAACGGGTCCGAACTGTGCATGCGCGGCGCCCGCAATGCGCACGCTCGTCGTTGCCCAGTGACAGCCATCGCCGGGCAACGACCAGAAGAGAGAGGAACGTGATCGCTAGCGTGATCACAAGAAGATTGACAGCGAGGAGGCGTTCCGGGGTGAATACTCACTGTTTTCCGAGTGTGGAGATCCGCACGCAGGCGTGTCCAGGCTTTTGGAGGGCAGTTGTCTGACGTCAATTCCAAGACCTTCATCGCATCGCACATGGTAAGTAACTGCAGGGTTAGTTTTGTTCTGCACAAAACTTTTTTAGCATAGCAGGGCTGCACAAGCGATCGCACCCCTGCTATGCTAAAATACACTCCCCCATAGGCGGCGTCTAGTTGATCGCACGAGCAGCAAAAAGTTGCTACGTGCGATCAACTCGGAATGACCCCCATTATGTCTGCCAACATTGCAATTGTTAATTTAGTGACTGCATTGCATTCATATCATATAAAAAAATTAATTGACCCTAGAAAATTGATTTATTTTAAAGACAGGCAAGTATTACTCAACTCAATAAGCTATTAGTCATTTATTAGTCATATGGACACTTTCACATTAAAATGAAACCATACTACCGAAACAGAGCCGTCTTTTCTCTTCCAGAATGATGTACACTTAGAAAGGAGCAGTAGCAATAAACATTCATTAACAAACCCAGATAGATTTTGTTCACCTAAACCTACACCTCACGAGTTAAATAGTTTTACAAATAGTGCAGTATGTGTGTATAAAGGCAAACAGCCTCTTATAGCCACCACTGAAGAATGTCACTGATAATGGAGAATAATAGCCTTTATTTTACTTAACAGCAAATTCACACAGGGCCTGATGCCTAGTCGCACACCATCCGCACACAGGGGGTAATTCAGACCTGATTGTAGCAGCAATTTTGTTAGCAGATGGGCAAAACCATGTGCACTGCAGGGGAGGCAGATGTAACATGTGCAGAGAGAGAGAGATTTGGGTGGGGTGTGTTCAAACTGGAATCTAAATTGCAGCATACTTACCTACTCTCCCGGAAGCTGCGGGAGGCTCCCGTTTTTAGAGGTAGCCCCCCGCACCACCGGAAGAGTGGGCAGGTCTCCCGCATCCTGCTCGCAACCTAGTGATGCGAGCAGGATGGAGAGATAACCTCCCGCATTAGCGGGTCCGTCGGGTGGAGAAAGGGTTAAAATGACGCTAATCGCGTCATTTTAGCCCCGCCCCTTCCCGCGGACCCTCGAATCGCTGCATTTCCCGATGCGAGGGCGGGGCTTAGTGATGTCACAGCCCGGCCCCACCCCCCGAAGGAGAAAAACAATGTAGGTAAGTATGAATTGCAGTGTAAAAATAAAGCAGCCTGTATTTACCCTGCACAGAAACAAAATAACCCAACCAAATCTAACTCTCTCTGCACATGTTATATCTGCACCACCTGCAGTGCACATGGGGGGGTCATTCTGAGTTGATCGCATGTAGCAACTTTTTGCTGCTGCTGCGATCAACTAGTCCACGCCTATGGGGGAGTGTATTTTAGCTTAGCAGGGCTGCAATCGCTAGTGCAGCCCTAAGCTTAAAAAATTTCAAGCAAAAGAAGACTAGGCCTATACCTACTTACCCTGTGCGACGATCCCTGCGATACTGGAACCGGCTTTGACGTCAGACATCCGCCCTGCGTTGTCCTGGACACGCCTGCGTTTTCCTTACCACTCCCCGGAAACGGCAGCCAACGGTTCGGATCCGCCCTGGAACGCCTTCTTCCTGTCAATCTTCTTTGCGGTCGGCTCTGCGACCGCTTCCTTCGTTAGACGCGATGTAACCCGGTGACCCCTGTCGCCAGGCAACATCGCGCATGCGCATTCCGGACCCATTCGCACCGCAGCGATAAACCGTTGCGTGCGAACGGGTCGGTATGTCCCCCATGGTTTTGCCCATCTGCTAACAAAATTGCTGCTGCGATCAGGTCTGAATTAGGCCCACAATGCTGATGTTACACATAGCTGAGCGATTATTTGCAACTGTACATGCACAAAAATGTCTGAGATCTGCTGTGGCGCATGCGTCACACAGAGTGTATGCACAAAGGGGCTGG
Organism: Pseudophryne corroboree; assembly: GCF_028390025.1. NCBI lineage: Eukaryota > Metazoa > Chordata > Amphibia > Anura > Myobatrachidae > Pseudophryne > Pseudophryne corroboree. The sequence continues at coordinate 68,376,956 of NC_086454.1, read as the reverse complement.
TGCGGTCAGGACAGACGGTATAAGAAATGGGGTGGAAAAGTGATGGGTCCATCTCATGGGCATGCTATGGGAGGGTCGTAGGCATGTCAGTGGCAGCGGCTGTATCCACACTCCTAGCAGAGTAGACATGGAGGACCAGTAGTCAAGAGCCTCACAGATAAAAAGTTGCTCATCTATTTAATTGGTCAGTGGTTATCATGTGAGCATCCCAGGGGTAATAAAAACACAATGGCCCTCATTCCGAGTTGTTCGCTCGGTATTTTTCATCGCATCGCAATGAAAATCCGCTTAGTACGCATGCGCAATGTTCGCACTGCGACTGCGCCAAGTAACTTTGCTAAGTAGAAAGTAATTTTACTCACGGCTTTTTCATCGCTCCGGCGATCGTAATGTGATTGACAGGAAATGGGTGTTACTGGGCGGAAACACGGCGTTTCAGGGGCGTGTGGCTGAAAACGCTACAGTTTCCGGAAAAAACGCAGGAGTGGCCGGAGAAACGGTGGGAGTGCCTGGGCGAACGCTGGGTGTGTTTGTGACGTCAAACAGGAACGACAAGCACTGAACTGATCGCACAGGCAGAGTAAGTCTGAAGCTACTCTGAAACTGCTAAGTAGTTAGTAATCGCAATATTGCGAATACATCGGTCGCAATTTTAAGAAGCTAAGATTCACTCCCAGTAGGCGGCGGCTTAGCGTGTGTAACTCTGCTAAATTCGCCTTGCGACCGATCAACTCGGAATGAGGGCCAATGAGTAGTATTGCATCACTCATACTGTGTCTTAGGTGCTCCCTAAACCCTAGTAGCCCCCGCAATTGCCTAGTGCTAGACCATACCGTGTATATAAGCTACTGACAATCAGCCTAATTCATATTTGTACATAAACTCAATGGTTTACATACAAATCTGGTGGTTGTGGATCTGCACATGTGAAGAATGGGTCTTGCAATATCACTCGCAGCCCCTGTCAGCCGCAACTTGATTGACATTGGGGGGTGGAGTCGGGGCTGCACCTGGCACCGTTCTTCAAAATGGTGGGGCGTTGCCATAGTTTTGAAGGTGTGACGGGTCCAGGGACCGCACCGTAGGACTTACTAAACTCGGATGTCCGGATCCGAAGGCCAGCCTGAGTAAACTTTAGCTTATGCAGACTGACCGCTGCCTAAAACCATAGCGAATCGCAGCCAATTGTCGCAATGGTGATCCAAGGCTCAGTCAGATCTCGCAATGCTAACAGTAGCCGTCTGTCTAACTGCTGCGTTTGAATTTTAAATACACTGATTGCATGGCTGCTTCCTTGTGGCTGTGCAAGGTCTTGGTAGTAATACTAATCTGATTGGATCCTGTAGCAGCAGGATCTGGGCAGGAGTTCTGGCAGCCAGTCTGAGTAAGCTGAGACTCAGATGGCTGAGGGCTTTGACCAATCACCAGTGATTAAGATGGTGATCCGATACGGCGTCTTCGGATTCAGCACTCAGATCAGCGCTGCATGCAGAAGGAGTCTTATTCCTACAGTCACCTCCTGCTGCCTTAGCATATTTGAGCATCACTGCTGCATCCACGGACACAACATCGATGCGTCCTTCTCTGAATCAGGCCCGGTATGGTTTGCTAGACACGGTAAGCCTCCCGTTACTACATACAGGCAGGGTCGGACTGGCCCACGGGGGAACAGGGGAAACCACCGGTGGGCCCCACTTCCAGTGGGCCCTTCTTCTCCTCTAGGGATAAGGTTCCAGACTTTATCCAGGTGCACTTGAATCATGCATTATACATATATTACATTATACGTCACAAGAATATGGTTTATTATATATTTACCATTGGGCACAGAAAATGTACTCTTTAATAGTTAGCCAAACATCTGTGGTGGCTGGCCACGCCCCCACTAGACCCTGGCCACGCCCTTAAGCATGGGCCTCTACAACAGCATTCCCCCGGTGGGCCCTTCATGTCCCAGTCCGACACTGCATACGGGATGCTGTGTGATGTTTTGCTGTTGTACAAACAAAGTTGACATGAAGGTTTGTTATCTGCTGTAGGTGGGTATATAATGATAGTAAAGACCAGATAATACCTCTATCTAATCTGAAGCGGTGTTTGCTGCGCATACATCTGCCTGTTTGCCTGATGAACTCTGAGTTCCTGATTGATAAGCATGGGGCTGATACATCTGAGAGGATCAGGTGAGTTGTGCCCTCATCAGCCCATTTGTAAAGACAGGTTGCAGAAAAACAAGCTTATCTCCGTGTAGTAAAACTGTCCCCTAGGTTCATCAAACCACAAGTAACCTTTAGGCAATGACTTCTAAATCACAGACACCATCCTTTAAAAAAATGCTGGTATACATAGTCAGCACAAAAGCACCCTGTGCTGGCTCCACCCCCTGGGAGTGCAACATCATGACATCACGCGCATGACATCATTAAGTTGCATAGAGGGGGTGGGACTGACAGTGCTGGTAAGTGCATCGCTGACCAAGGTGTCTTCAGGATGCTCCAGTCGGCTGCACAGACTGCAGGGTGTGACCGTCGGGAACGTCCACAGGACACTCTGGCGATGCTGCAGCTGAGATCCTGGCTCTACGGTGCTATGGCAGACACCTTGCTAGCTAGAGCCAAGGACTGTGGGGCAAAGACAATGCCACCCACAGAGCCCTTGCGCTCTGTGCTGCGGCACCAGTCGCTCACCCTTAGTTACGGCACTTGCACACAGTGGCTACTTTATTAGGTTTATCGTTCTAATACTGGGTAGGACCCCCTCTTTGCCCCCAGGACAGCATGACTAGGGATGTATTCATCAAGCTGCTGGAAACGTTCCTCAGAGATTCTGGACCATGCATACATGACAGCATCACATGGTTGCTGCAGATTTCATGGAACCAGATTGTGACATACTGGCAGGATTGGACTGGTTCCACAGGGGTACAGGGGAAATACCCAGTGGGCCCTACTGCCATATGCCCCTGCCCCCCCCCCCCCTCGTCTAATGTCAGGCTTCAGACTGTGCACTTGGATTATACATTGTTAATCTATTAGAGGGTCGGTTACCTGGTACAGCGGGAACATGGATGAACATGAGCGCTTAGTTTGTTTCTATAGAAACTACACCAAGATATGCCCTCCTACCAAATGTGCCCTGGTCTCTTTAGCATGGGCCCCTATCGCTGCATTCCCCCAGTGGGCCCTTCATTCCCCAGTGAGACACTACATACTTGTCTACTATCCCGTAACAAGCTCCAGGGAGAGCACTCTCTGCCTGATTCAGAGATGGACACTAATGCATGCGTGGCAGCTACTGTTTGCAGTCGCAGCGGGGCTAACATGTAAATATTAGTTTCAGCCTTAACTTGTGTACTAACGTGCGTCGGACTGCGCTCACTATCAAAACCCATGGAAAGTGCAACTGCCCTGGTGGTTCTGTACACTCTACCATCAGAACACCATTGCGTGCACCATGACCACTTGTACCAGCATATAGCAGACGCAGTGTCTCCTTCTGAAATTCCTTTATACGTTGCTTCTGTGGCTGTGGATCTGTGTTTGGGAACACTGCCACGTTCCTTAACACGTCCATGAGACGGACAGACTCTGCCCAGGAATGTCCATGGGTTTGCACCACCAGATCTAATGCCAGCAACTCCATTCACAACAGCGGTTCTGCATGCAGTCAGGGTTTTCAGGACTTTCTGCACATGCACAGTAGCAAATAATCACAATGCAAACATCATCTCTAGGTCCACCTCTGATTCAACCCCAATAAGTGTACCTATTAGCTACATACAGTAGAGGTTGACATTTTTGTGGTCCAAGTTTTTGGCAGGACAGTCATTATTTTAAGGGGCAAACCCTCATTCTCGCTATCAGAAGGTTCATCGTGATTTACATGGGTGTAGGCATTGGCGTTTCTATAATGGGTGCAGTGTGTGCGGTGCACATGAGCCCCTGAGTACTAGGGGGGCCCACACCGCACACACTGCACCCATTTCTCCTATACTTACCTTTCCGGAGTCCATTGCTGACCGTGTGTGGGCACCCTCCTCTCCCGTAGCCGTCACGCTGCTGCTAGCGCACTGACCACTAGAGACTCTGGCACAGTGCCAGAGTCTACAGCGCATGCGCAGGACTCCGGAAAAATGGTGCAGCGGACATTTTTCGTAGTCCTGCGCATGCGCTGTAGACTCTGGCACTGTGCCAGAGTCTAGAGCGCTGAGAGCACTAGCAGCGGCGTGACGGCTACGGGAGAGGAGGGGGTCCACACACGGAGTCTGCACACGGGTCCCCTCCTCTCTAGAAACGCCCCTGGGTGTAGGGATGTGTTACACTGCCACACGTGGCATAAAAAATGGGAATGCTTAAAAAAAATATTCTGGGAGAGGTGTGGCCATGTCCACTGGAGGTGTGTCCACTTCCCAGGCCACACCATCAGTCCCACTGTTGTGTCCTCCAATATTGGGAGGTATGCTATTGACATTACTGAGACATATGCCCCCACTGTATATGGGTGACAAGTCCACTTTAGTGCAGACACATGTTGCATATTGAGGAAACAAAAGAAGCAGGCACTCGGTGCACTCCATTCCCATGATCAGGAGCCTCAAGATGTAAAACAGACATGAGTATAAGCTTTAAATACATCATTATTACATAGTTGCCAACTTTCTAGCTGCCAGGTCGACAAAGCAGGACACAGGGGTGTGGCAAATTATTGGAGGCTGTACAGGGGCGTGGTTTCCACAATTGTATATTCGTTGCCATTGCACAGTGGGGCCGTGGCTATGATGACGCGTTTCAGCACGAATTGTGTCCTTACCCAGTTAAGTAGCAGATAGCAGCTGGCTGCCGGAGGCTTGACCACTTTTCTGGGCAGCCAATAAGTAGATAAGTATGCATTAATAGCTAATACTATAATTTATGATGCTCACTTAACAGTTTACATTCTGGAGATAGAGCAGAGCCGGATTAAGAGGGGGGTCCCGGGGATAAGTACCCCGGGCCCCCTTTTTTCAAAGGGCCCCCCGTCGCCGCCGCAGATCGGAACAGAGATCCGATCTGCGGTATTGCGCTGCGCTCCCGGGAGCCGGCGCCACACGCAGCGGCAGGGCAGCTCAGCGATTGCTGTCCCTGGCGGCTCTGGCTCCCGGCGGCGGCTCCACTGACTTCACTGCCTGTGTGATGGGACAGCTGAGCGACGGCTCAGCTGTCCAATAACATGAGGAGCAGCAGCCTGCGGCTCAGACATTGGCTGCCGCTGGGCGCGCAGGCTGCAGGGAAGGAGGAGAGAGGACAGCCGCGCGTGGAGGCAGCAGCCAGCCCAGCACCCATTCTCAGCCAGCTCTCAGAACGTAAGGCTGATTTACAGTATGTTATGGGTTTTAATATATATATATATATATATATATATATGTGTGTGTGTGTGTATATATATATGTATATATATATGTATATGTATGTATATATATGTATATATATATATGTGTATATATATATATATATATATATATATATGTGTGTATATATATATATATGTGTGTGTGTGTGTGTGTGTGTGTATATAATATATATATATGATTTTAATTTTAAATCTTAGGGCCCCCCTGTCTTAAGTACCCCAGGCCCCCCGAGGCCTTAATCCAGCTCTGAGATAGAGGAATATGCGCATCTTGAATACTGTATATCCAGCTGCCTCCACTGGTGCAGGGGCCCATTTATCACAAAATGTTTGCGTCCTATTCCCAGAAAACAAACATGTTCAGGGGATAATTAAATTGCTGTGCTTAGCATTGCCCTGATAATCGGGAGTAATTCTGAGTTGATCGCAGCAGGAACTTTGGCCCTCATTCCGAGTTGTTCGCTGACAAGCTGCTTTTAGCAGCTTTGCACATGCTAAGCCGCCGCCTACTGGGAGTGAATCTTAGCATAGTAAAATTGCGAACGAAAGATTAGCAGAATTGCGAATAGACACTTCTTTGCAGTTTCTGAGTAGCTCCAGACTTACTCGGCAACTGCGATCAGTTCAGTCAGATTCGTTCCTGGTTTGACGTCACAAACACTCCCAGCGTTCGCCCAGACACTCCCCCGTTTCTTCAGACACTCCCGCGTTTTTCCCAGAAACTGCAGCGTTTTTTCACACACACCCATAAAACGGCCAGTTTCCGCCCAGAAACACCCACTTCCTGTCAATCACATTATGATCACCAGAACGAAGAAAAAACCTCGTAATGCCGTGAGTAAAATTCCTAACTGCATAGCAAATTTACTTGGCGCAGTCGCACTGCGGACATTGCGCATGCGCATTAGCGACTAATCGCTCCGTTGCGGAAAAAAAATAAAGAGCGATCAACTCGGAATGACCACCTTTGTTAGCAGTTGGGCAAAACCATGTGCACTGCAGGGGAGGCAGATATAACATGTGCAGAGAGAGATTTGGGTGGGTGTGGTGTGTTCAATCTACAATCTAAATTGCAGTGTAAAAATAAAGCAGCCAGTATTTACCCTGCACAGAAACAAAATAACCCACCCAAATCTAACTCTCTCTGCACATGTTATATCTGCCTCCCCTGCAGTGCACATGGGGGGTCATTCCGAGTTGTTCGCTCTGTAATTTTTTTCGCATCGCAGCGATTTTCCGCTTAGTGCGCATGCACAATGTCCGCAGTGCGACTGCGTAAAGTAAATTTGCTATGCAGTTAGGAATTTTACTCACGGCTTTTTCTTCGTTCTGGTGATCGTAGTGTGATTGACAGGAAGTGGGTGTTACTGGGCGGAAACTGGCCGTTTTATGGGTGTGTGCGGAAAAACGCTACCGTTTCTGGGAAAAACGCGGGAGTGGCTGGAGAAACGGAGGAGTGTCTGGGCGAACGCTGAGTGTGTTTATGACGTCAAACCAGGAACGACAAGCACTGAACTGATCGCAGATGGCGAGTAAGGTTGAAGCTACTCAGAAACTGCTAAGAGGTGTGTAATCGCAATTTTGAGAATCTTTCGTTCGCAATTTTACTATGCTAAGATTCACTCCCAGTAGGCGGCGGCTTAGCATGTGTAAAGCTGCTAAAAACAGCTTGCGAGCGAACAACTCGGAATGACCCCCCATGTGCACTGCAGGGGAGGCAGATATAACATGTGCAGAGAGAGATTTGGGTGGGTGTGGTGTGTTCAATCTACAATCTAAATTGCAGTGTAAAAATAAAGCAGCCAGTATTTACCCTGCACAGAAACAAAATAACCCACCCAAATCTAACTCTCTCTGCACATGTTATATCTGCCTCCCCTGCAGTGCACATGGGGGGTCATTCCAAGTTGTTCGCTCGTTATTGTTTTGTCGCAACAGAGCGAATAGTCGCTAATGCGCATGCGCAATGTACGCAGTGCGACTGCGCCAAGTAAATTTGCTATGCAGTTAGGAATTTTACTCACGGCATTACGAGGTTTTTTCTTCGTTTTGGTGATCGTAATGTGATTGACAGGAAGTGGGTGTTTCTGGGCGGAAGCAGGCCGTTTTATGGGTGTGTGTGAAAAAACGCTGCCGTTTCTGGGAAAAACGCGGGAGTGGCTGGAGAAACGGAGGAGTGTCTGGGCGAACGCTGGGTGTGTTTGTGACGTCAAACCAGGATCGACAAGCACTGAACTGATCGCAGATGCCGAGTAAGTCTGGAGCTACTCAGAAACTGCTAAGAAGTGTCTATTCGCAATTCTGCTAATCTTTCGTTCGCAATTTTAATATGCTAAGATTCACTCCCAGTAGGCGGCGGCTTAGCGTGTGCAATGCTGCTAAAAGCAGCTTGCGAGCAAACAACTCGGAATGACCCCCATGGTTTTGCCCAACTGCTAACAAAGGGGGTCATTCTGAGTTGATCGCAGCAGGAATTTTGTTAGCAGTTGGGCAAAACCATGGCCCTCATTCCGAGTTGTTCGCTCGCTAGCTGCTTTTAGCAGCATTGCACACACTAAGCCGCCGCCTACTGGGAGTGAATCTTAGTTTTGCAGAATTGCGAACGAAAGATTAGCAGAATTGCGAATAGAATAGCGATTAGAAATTTCTTAGCAGTTTCCGAGTAGCTCGAGACTTACTCTGCCACTGCGATCAGTTCAGTCCTTTTCGTTCCTGGTTTGACGTCACAAACACACCCAGCGTTCGCCCAGACACTCCCCCGTTTCTCCAGCCACTCCTGCGTTTTTCCCAGAAACGGCAGCGTTTTTCCGCACACTCCCATAAAACGGCCAGTTTCCGCCCAGATACACCCACTTCCTGTCAATCACACTCCGATCATCAGAACGATGAAAAATCTTCGTTAAGCCGTGAGTAAAATTCCAAACTTTTGTGCTAATTTACTTGGCGCAGGCGCACTGCGAACATTGCGCATGCGCAGATTGCGACTAATCGCACCGATGCGAAGAAAAAGAACGAGCGAACAACTCGGAATGAGGGCCCATGTGCACTGCAGGGGAAGCAGATATAACATGTGCAGAGAGAGTTAGATTTGGGTGGGGTGTGTTCAATCTGCAATCTAAATTGCAGTGTAAAAATAAAGCAGCCAGTATTTACCCTGCACAGAAATAAACTAACCCACCCAAATCTAACTCTCCCTGCAAATGTTATATCTGCCTCACCTGCAGTGCACATGGGCCCTCATTCCGAGTTGTTCGCTCGCTAGCTGCTTTTAGCAGCTTTGCACACGCTAAGCCGTCGCCTACTGGGAGTGAATCTTAGCTTTGCAGAATTGCGAACGAAAGATTAGCAGAATTGCGAATAGAAATTTCTTAGCAGTTTCTGAGTAGCTCGAGACTTACTCTGCCACTGCGATCAGTTCAGTCAGTTTCGTTCCTGGTTTGACGTCACAAACACACCCAGCGTTCGCCACAGACACTCCCCCGTTTCTTCAGACACTCCCGCGTTTTTCCCAGAAACGCAAGCGTTTTTTCGCACACACCCATAAAACGTCCAGTTTCCGCCCAGAAACACCCACTTCCTGTCAATCACACTCCGATCACCACAACGATGAAATTTCTTCGTTAGGCCGTGAGTAAAATACCAAACTTTTTAGCAAATTTACTTGGCGCAGGCGCACTGCGAACATTGCGCATGCGCAGTTTGCGACTAATCGCTCCATTGCGGAAAAAAACTAACGAGCGAACAACTCGGAACGAGGGCCAATATGTTTATTCATTACTTTTTTCTTTAGCTTTTGTCCATACCTATAGAATGAAGCTCACGTTTTGAAAGGAGGCTCTTACACTATATAAGGAAATCCATTACAGTAAAATGACATTCAAATAAACAAATAAATTAGACTGAGTACAGAATGCTCCTATAACGAATCAGACATGTACTCATTACATAATTTGCCCAATTATCTAATCCCAAATTGTTCCCCAGACAGTACACATTGGGGGTCATTCCGAGTTGATCGCTCGCTAACTAGTTTTAGCAGCCGTGCAAACGCTATGCCTCCGCCCACTGGGGGTGTATTTTAGCTTAGCAGAAGTACGAACGGTTGTATCGCAGAGCGGGTACAAAAAATGTTCGTGTAGTTTCAGAGTAGCTCAAAACCTACTCAGCGCTTGCGATCACTTCAGACTATTCAGTTCCGGATTTGACGTCACACACCCGCCCAGCGTTCGCCCAGCCACGCCTGCATTTTTCCTGGCACGCCTGCGTTTTTCAGCACACTCCCTGAAAATGGTCAGTTGCCACCCAGAACCGCCCACTTCATTTAAATCACTCTGCAGCAAGCAGTGCGACTGAAATGCAACGCTAGACCCTGTGCAAAACCACATTGTTCATTGTCCCCGTACGTCGCGCGTGCGCAGTGCACAGAACTGCCGTTTTTTAGTCTGATCGCCGCGCTGCGAACAAATGCAGCTAGTGATCAACTCGGAATGACCCCATGGTCCGTTGTATTGTGCCTGTCATTCTGTGGACTCCACTCTTCTACTGACTCAGCTCTCATTCCTTTCATTGTGGAAGTAGATCCAAATATTTCACTTTTTTTTCTTTCCGATAAACAGCTGCAGACTGCAGAGAGAATTGCAGAGCAGGACATTAACTATTTCATGCCAAATGTGACACATAATTACCTTAATAGAGTTTCTAAGTTATTAATATTGCTGGAGTACCACAGTCTTTTTTAATGGAGCAAAACTAGCATTGAAGCTGGGTAAACACTATAAGACATTACAAAAGAAATTGCAGGTAATGACCAATCGTTACAAATTAGTTTTATCGTCCAGTAGAACATTAGTGATGCATGCTCCTACAAGTCGCTAACTAAATCCCTAGTTGGATGTACATGCAGCTCAATCTGGGGATGTTGCTAGTGATGCCATGCTGCTGAATGCAGCATGGCCCAGCTCCTCCCTCCACCGCCGCTCTGTCGCTGCCGACATCAGCAAGAATGTATGCACTTGCCAATGTCGGCACCCAGCCGGGTCCCGTCGCTACCTAAAAGAGTGTCTTGCATCCAGTACCAGCAGAAAGGAGTTATTGTCCTTGGTAACGCACATCAAGACTGCCAGTTCCTTCCTAGGTGAGGCATCTGTAGACGCTGGAGTCTTATCTTCAAAAGTATCAGCTTCTATTGCGGCAGCGAGGTGTGCTGTCTGGCTACGCCCCTGGTGGGCTAGCACCAATCCTAAAAAAGCCTTGGAAGCACTCCCATATTCTGGTGACATTCTCTTTGGTCAGTAATTAGACAAAATTGAGGCTACCTTAGCGGCTTCCATACCAGCTTTTGCTTCATTGGCGGAACCTCTTCGGACTAATTTTCGTTACAGGGTGCTTCCTACAAGGGATCCAAGCCATAGGTAAGCAGCCCTGGGAGACTAGAAAGTCTGCACCCAGGCTGGCAGACAAACCAACCGCATGACAGGGTGGACCTCCCCCTGGGCAACCCCCTGTGTGGGAGTCCAACTCCTGACTTTCGCTGAGATTTGGGAAGGATCCACGTCAGATACATGGGTCAAGGATACGTGCTGACTTTTCACAGATGTCCTCCAGTGTGTTTTTTTTCAATGGGATTTCCCGAAAACCCAGAAAAGGCAAAAGCTCTCAGGCATTCGATTTGCTCTCTCCTGTACGCGAAGGTCATCATTCCGGTACCCCATTCTCAGAGGTGTACGGGTTTCTACGCAAATCTTTTCTTGAGGCACAGGGGTGTCCCTTTTGGATCCGTGATTGGGTCCTTTTAACCACCGATCCAAGTCTTCCGGGGTGGGGGGCGGTTTCTTGTTGCTAGACATTCCAGGGTCGGTGGTTGGCTCACGAGAGTCTCCTGCCAATCAACATTTTAGAGCTAAGACCAGTATACAAGGCTCTGTACTTAGCTCAGCCTCCTCTCCTGGGACTTCCAGTCAATGTTCAATCGGACAACGTGACGGCGGTAGCCTACATCAATCACCAGAGTGGCACTTGCAGCCGCAGTGTCACCTTCTGGCTCTGTCAGCAGTGTTCATTCCAGGCATCCAGAATTTGGAAGCAGACTTCCTTAGTCATCAGGATGTGAATTCCAGCAAGTGTGCTCTACATCTGGATGTCTACCAATTCCTGTCTTCCAGACATCGACATGATAGCGTCTCAGCACAATCACCAGCTACCAATATACTGCCCTCGTACCAGAGATCCGGAGACTTTCCTTGTGGATGGTCTAGCGGTACCGTGGACGTTTATCATTATTCTATGTCTTTACACTGACCCAGTGGGTCCTCCGCAAGTTCAAGCTGGAGGGTGGCACAATTATTCTGTTGGCTCCCGATTGGCCTCGACAGGTGTGGTACACTGATCTTCTGCACTTTTCAGTCTATACCCGGCTGAGTCTCCCTCTATGGCCGGATCTTTTGTCTCAGGGCCCGTACCTGCCAGGGTTGTGCGATGAGGTAAATGGCTCAGGAGGTACTGGCTAGTACCAGAGCCAGATTTACACTCAATATATGAGCCAAAAGGTTCATGTGGGCGTTATACAAAGATGCAGCAGTATATGCTGCTGGAAATTTGGTGAGTTTTGATCAGAGATATGCGGAAAAGATAACAGGGGAGGCACTGCCTCACCTGCCATAGACTTTTTGTTCCAGAGTTTTGACTATGAAATTTATTAGAATTATGCAAAGAAGATATTTCTAATATATTTTTTGTATTTTTCTTATACTTTATATAGTAAAAACTCTGGCATATATATGTTAGTATGACAGGAGAGGCTCTGCCTCACCTGCCTTATCTCACTGCACGTCACTGGTGCCTGCACCCGGACCCAGCACGTCTTGCTTTGATGGGGAAGCTCTTGAGACATCACTCTTGAGAGTAAAGGATTTCTCTAGATGGGTCATCCATACTATACTCAGGACTCCTATGCCAACCTCGGCTAGGATATATCAGAGATTGGCGGACTTACTATGCATAGTGTTCTGCTCCTGGCCTTAATCCTCGGTCGTTTAGGATTCCCCAGCTTTGTTCCATTTTTGCAGGCGGGTCTAGACTTGAGGCTTTGCCTCTCATCTGTAATAGTTCAGATTTCCGCCTTGTCCATCCATTTTCAATGACAATTAGCTCTTTTACCAGATGTTCGCACCCTCTTGCAGGGTGTTCTACATGTTCAACCTTCATTTGTGAATCTGGTAGCCCATTTGGGCCTGTCCCTTGTTCTTCAGATGACTCAATTTAAACCGCTTGAGTTAGTGGACCTTCGCTGGCTCACATGGAAAAGTTTTCTTGCTTGTCATTGCATCTGCTTTGCGGGTATCCAGTTTGAGTGGCTCTCCTTTTCTGATTTTTCATTCTGATAGGATGGTTCTGCAGACTTGGGTTACCTACCCAAGGTCATCTCTTGTTTTCATATAAACCAGGAGATAGTCCTGTGTTTCACTGTTTCGAACTGTTCGCCTGAGATTTCTCCTGATGTGGTGAGGGACCTCCATATTTATGTTGACCGGGCTTCGTAAGTTGGATTCTCTTTTTGTTCTGCCGGAGTCAAAGCAGACTTTTGTCAGGTGGCTCCGCATGACCATTAGCCATGCCTACTCTGTATCGGCTATATCCTCCCCAGGCCATAGTGACGGCTCATTCCCTCGGTTCATGGGTGCTTCTTGGGCTGCCCAGTGTGGTGCTTTGGCTGAGCAGCTTAGTAGAGCGGCCACATAGTCCTCACCTTACACATTTCTTAGTTTTTAAGCGTGACACCTTTGCTTCTTCAGATGCAGCCTTCATGCATTCAATTCTCAGTACAGCTCAGGGGCATCCCCACCCATAATGGGATTGCGTTAGGATAGCCCATTGTTCTCCTGTGCTCCCTAGTGGACAGATGAAGAAAATAGTATTTTTGTTCATACCTTTTTAAATCCTTTTCTTCACATCCATAGGGGGCACAGGGCGCCAATCCTGATGCACCTTGCTTGCGGGGTTTTTTCCTAGAGACTGGTACTCTGAAAGCTATTTGGTATGGGTGTTTCGTGTGTGTATCTGGCCTCCATCTCCCTCTCCCGTTTCCTCAGTTCTGAGTTGGGCTTGCTAATTTACCTGGCTGGCCGGCATTTGGGGCAAAGCTGGATTAAGGGGAGGCTCTGGGGGTAAGTACTCGGGGCCCCCCGCCACAGATCAGATCTCTATTACCAATCTGCAGTGCAGTGCTGTGCTCCGAGTCCCCACTGACAGCCATTACTCAGAAAGCCGCCGGTGCTACACTCTGCTTCCTCCTGCTTAGTAACCAATGCAAACCCGCCCGCACGTTATGTGAAGACATCATGCTGTGTGCGCACCCTCTCTCTCATCCTGTATCCGCAGTTTATCCCAGTCCTAGGAAATAAGCCGGTGGGTCAAAGGTGTAAGGTAATTGAAAATGTGATGTTACGGGGGGAGTAGGGGGGAAATTCAGGGAATCCTTCATTCTTTTGATTATTTTGTTTAAGAAAGTTTGATTTTGAGGGTAGTGTGTATGTGTATGTATGTATGTATGTATATATATATATATATATATATATATATATATATATATAGAATCCCAAAATAGAAGACAGCGGCACTCAGGGAATTTACGAATCAAAAAAGTGTATTCAAAGTATACAAAAGAGCCGACGTTTCGGGGCCCACCCGCCCCTTTGTCAAGGTTACACACCATGACAAAGGGGCGGGTGAACCCCGAAACGTCGGCTCTTTTGTATACTTTGAATACACTTTTTGGATTCGTAAATTCCCTGAGTGCCGCTGTCTTCTATTTTGGGATTCTGCAAAAGTTCTTCCAGAGGGCACCAGGGTGGACTCCAGCCGTTGGAATGAGTGCCGGCCCACTCCCATGCTATATATATATATATATATATGTTATTTCCCTGTATCTCCCCCTCACCACCCTTACCCTCCCCCTCCCTGTATCTCCCCCTCACCACCCTTACCCTCCCCCTCCCTGTATCTCCCCCTCAGCATCCTTACCTTCGCCCTCTCTATATCTCCCCCTCAGCTTCTATGCCCTCACCCTCCCTGTTACTCCCTCTCCGCGCCCTTACCCTTACTCTCCCTGTAACTCCCCCTCAGTGTCCCTGCTCTCACCCTCCCTGTAACTCCCTCTCATCGCCCTTACAATCAGCCTCCCTGTAACTTCCCCTCAGCACCCTTACCGTGCCCTTAACTCACCCTCCCTGTAACACCCTCTCATCGCCCTTACCTTCAGCCTCCATGGAACTCCCCTCAACGCCCTTATCCTCACACTCCCTGTAACTCCCCTTCAGCACCCTTACCCTCACCCCCCCGTATCTCCCCCTCAGCACCCTTACCCTCACCCTCCCACTATCTCCCACTCAGCACCCTTACCCTCACCCTCCCTGTAACTCCCCCTCAGCACCCTTACCCTCTCTGTATCTCCGCCTCAGGTTCCCTGCCTTCACCCATAATGAAGGAAAAAGGACCACTCAGGTCGACAGAGTCTAGGTCGACCACTATTGGTCGACAGTAACTAAGTCGACACCTGAAATAGGTCAACACACACATTAGGTGGACATGAACAGGGTCGACATGACAAAAGGTCGACATGAGTTTGTTTGTTTTTTAATTGGTGCTGTTTTCTTTGTAGAGTGACCGGGAACCCCAATTAGTGCACCGTGTCCCCTCGCATGGCTCGCTTCGCAGGTTACCGTTCCCAATTGTAGTTCACATGGATCGTAAAGTATGAAAAATTCATGTCGACCTTTTGTCATGTTGACCTAGAACATGTCGACCTAGTAACCATGTCGACCTAGAAACCATGTCGACCTAATGCATGTCAACCTAAGTGGTCTACCTAGCGACCGGATACCATATATATGTGTGTATATATTTATATGGGGTGTGGATCATAGGGTCGACCACACTTAGGTCAACAAAGTCTAAGTCGACCACTATTGGTTGACAGTAACTAAGTCAACACCTGAAATAGGTTGACACAAGCATTAGGTCGACATGACAAAAGGTCGACATGAGTTGTTGTTTTCTTTTAAATGGTATCGTTTTCTTCGCTCGCCATGCTTCGGGCAAGGGGCTTCGCTCCTCTACCGCTGCGCTCGGCACAGTTTACGGTTCCCAATAGTAAAGTATGAAAAGTATGGATCGTAAAGTATGAAAAAGTAAAAAAAAAAAAAGTTTTTTTTTTAAAACTCATGTCGATCTTTTGTCATGCCGACCTAGAACATGTCGACATAGAAACCATGTCGACCTATAGTGGTTGACCTAATGCATGTCGACCTAAGTATGGTCGACCTAGAGACCAGATACCATATATATACCATATATATGTGTGTATATATATATATATATATATGTGTGTATACATAAATATATATGTGTGTGTGTGTGTGTGCGCATAGGCATGTCTATAATAGGTGCAGTGTGTGCGATGGGTACACATGGGCCCCTAGGTCTGGGGGGGCCCACACCGCACCCATATAGTATATTTACCCCTTCGGAGTCCCGTTGCCCTGCAGTTTGAGCACAAATCACTTGAAAAATGACCGCCACAGCCGAGTGATCTGGTATTAAGCCAGAGTCTACTAGCTGCTGCGACAGAGGCTGCATGTGGGTTCCCTACATTATATATGCGTTACATTCATTTAATCTGGAGTGCCGACTGCTTGGACATCTATATATATATATATATATATATATATATATATATAATTATTTGGGTTTTATACCTTAGGGCCCCCTAAAGCCTTAATCCAGCTCTGGTCTGCAGGCAGGGTATACAGGTAAAACTCAGAAAATTAGAATATCGTGAAAAAGTTCATTTATTTCAGTAATTCAACTTAAAAGGTGAAACTGATATATTATATAGACTCATTACAGATAAAGTGAGATTTCAAGCCTTTATTTGTTATAATTTTGATGATTGTGGCTTACCGGCACGTGGAGGACACACACACTACTGAGTCTCATTTTGACTTGTTTTAAGGACATTACATCAAAGTTGGATCAGCCTGTAGTGTGTTTTTCCACTTTAATTTTGAGTGTGACTCCAAATCCAGACCTCCATGGGTTAATACATTTGATTTCCATTGATACTTTTTGTGTGATTTTGTTGTCAGCACATTCAACTATGTAAAGAACAAAGTATCTAATAAGAATATTTCATTCATTCAGATCTAGGATGTGTTATTTTAGTGTTCCCTTTATTTTTTTGAGAAGTGTACTTCTGGTCCCAAGCATTTTGGATAAGGGATACTCAACCTGCATTCTAATTTTGTGGGATTTTGGATTTGGGGTTTTCTTAAGCTGTAATCCACAATCATCAAAATTATAACAAATAAAGGCTTGACATATCTCACTTTGCATGTAATGAGTCTATATAATATATTAGTTTCACCTTTTAAGTTGAATTACTGAAATAAATGAACTTTTGCACAATGGGGGTAATTCCAAGTTGATCGCAGCAGGATTTTTGTTAGCAATTGGGCAAAACCATGTGCACTGCAGGGGAGGCAGATATAACATGTGTAGAGAGAGTTAGATTTGGGTGTGGTGTGTTCAATCTGCAATCTAATTTGCAGTGTAAAAATGAAGCAGCCAGTATTTACCCTGCACAGAAACAAAATAACCCACCCATATCTTACTCTCTCTACACATGTTATATCTGCCTCCCCTGCAGTGCACATGGTTTTGCCCAATTGCTAACAAAAATCCTGCTGCGATCAACTTGGAATTACCCCCAATAATTTAAGTTTCTGAGTTTCACCTGTAGTGGAGAGGGAGCCTGTGGCTGCTAGGGAACATTTCAGTAATCATTAGGTGCCCAGACCTCTCTTTTCCAAGCTATACCTTTGCCCCCTATGGACATGAAGAAAATGATTTAACAAGGTAAGAACAAGGGGGGTAATTCCAAATTGATCGCAGCAGGAAATTGTTTAGCAGTTGGGTAAAACCATGTGCACTGCAGGTGGGGCAGATATAACATTTGCAGAGAGAGTTAGATTTGGGTGGGTTATTTTATTTCTGTGCAGGGTAAATACTGGCTGCTTTATTTTTACACTGCAATTTAGATTGCAGATTGAACTCACCACACCCAAATCTCTCCCTGCACATGTTATATCTGCCTCCCCTGCAGTGCACATGGTTTTGCCCAACTGCTAAAAAATTTCCTGCTGCGATCAACTTGGAATTACCCCCCAAAATCCAATCTTTACACAAGAAAGCATTAGATCTGTTAACCCAACTGTTACTTTTGATTGGCAGGAGGGCAAATATTGGTGTATTGCATAGGTTCTCAAACTCGGTCCTCAGGACCCCACACAGTATATGTTTTGCAGGTAACCCAGCAAGTGCACAGGTGTATTAATTACTCACTGACACATTTTAGAAGGTCCACAGGTGGAGCTAATTATTTCACTTGCAATTATGTGGGGAGACCTGCAAAACATGCACTGTGTGGGGTCCTGAGGACTGAGTTTGAGAACCCCTGATGTAGAGTCTATAGCAGAGGTTCCCAAATGCGGTCCTCAAGGCACCCCAACAGTCCAGGTTTTAGGTATATCCATGGCTCAGCACAGATGGTTAAATCAGATTGACTTAGGTGCTAATTAAGTCACCTGTGGCCAAGCATGGATACATTTAAAACCAGGACCGTTGGGGTGCCTTGAGGACCGTGTTTGGGAACCTCTGGTCTATAGAAACAAACCCAGCACCCATATTTATCCATGTTCCTGCTTTATTAGGTAACTGACCTTGTATTAGAGTAATAAAGTATAACTTAAGTGTACAACCAGGAATCTGACATTAGAGGAAAGGGTGAAGCCCTCAGGCAGTGCAGCCCATTGGTGATTATCCCCTGTTCCACTGTAGGCCAGTCTGACCCTGGCTGCCTCTAAATTACAGACAGCTGTCTATGAATTATAGACAGTACATGCAGTGGCGTCACAAGGCGGGTGCGGGGGGTGCGGCCCGCACCCGGGTGTGACACCTGGAGGGGGTGACACCAAATGTCAGCTCCTCCGTAGTGACAGGAGCCAGGTGCTGCAGTGTGAAATTCCGCTACAGCACCTGTCTCCTGTCATAGCAGAGGAGCCGACAGCACACTGAGACCGTCTCTGGGGGAAGCCCAGCATCTCCGGAGATGCTGGGCACGCCCCCAGAGTGACGATACCAGTATCCCCGCGAAGCCACGCCCCTATCTGTAAGGTCACGCCCCCTTTTTTGCCGCGATCGCGGCAGTACATCAGGGGTGCGCACCGGGTGTCACCACACCTGGTGACGCCTCTGAGTACATGGCAGTGATGATTGGCTATCAGGCCGGCTCAGATAACAGACTGATGTGGCTGCACTCCACAAAGGGCCTATTCCTCAGGCCAGGGCCGGTGCTAGGTTGTTCGGCGCCCTCCTGCAAAATATAAATTTGCGCCCTCCCATACTTTACATGCAGGGCCGGGGGGTTACCATGGCCTCTTGGACCCCTGAGCTGCAGGAGATCCGTACAAGCCTATGGATGTGAACTCTCTGCCCACACACACTCTGTGCAGCGCTAGTTACGGCTCTGCACACAGACAGTGCCGTAACTAGACATTTTACCGCTGTGTGAAAGAAAGCATCGCCCCGCACTGTATGCAAAACAGGGGCAGTGCGCGCCGCAGGCGCGCGCAAGAAATACAGGGGCGTGGCTTCACGGGGAAGGGGTGTGGCCACAAAATAATACTAATTCATATTACAGTAGTCTCCATTATTCAAACTACGCCGCACAGTAGCGCCACTACACCAGGTAGATTCCCTTCTACACATTACGGCCGATAGATTCCCCTTTTTACACATTATGGCAGACAGCGTCCCCCTTTTTACACATTACGGCAGACAGCATCCCCCTTTTTACACATTATGGCAGACAGCGTCCCCCTTTTTACACATTACGGCAGACAGCGTCCACTTTTTTAAATACAAACACACACATACATATACACAAACACACACACTTTCTCTCTCACACTCTTTTTACATCCCCTTACCAAAATCTTGCTGGCCAGATCTTCCACAGTCTGCTAGCCTGGTCCGTGTAGCTCCACCCCCTTTTGTCAGAACAAAAACTGACACTCCTCTCACTGTCACAGGGGACAGAGGAGAAGGAGTCATGCTGCCGGCACTGCTGCGGCTGCCTGTCAGTGTGACAGGGCAGGCGCAGCAGCCAGCAGCAGGGGGGACAGGACGGCGCTTCAGCAGGGATGCAGAGCAGTGAAGGCGCCTCTCCTGCCCGGCGCCTACCTGCACTGCATCCCTCTGCTGAGCGGGTAGCGCCGGACCTGCCTCAGGCGGTGGAGCCCACCCAGCACTGGGACAGTCTTCCAACACTGATCAAAATGTTCGGACGGTGGGCCAGGGGAAAACTGTGGCACCTGCTGCACCACACTGGTAGTTCTGCCCCTGGAAAGCATGTCAATGGGTTATGCAGAGTTGGACCGAAGTACAAATATGTATCACTTTCACCAAGTACAGACAGACTGCAGTAGCTTTAGCATCTTCTACCGGGTCCAAGCAATCATGCAACGAGCATTTCCGGTGCAGGCGTTTGTCAAGCAGCGTTCCGGTAAGTATTCTCTCCCTTTTCCTCATCCTAATTCCTACCCCGAGTGTCATGGTTTTCACAAGGTGCAAAGTTACTTGCTATTTTGCTCGCAACACTGAATCAACCTCACAGAAAAATTCGTAATTTCAGAAGGATCTACCTGCGTTGTGTTACCCGGGAATCCGACCCTAGTAGCTACCCGGGTCGAACCTAGCTCTGACCTGGGGGAACCTGCAGTGTATTGGTGTGACATTACCTGGGTCACGCTAAAAGCATACAAGGAGTCGGATCACCGTGGCTTGGAGATGATGTCATCTCCAAGCACCAGCAGAGGGAAGACCCGTCACTAACCCAGGTCCTGCCTGCGGTGTGAATGGGGTTTCAAACCACTGTGATACGGCTTAAAATGATGTTCAATAACACAGGACCCGGGGTTTTTGGTGTGAAAGTGGTATTACAGTGCTCTAATAGTTATTACAATATGATACAAATGCAGAGCTGACTTCTGTGTTCACTACACTGAATCAATTTAACAAGAATGTAATTAGAGGGAAGCCACAGAGGGAAAACAAGGGGGTGTAGTGCGTGTTGCCGGCGGTCGGGCTCCCGGCGACCAGCATACCGACGCCAGAATCCCGACCGCCGGCATACTGACAGCTGGGAGATAGCAAATGAGCTCCTTGCGGGCTCGTCACGCTGCGGGCACAGTGGCTATCTATTCTCCCTCCAGGGGGGTCGTGGACCCCCATGAGGGAGAAAAGTTGTCGGTATGCCGGCGGTCGGGATTCCGGTGCCGGTATGGTGGTCGTCGGGAGCCTGGCCGCCGGCAACCTGAAGACAACCCGAAACAAGGTACTGTGAAAAATATACATGTTATTGCCGATTTATTTATTTTGATGTCTAGAAGTACAATTTTCAGAATTTTCTATTTGAAAGACTAAGAAGATTTTATTTTCTCTGCGCACCTTGGCCCTCATTCCGAGTTGATCGGTCGCAAGGCGAATGTAGCAGAGTTACACACGCTAAGCCGCCGCCTACTGGGAGTGAATCTTAGCTTCTTAAAATTGCGACCGATGTATTCGCAATATTGCGATTACTAACTACTTAGCAGTTTCAGAGTAGCTCCAGACTTACTCTGCCTGTGCGATCATTTCAGTGCTTGTCGTTCCTGGTTGACGTCACAAACACACCCAGCGTTCGCCCAGGCACTCCCACCGTTTCCCCGGCCACTCCTGCGTTTTTTCCGGAAACGGTAGCGTTTTCAGCCACACGCCCCTGAAACGCCGTGTTTCCGCCCAGTAACACCCATTTCCTGTCAATCACATTACGATCGCCGGAGCGAAGAAAAAGCCGTGAGTAAAATTACTTTCTTCATAGTAAAGTTACTTGGCGCAGTCGCAGTGCGAACATTGCGCATGCGTACTAAGCGGATTTTCACTGCGATGCGATGAAAAATACCGAGCGAACAACTCGGAATGAGGGCCCTTATTATAGACATGACGTGCAGTGTTGCAGATATACTGACTGATCATATTGTGTCTACTAATAGTCGTTGGGTTTCTTTGTGGGAAGTAGATCAGAAACCAAATGGGGAACATAGCTAACACACACATTACATTCCCATGAAGCAATAATAAGAATTTACTTACCGATAATTCTATTTCTCATAGTCCGTAGTGGATGCTGGGGACTCCGTCAGGACCATGGGGAATAGCGGGCTCCGCAGGAGACAGGGCACATCTAAAAAAGCTTTTAGGTCACATGGTGCGTACTGGCTCCTCCCCCTATGACCCTCCTCCAAGCCTCAGTCAGGTACTGTGCCCGGACGAGCGTACACAATAAGGAAGGATCTTGAATCCCGGGTAAGACTCATACCAGCCACACCAATCACACCGTACAACTTGTGATCTGAACCCAGTTAACAGTATGATAACAAAACGAAGTAGCCTCTGAAAAGATGGCTCACAACAACAGTAATAACCCGATTTTGTAACAATAACTATGTACAAGCATTGCAGACAATCCGCACTTGGGATGGGCGCCCAGCATCCACTACGGACTATGAGAAATAGAATTATCGGTAAGTAAATTCTTATTTTCTCTAACGTCCTAGTGGATGCTGGGGACTCCGTCAGGACCATGGGGATTATACCAAAGCTCCCAAACGGGCGGGAGAGTGCGGATGACTCTGCAGCACCGAATGAGAAAACTCCAGGTCCTCTTTAGCCAGAGTATCAAATTTGTAAAATTTTACAAACGTGTTCTCCCCTGACCACGTAGCTGCTCGGCAAAGTTGTAATGCCGAGACCCCTCGGGCAGCCGCCCAAGATGAGCCCACCTTCCTTGTGGAGTGGGCCTTTACAGATTTAGGCTGTGGCACGCCTGCCACAGAATGTGCAAGTTGGATTGTGCTACAGATCCAACGTGCAATCGTCTGTTTAGACGCAGGAGCACCCATCTTGTTGGGTGCATACAATGTAAACAACGAGTCAGATTTTCTGACTCCAGCTGTCCTTGAAATATATATTTTTAATGCTCTGACAACGTCCAGTAACTTGGAGTCCTCCAAGTCGCTAGTAGCCGCAGGCACCACAATAGGCTGGTTCAAGTGAAATGCCGAAACCACCTTAGGGAGAAATTGAGGACGTGTCCTCAATTCTGCCCTGTCCGAATGGAATATCAGATATGGGCTCTTGTATGACAAAGCTGCCAACTCTGAAACTCTCCTGGCTGAAGCCAGGGCCAACAGCATGGTTACCTTCCATGTAAGGTATTTTAATTCTACCGATTTTAAAGGCTCAAACCAATGAGATTTGAGAAAATTTAGAACCACGTTCAAATCCCACGGTGCCACTGGAGGCACTATTGGGGGTTGTATATGTAGTACACCTTTGACAAAAGTTTGTACTTCAGGTACTGACGCCAATTCCTTCTGGAAGAAAATTGATAAGGCCGAAATTTGAACTTTAATGGACCCCAATTTTAGGCCCATAGACAATCCTGCTTGCAGGAAATGTAAGAATCGACCCAATTGAAATTCTTCCGTTGGAGCCTTCTTGGCCTCACACCACGCAACATATTTCCGCCAAATGCGGTGATAATGTTGTACAGTCACTTCCTTTCTAGCCTTAATCAAGGTAGGAATAACTTCCTCTGGAATGCCCTTTTCTTTTAGAATCCGGCGTTCAACCGCCATGCCGTCAAACGCAGACGCGGTAAGTCTTGGAACATACAAGGTCCCTGCTGAAGCAGATCCCTTCTTAGAGGTAGAGGCCACGGATCCTCCGTGAGCATCTCTTGAAGTTCCGGATACCAAGTTCTTCTTGGCCAGTCCGGAGCCACCAGTATTGTTCTTACTCCTCTTTTCCGTATAATTCTCAGTACCTTTGGTATGAGAGGCAGAGGAGGGAACACATACACTGACTGGTACACCCACGGTGTTACCAGAGCGTCCACAGCTATTGCCTGAGGGTCTCTTGACCTGGCGCAATACCTGTCCAATTTTTTGTTGAGGCGAGACGCCATCATGTCCACCTTTGGTTTTTCCCAACGGTTCACAATCATGTGGAAAACTTCTGGATGAAGTCCCCACTCTCCCGGGTGAAGGTCGTGTCTGCTGAGGAAATCTGCTTCCCAGTTGTCCACTCCCGGGATGAACACTGCTGACAGTGCTATGACATGATTCTCCGCCCAGCGCAGAATCCTTGCAGCTTCTGCCATTGCACTCCTGCTTCTCGTGCCGCCTTGTCGGTTTACGTGGGCGACTGCCGTGATGTTGTCGGACTGGATCAACACCGGCTGACCCTGAAGCAGCGGTTTTGCCAGACTTAGAGCATTGTAGATCGCTCTTAGCTCCAGTATATTTATGTGAAGAGACGTCTCCAGGTTTGACCACACGCCCTGGAAGTTTCTTCCCTTTGTGACTGCTCCCCAACCTCGTAGGCTGGCATCCGTAGTCACCAGGACCCAGTCCTGTATGCCGAATCTGCGGCCCACTAACAGATGGGCAGTCTGCAACCACCACAGGAGAGACAACCTTGTTCTCGGTGACAGTGTTATCCGCTGATGCATGTGCAGATGCGATCCGGACCATTTGTCCAGCAGATCCCACTGAAATGTCCGTGCATGGAATCTGCCGAATGGAATCGCTTCGTACGAAGCCACCATCTTTCCCAGGACTCTTGTGCATTGATGTACTGACACAGTTCCTGGTTTTAGGAGGTTCCTGACAAGTTCGGATAACTCCCTTGCTTTCTCTTCCGGGAGAAATACCTTTTTCTGAACCGTGTCCAGAATCATACCCAGGAACAGCAGATGCGTTGTCGGGGTCAATTGAGATTTTGGAAGATTTAGAATCCACCCGTGTTGCTGAAGCACTACTTGTGTTAGCGCCACACCGACTTCCAGCTGTTCTCTGGACTTTGCCCTTATCAGGAGATCGTCCAAGTAAGGGATAATTAATACGCCTTTTCTTCGTAGAAGAACCATCATTTCGGTCATTACCTTGGTAAAGACCCGAGGGGCCGTGGACAAACCAAACGGCAGCGTTTGAAACTGATAATGACAGTCTTGTATCACGAACCTGAGATACCCTTGGTGTGAGGGGTAAATCGGGACATGTAGATAAGCATCTTTTATGTCCAAGGACACCATGAAGTCTCCTTCTTCCAGATTCGCTATCACTGCCCTGAGTGACTCCATCTTGAACTTGAATTTCTGTATGTACAGGTTCAAGGATTTCAGATTTAGAATAGGCCTTACCGAACCGTCCGGTTTCGGTACCACAAATAGAGTGGAATAATACCCCTTTCCCTGTTGTAGGAGGGGTACCTTGACTATCACCTGCTGAGAATACAGCTTGTGAATGGCTTCCAAAACCGACGTCCTTTCTGAGGGAGACGTTGGTAAAGCAGACTTTAGGAACCGGCGAGGGGGAAACCTTTCGAACTCCAGCATGTAACCCTGAGATATTATCTGCAGGACCCACGGGTCCACTTGTGAGTGAGCCCATTGATTGCTGAAAATCTTGAGTCGACCCCCCACCGTTCCTGAGTCCGCTTGTAAAGCCCCAGCGTCATGCTGATGGCTTTGTAGAAGCCGGGGCGGGCTTCTGTTCCTGGGCAGGGGCTGCTTGCTGCCCTTTCTTACCCTTTCCTCTGCCTCTCGGCAAATAAGACTGTCCTTTTGGTCGCTTTTTATAGGAGCGAAAGGACTGCGGCTGAAAAGACGGTGTCTTTTTCTGTTGTGAAGGGGTCTGAGGTAAAAAGGTGGATTTGCCGGCAGTTGCCGTGGTCACCAGGTCCGAAAGACCGACCCCAAACAATTCCTCTCCTTTATATGGCAATACTTCCATATGCCTCTTGGAATCCGCATCACCTGACCACTGTCGCGTCCATAAACTTCTTCTGGCAGATATGGACATCGCGCTTACTCTTGATGCTAGAGTACAAACATCCCTCTGAGCATCTCGCATATAAAGAAAAGCATCCTTTAATTGCTCTAGAGTCAATAAAATACTGTCCCTATCCAGGGTATCAATATTTTCAGTCAGAGAATCCAACCACACTACCCCAGCACTGCACATCCAGGCTGAGGCTATTGCCGGTCGCAGTATAACACCAGTATGTGTGTATATACTCTTCAGTGTAGTTTCCAGCCTCCTATCTGCTGGATCCTTGAGGGCGGCCGTATCAGGAGACGGCAACGCCACTTGCTTTGATAAACGTGTGAGCGCCTTATCCACCCTAGGGGGTGTTTCCCAGCGCGCCCTAACCTCTGGTGGGAAAGGGTATAATGCCAATAACTTCTTTGAAATTAGCAATTTTCTATCGGGGGTAACCCACGCTTCATCACACACATCATTCAATTCCTCTGATTCTGGGAAAAATACAGGTAGTTTTTTCACCCCCCACATAATACCCCTTTTTGAGGTACCAGCAGTATCAGAGATCTGCAAAGCCTCCTTCATTGCCGTGATCATATAACGTGTGGCCCTATTGGAAAATACGTTTGTTTCTTCACCGTCGACACTAGATTCATCTGTGTCGGTACCCGTGTCGACTGACTGAGGTAAAGGACGTTTTACAGCCCCTGACGGTGTCTGAGACGCCTGAACCGGTACTAACTGGTTTGCCGGGCGTCTTATTTCGTCAACTGACTTTTGTAGTGTGCTGACATTATCACGTAATTCCATAACTAAAGCCATCCATTCCGGTGTCGACTCCCTAGGGGGTGACATTACCATCATCGGCAATTGCTCTGCCTCCACACCAACATCGTCCTCATACATGTCGACACACACGTACCGACACACAGCAGCCACACAGGGAATGCTCTAATCGAAGACAGGACCCCCTAGCCCTTTGGGGAGACAGAGGGAGAGTTTGCCAGCACACACCAAAAGCGCTATAAATGTATATAAACAACCCTAGAAGGTGTTGTTTACTATATATGCGCTCTTAATATATAAATATCGCCAATTTATGCCCCCCTTCTCTTTGTTACCCTGTTTCTGTAGTGCAGTGCAGGGGAGAGTCCTGGGAGCCTTCCTCACCAGCGGAGCTGAGCAGGAAAATGGCGCTGAGTGCTGAGGAGAATAAGCTCCGCCCCTTTTTCGGCGGGCTTTTTCTCCCGGTTTTTTAGAAACTGGCCTGGGTTAAAATACATACATATAGCCTTAATGGCTATATGTGATGTATTTATTTTGCCACTAAAGGTAATTATATTGCTGCCCAGGGCGCCCCCAGCAGCGCCCTGCACCCTCCGTGACTGAGTCAGTGAGCCGTGTGACAACAATGGCGCACAGCTGCAGTGCTGTGCGCTACCTTCATGAAGACTGTGGAGTCTTCTGCCGCCTGTTTTCCGGACCTCCGTTCTGCCGTCTCTTCAGCGTCTGTAAGGGGGATCGGCGGCGCGGCTCCGGGACGAACCCCAGGCTGACCTGTGTTCCGACTCCCTCTGGAGCTAAGTGTCCAGTAGCCTAAGACTCCTATCCATCCTGCACGCAGGTGAGTTGGAAATCTCTCCCCTAAGTCCCTCGATGCAGTGATCCTGTTGCCAGCAGGAATCACTGAGATTGAAACCTAAAAAAAAAAACTTTTCTAAACAGCTCTTTAGGAGAGCCACCTAGATTGCACCCTCTCGGACGGGCACAAAAACCTAACTGAGGCTTGGAGGAGGGTCATAGGGGGAGGAGCCAGTACGCACCATGTGACCTAAAAGCTTTTTTAGATGTGCCCTGTCTCCTGCGGAGCCCGCTATTCCCCATGGTCCTGACGGAGTCCCCAGCATCCACTAGGACGTTAGAGAAATACAGCTGCAACCAAATAAGATTAAACAGAAAAGATACATAGTTTTTTGTTATTTTGTTGATTGAATTGTCCCAGCATAAAGTTACAATAGGGCCAATTTAATAAGTTGGCAAAAGGGGTATTTGCTCAACTGATGCTCACTAGTTCCACAAGGAAGGGGGAGCAGGTGCTAATTGCGAGGGCCTGGACTTGTTAGGGGGGTGCGGGTTAGGTACTAGGGGGGTTAGCCTTAGCCACCACTCCCGGTGGGTTAGCCCTAGCAGCCACCCCCGGAGGGTTAGCCCTAGCTGCCAGGCCTGGAGGGTAAGGGTAGTGGAGCTGGGGGGTGAGGTAAAAATACTTACCCCCTCCGACATTGAATCATGTGACTGCCAGCATTCCGACGAGCGGTATATTATACCAAACCCCTTTCGACATATGCCACTATATAATATAGCAGGCAATAGTCGTTGCTCATTTCATGCTACAAAACCAGAGTTGGGTTATACTGCAGTTTCTATTCATCAGTTTACTTTTAACAGATGTCCCCAGTTGTGTTTTAGATCTTTATTTAATATGTCCAAAATGCAGAGAAACTGGTGTAAAGCTGTGACAGAGACATGATAAAGAATACTAGTAACCCTATAGCTAAGAGTACTTTAAATTGTATAACAGAACATCAAGGGTTACACATAATAATAGTACAAATTCATTTCTCCAGTGTCACAATGACATGGGCTGATGTTTTTAGCTGGACTTTGAGACCATGTATATACTGTAACGAGGACACCAATGATGTGTAAAGGTACAGAATGCACCCTATAAAAGTGATAAGTATGTATGGGTAATTTGTTACTAACACTCACAGACACCAAGGACAAGTGAATCCATCTTCATGTACGTTGTTCTGGCCAATATGTAACTGTGGGCTCTTCTTGTATCCTGTAAGGCCCCTATCTAACTTGTCTCTTATAATCACACACAAATGCATCCTTGTTTTGCTTTACACATAGATTAATGCTGGGACTAATGGTTTCCATATTCCCTTGGATAATTATGTCTTCTCTTTGGAACCACCATTACCTTTGTCAGAGGCAGGACAGCGCATCAGTGGCAATACTTCTCTAGCCAACCAAACCCTGCGCTACTCTCATTACACTTTGTTGTTTATATGAGCTGTAAACAAACCAGAATAGGGTCAGGACAGACAGAGGTGATGTGCCGCTGATCGTCACTGCAGTGTTCCGCTGCACCCATATTAGCCCAGTACGGTACTTGCAACGTAGCGTTGCTGACCACTGTATGCTGTTCTGTAATAGCCTATCACTACCGATGTGTTTATTGAATCTCCCTGTTACTGACCAATAATATGGCTGAAAAGGTCCAAAATTCTTAGGTCTTCTTATTTCTGGTAATTTTTTGCATCCTCCAGTCACAATCCAATTTCTTCTCCTAGAACCAAGAACGATGGGAACCTTTGTTTACTGAAGGGTCTATTCATGAAGCAATGATAAGAGTGGGGAAGTGGGCCTGGGGAGAAGTTGTCCGTGGCAACCAATCAGCTGCTCTGTACAATTGTATAGTATGCAAATTATAAATGTTACTTCAATGCTGATTGGTTGCCATGGGCATCTTCTCCACACTTTTCACTGCTTCATGAATGCTGCTCCATATGAGGTATTGAAAGATACAAATCATAGCATAGTCTGCAAGCAATAGTGACCACCTCGTAAGTACACGCAAACAATGGATTGATGCAGGGCCCAGATAGTAGATGTGAAAATGAGATGAGGAACCTAGGAGAGCAGTCTAACCTCTGAAGGCAGCCAGTGATGGAAGGAGCCACATGAACAACTAGACGTAATAACCAAGGGGATGGGGTCCCAATTTTCTCGGAATTCAGCATATATCAGTTTCTTTTACACTTATGTGTTCGATGTTATCCAGCGGTCCTCATGTAAAATGTATGGACATACAATGGGGTCGATTCAATTCACCGACAGTTGAATAGCCCCGGGAATTAGCTCCCGTCGCTATTCAATTCAGCTCAAGTTAAGTCGGGGAACGCCCGGTCTCCCGGACTTAACAGGTTGATTTGTCGGGAGAACGGGCATTCTCCGACTTAACTCCCCGCTGCGATGCTGATTCCCGACAGAATCAGCCTTGCGCTGTCCGCGCGGCAGCACTTTTGTCGGATTTCCTCTCTCATCCCCCGGGGGTAAGAGAAGAATTCCCGACAATTGAGTGTCACTTGGCGCTGTATAGAATAGCGCCGGGAGTTAATTCCCGGTGCTATTCCACTGTCGGTGAATTGAATCAACCCCATAGAATATTATGTAAAATATATAAATATTTAATTAGACCACATCGGTCAAACATAAGATTAAAAAAGGAGTCTTTTTCTTCAGACAAAGATGGAATAATAAGTAACAGACATAGTGGTCCTTGAAAAGACCAATACATACTCAAAATGCGTTGGGTGTGTGGGTGAAAGAGTCCTACCTCGGACATTATTGCGTAGAGTGGTTTATACCTGGATCTAAGGAGTACAAGTACTAAGGGGGACATTTACTAAGCAGTGATAAGAGCGGAGAAGTGAGTCAGTGGAGAAGTGCCCATGGTAACCAATCAGCACTGAAGTAACGTCTATAATTTGCATACTATAAAATGATACAGAGCTGCTGATTGGTTGATGGGCAACTTCTCCACTGGCTCACTTCTCCGCTCTTATCACTGCTTAGTAAATGTCCCCCTAAGCCTTGAAAAGAGATAACGTGGAGAGAGGTAAAGTACCAGCCAATCGGCTCCTAACTGCCATGTTACAGGCTGAGTTTGAAAACTAAGTTACGAGCTGATTGGGTGGTAGTTTATCTCTCTCCACTTTATCTCTCTCCAAGGCTTAGTACATGTGCTCCAAAGTGTTGCCGCAGCCCATGACTGGTAACTGTGGTGTAAACTTGAATCTATAACTGATGGGGCCCAATAGTGTAATATTTGCCTTGTGTTACTAGTGGCAGCAAGGGTAGGAGAGAAATGCTCACATTCTGGGTGTGGTATGCTATGTAGATTAGACTTGGGTCGACAGTGTTTAGGTCAACTACTATTGGTTGACATGGTTTCTAAGTCGACAGTGACTCTAGGTCGACATGAGAAAAGGTCGACATGAGTTTTGTTTTGTTTTTTATTGTGTCGTTTTCTCCGTACAGTGACTGGGAACCCCAATTAGTGCACCATGTCCCTTCGCATGGCTCGCTTCGCTCTCCATGCCTTGGGAAAGGTGCCTCGCTCCGCTACCGCTGCGCTCGGCACAGGTTACCGTTCCCAAAAGTTACAAAAATTATTTTTTTTAAAAACCTCATGTCGACCTTTTTCTTAGAGTTCCTGTCGACCTAATAACCTTGTCGACCTTTTTACTGTCTACCAATAGTGGTCGACCTAGACAGTGTCAACCTACTTACTGTCGACCTAACGACAGGATGCCCTCACATTCTGCATGTATAAGTCTAGTTTAGTGGTTTCTTGCTGATCAGAACAATGCTTATTGGTCAAATCATTTCCCATGTTGATGCTGACTTGTAAATAATGGGGTGTTTCAATTGCAGAAGCAGAAGCCCAGATGAAAAATACCTGGCTGTTCAATTCCCAAAATTAGAAATGCAAAACTCTCTGCTCTGTAAAGTTTTCCGCTCTGCATTTTGGCCCTCATTCCGAGTTGTTCGCTCTGTAAATTTTTTTGCATCGCAGCGATTTTCCGCTTAGTGCGCATGCGCAATGTCCGCAGTGCGACTGCGCCAAGTAAATTAGCTATGCCGTTAGGTTTTTTACTCACGGTTTTTTCTTCGTTCTGGTGATCGTAATGTGATTGACAGGAAGTGGGTGTTTCTGGGCGGAAACTGGCCGTTTTATGGGAGTGTATAAAAAAACGCTACCGTTTCTGGGAAAAACGCGGGAGTGGCTGGAGAAACGGAGGAGTGTCTGGGCGAACGCTGGGTGTGTTTGTGACGTCAAACCAGGAACGACAAGCACTGAACTGATCGCAGATGCCGAGTAAGTTTGAAGCTACTCAGAAACTGCTAAGAGGTGTGTAATCGCAATTTTGAGAAGCTAAGATTCACTCCCAGTAGGCGGCGGCTTAGCGTGTGTAAAGCTGCTAAAAGCAGCTTGCGAGCGAACAACTCGGAATGAGGGCCTTTGTCTTTTCACTTTGTCCCCTGAGAACAACTGTCTGCAACCTGTCTTAATTGTATGTGAAAAGGAAACCTATATTTGCTTAGTATCAAATCATAGGACTACTGTACAAAGAAATATGTCTAAATTAATATACAGCAGGAACAGGCTTCTGAAATACTATATTAGTTGGCCCTGCATGGATGAGAACAGGCGGCTCTCCAGTTTCCATTTACAAGTTAATCTTTCTATAAATATGTTGCAGTGCTTTTAATGTATGGTCATTTGATAAGAGTGCGGCGTAGTCAGCCAGAACAAGTGGGAGAAGGTGTAATGTGAATCACAATGCAGTACGTTTATTTGGTACATCACCAGAATCATTCATACATTTATAAAAAATAAAAAAAAAGCAGTAAAATAAATATGCCATTAGAACAAAAATGAATGACAAATGGGGCCTTATTCAGAATCGCACGTAGACGATGAATTTTTTTAATAATGAGACACCCACTTATAGCATTTTACGACAGTGCATTTCTGTCCATGGGGGTCATTCCGAGTTGTTCGCTCGCTAGCTGCTTTTAGCAGCATTGCACACGCTAGGCCGCCGCCCTCTGAGAGTGTATCTTCGCTTAGCAGAATTGCGAACAAAAGATTAGCAGAATTGCGAATAAATAATGCTTAGCAGTTTCTGAGTAGCTCGAGACTTACTCCTACACTGCGATCAGCTCAGCCCATTTCGTTACTGGTTTGACGTCACAAACACGCCCTGCGTTCGGCCAGCCACTCCCCCGTTTCTCCAGACACTCCTGCGTTTTATCGTGGCACGCCTGCGTTTTTCCACACACTCCCAGAAAACGGTCAATTTCCGCCCAGAAACACCCACTTCCTGTCATTCACACGCCGATCACTTCAACGATGAAAATTCTTTGTTCGGACGTGAGAAAATTTACTAAGTTTTGTGCTAACATACTTAGCGCATGCGCATTTTTGCCTTAATCGCTCCGTTGCGAAAATCGGCAACAAGCGAACAACTCGGAATGACCCCCTATGTGCGTCTTTAGACCATTGGTGCACCACCGGACGCCCCATCGAAACTTACACCAGCCCTATGGCAGGTGCAGTTTCCCCATTTGAGTCTGACCTCCTGTGTGACTGGCTGTGCGTCTTTGGACACAGCCGCTTACAGCGACACTCCTCCATCTACTTAGCAATTACCCTGCTAAATTCCAGAAACACCCTCTGAAATCCACACACCCTGCATCCAGATCTGTTCTGCATCTCCAGACGGTAACAATCAGGATGCATGAGCTGTGCGACTCTGACGTATGCGTAGAGTAAGAAACATTGCGTCAATGGGGGTCATTCCGAGTTGATCGCTCGCTGACGATTTTCGCAGCGATCAGGTAAAAAAATGGCAAAACTGTGCATGCACCGCAGTGCGCACGTGTGTTGTTCGGGCACAAAGAGCATCGCTGCTGTGCACTGGATCTATCGAAGATTCCATTCGCACAGCCGATCGCTAGGAGATTGAGAGGAAGAGGGCATTTATGGGTGTCAACTGACCGTTTTCTGGGAGTGGTAAGGAAAACGCAGGCGTGTCCAGGCGTTTGCAGGGCTGGTATCTGACGTCAATTCCGAGGCCTTCCTTTGCTGCAATCATCGTACAGAATAAGTAACTACAGGGCTGGTCTTGTTTTGCACAAAATGTTTTTGTACCACTCGGCTGCCCAGGCGTTCGCACACTTGCAAAGTGAAAATACACTCCCTCATGGGTGGCAACTATGCTTCGCACGGCTGCTAAAAGTAGCTAGCGAACGATCAACTCGGAATGACCCCCAATATCGGCATAGCGTATGTAGGGCTAGTGCTATGGTGTCTGGCGCCCCCCAGCAAATGATACATTTGTGCCCTTCCTTCCATAATAAAGGGACAGCGTGCGCCTAAAAGGGTGTGGTCTTCCAAGGAAGGAGAGTGGCCCCAGTTCATATTATGCCACACAGTAGAACAATCTTATTCACTTAGGTTACCTCTGCATAAAAAGTTGCTCCTAAGCCGAACATGACAATCAAAGCTCTTGCTGTCGGCTTCCTTTTCTCAGGAAAACATTACCAACTGCTAGGCAAATGACGTCCCCTGCTCCCGGCCTGTGCCGGATATGGCTCAGATGTACAGCTGCGATCTCTCACTGATTCTCAAGTACAAAAATATGCAACTGCCAGTGTAAGCATCCATCTCGTGCCCTACTGTGCACGGACTTCGCACCCTGACACATCCACTTTGCATATGTAAGCAGTGTCCCCGGGGGGGTGCGATTACTCACCATCAACGAACAATTGGTCTTCCTTAAGATATGGCCACAGTGGCTGCGGTGCTGAGAAACAGATCACAGCTGCATTTTGCATCACACCTATGACACTCCCATAACACCTTCGCTTTTTGAAAAGACTTTAGGTCACCTCTGTCTCCACCGTGAACCGCCTATTGATCACAGATGACAAGTAATAGCGACGTTGTACACGAATGCACACTAAGGGTTTCCCAGACATTTTGTGCATGAACAGTAGCAAATAATTGCTGAACTGCGCAAACATCAGTACTGGGCGTACCTCTGTACCAGGCCCATAGGGGGTCATTCCGAGTTGATCGTAGCTGTGCTAAATTTAGCACTGGAGGGCACCAGCGCCTCATCGTAATTTGTCTCGTATTCGGGGTCAGTGGAGTGCCGTAGACTGCTTTTTGCTGTGTCTCAGTCAGGGAGTGAGGGAGAGTGGAAGGCAGCTCCTGGGAGAGAAAATCTGCTCAGAGATGGCGCCCTGGGCCGGGGGAGGGGCTACAGGTCAAGCGCCGGCTCCCCTATGCTGGTCCTCACCGCCTGGTACTACGGAGTCTTATAAAACTGGGGGTTAGTACACCCGACCTGTACTCCTATGCCCTGGCAGATATAGTGGAGTCCCTGTGTGTAACAGTGTCCACGCCAGCGTCGCAGTCCGTCTCCCTAGACTGCGAACGGAACGTGATTTAGTAGCGAGTCCCACCTGGGGGACCCTCTTACCTCCTCCCCATAGCAGCCACGTGAGCCAGGAGAACGTCTGCAACCGCGTGCCCAATGCCGGAACGTCTCTGCCACAAGTACCCGGAAACTGAGTTGCGGGAGTATGCAACGCCGCTTGGGAGGTGATGGAGCCGCAGCACAGAATGTCACTCTGACATGTAAGTGCTGCGGCCCTTGAAGTTTTCTTAGAAAGCTTTTTTCAGGGCTGCCCAGAGCAGCCCCCCTGTTAAGTAGCCTACTCTGCAGGCACCAATTTGAAAACTGGGCTCACAGTGCCTGGAGGCGGGGTTATAGAGGAGGCCCCAATGTATCCTGGGACAGCCTAAAGCTTTGACCTGTTGGTGCCTGGATCAAGATCCATCTCTACACCCCGATGTATTCCCTGTGGAACACAGTGTACCCTGCTGGATAAACATTAAGTACCGGGGGTTGGGTTAGGCACTACCATAAGGGTTAGGCTGCGGCAGTGGGAGAGGGTTACCATCAGGAAGGTACTGCAGGGACTGGGGTAACGGACCCAAATAGAGATGGGGTCCGCACTTGGCTCCTACAGCAGGGGCTGCACTGCACCTCTGGCCCAGGCAGCAATTAGCTCATCTTCCAGCTCAGAGGTGGCGCGGGACCGGCCTCTCTTCCGCTCCCAGGAAGCCAGCCCCATCGAGTGATGCAGTAATCTGTTGGAGGCCAAGATGTCCTGAGCCTGCAGGAGAGTGCCTGCTGCCCGGTACTCATCTGACCTGAGTTCTGTACTCCTGTGCCCTGCAGCTGGAGCTGCTTGAGGGGTCGGCAGTGGTGAGGAAAAGCCGCAGGACACCTCCTCAACATGGGGCATTTCTGCAGTAAGGACTCCCATTATAATAATGTACTGCTGAGAGGGGAATTGAAGGAGTGGGGGGGGGGGGGGGGGGGGGGGAGTCACAGTGACAGAGGAGAATGTGGAGGTGTTACTGAAAGAGAGATGTGAATATGTGCGTGGGGTGGGGGTGAGTCAGGGACAGGGTAATGTGGGGGTGGGGAGGTAGTGTATGTGAGACTATGCAGGGTGGGTGGGGGTCCCTATCTATTTTTTTCAGTCCTGGGCTCCACAATTTCTGATGACAGCCCTGGGGTTAGGCCACGGGTGGGGGGCAGGGATAGTTAGGCTTAAGCTGTGGGAGGAGATGGATAGGGTTAGGCTGCAGGAGGATTAGGTTACTGTAGGGATAATAATATAGCCAGGATCCTTCAGGATTCTGAACGTCAGGATGCTGCTGTAGCAGCCTGGATTCCGATACCATCCCGCACCTATGGCTAGCTACAAATGCCCACCCATACTTCCGAACATTTGGGGTGTGACTTCATCTTAGTGGGTGTGGCCACATAACCCAAAGGAGGGCATAGCCATGTCTCGGTTTGTAATTTTCAGCACCTGCAGCAGGGGAATACACAGGAATACCATCCCACCCACCCAACCACACAGGAATCTAGATGGTCATCCCTATTGAGAGATGTCAAGACATTCCAATGAGTTGGGACTATCCTGCCAAAATGGGGATGGTTGGGATGATCCCCATAAGATTTTCTCTTAAAATTAGATGTTTAGTATTCTTTATCTACCTACAAAATTATTGGGTGGTACTTGATATACCGGCGGTCGGGATCCCCGCGCTCAGCATACTGGCACCGGAATCCCGACCGCCGGTATACCAACATCTTATCTCACTCCACGACACCTCTGGAGGGAGAATAAATAGCGCAGCGCGCCACCGTGCCTGCGGCATGGTGAACACGGCGAGGCCACAAGGGGCTCTTTTGCACTCACACTGCTGCCGGCATTACGGCGGTCGGGATCCCCGTCGGTATGTTGGGCGCCGAGATCCCAAGCGCCGACAAATCATACTACACCCAAAATGATCAACCACAAAAATATTCCATTAAGCCAGATGTAGCATATTTAGCTACTGACCTTTCTAGCAATCATGAATTCCCCTTGGAGAACAGGATTTATACAAGTCTCTTTAATTCCTCTTGCTGGCCTCCTATGTTCCCAAATAAAGAGGCACTATTGTGTGAGCTGTGAAGCAGTGGCTTTGGATATTAGGCAGCTTGCAAGGACAGAACTATTGAAAGGACACAGGGTCAGAGCCTGAACTGCTAACTTATTTCTCATGCAAATAGGCCTGGCAGAGAAACAAATAGTGTTACACAGCATGGAATACACAGCGTTCTGCCTCTACATCTCTGTATGCAGGAGATACAGCCATTCCTGGGGGTATATTTACTAAGCTCCCGATTTTGACCGATTTGGTGTTTTTTGATCAAAGTGTCATCTCGGGAATTTACTAAACTAAAATCTCGGCAGTGATGAGGCCATTCGTATTTTTTTGGTAGTCAAAGAAAAAAAATACGAATGAATACACCATCGGTCAAACGCGGCTGTTTAGGTATACAACTCAGTAATTTACTAAAAATTCACTGCCGGCAATAGCCAAACACTGCCATGAAAAAATACAATTCGTAAAAAAAAGCAGTTTTAAAACAGACCTGCTTTTTTTTACCGTGTTCTGATAGTCATGCACGGATCCATGAGATCCGTGCATGTTTATCAGTGGGAAGGGGTGGGAAACTGTTAAAAATAAAAAAATAAAAATGCGTGGGGTCCACCCTCCTAAGCAAAACCAGCCTCGGGCTCTTTGAGCCGGTCCTGGTTGAAAAAATATGGGGGGGAAAATGACTGGGGTTCCCCCATATTTAAACAACCAGCACCGGGCTCTGCGTCCGGTCCTGGTGCAAAAAATACGGGGGACAAAAGATGTAGGGGTCCCCCTTTTTTTTTTAACACCAGCACCGGGCTCCACTAGTCAGAGAGATAATGCCACAGCCGGGGGACACTTTTATATCGGTCCCTGCGGCCCTGGCATTAAATCACTAACTAGTCACCCCTGGCCGGGGTACCCTGGAGGAGTGGGGAACCCTTAAACCAACGGGGTCCCCACCCTCCAGCCACCCAAGGGCCAGGGGTGAAGCCCGAGGCTGTCCCCCCCCCCCCCCCCCCATCCAAGGGCTGCGGATGGGGGGCTGATAGCCATGTGTAAAAAATGTGTTAAACCTACCGGTAAATCTTTTTCTCCTAGTCTGTAGAGGATGCTGGGGACTCTGTAAGGACCATGGGGTATAGACGGGCTCCGCAGGAGACATGGGCACCTAAACCAACTTTCTAGTATGGTGTGCACTGGCTCCTCCCTCTATGCCCCTCCTCCAGACCTCAGTTAGAGAACTGTGCCCAGAGGAGATGGACAACACGAGGAAAGGATTTTGTTAATCTAAGGGCAAGATTCATACCAGCCCACACCAATCATACCATATAACCTGGAATACACAAAACCGGTTAACAGTATGAACAAACAACAGTACCGGTCCAAGACCGAGTCTAACTGTAACATAACTCTTATGTAAGCAATAACTATATACAAGTCTTGCAGATTTTCCACACTGGGACGGGCGCCCAGCATCCTCTACGGACTAGGAGAAAAAGATTTACCGGTAGGTTTAAAATCTTATTTTCTCTTACGTCCTAGAGGATGCTGGGGACTCCGTAAGGACCATGGGGTTTATACCAAAGCTCCCAATCGGGCGGGAGAGTGTGGATGACTCTGCAGCACCGACTGAGTAAATGCTAGGTCCTCATCAGCCAGGGTATCAAACTTGTAGAATTTAGCAAAAGTGTTTGACCCCGACCAAGTTGCTGCTCTGCAAAGCTGTAATGCCGAGACGCCCCGGGCAGCCGCCCAAGAAGAGCCCACCTTCCTAGTGGAATGGGCCTTTACTGAATGCGGTAACGGCAATCCAGCCGTAACATAAGCCTGCTGAATCGTGTTACAGATCCAGCGAGCAATAGTCTGCTTCGAAGCCGGCGCGCCAATCTTGTTGGCAGCATACAGGACAAACAATGCATCTGTTTTCCTTATTCTAGCCGTCCTGGCTACATAAATTTTTAAGGCCCTGACTACATCCAGGGACATGGAATCCCCCAAGTCACTCGTAGCCACAGGCACCACAATAGGTTGGTTCATATGAAATGAAGACACCACCTTAGGTAAAAATTGAGTCCTCAATTCCGCTCTATCTACGTGAAAAATCAAGTAAGGGCTCTTGTAAGACAAGGCCGCCAATTCTGACACACGCCTCGCAGATGCCAAGGCTAACAACATGACCACCTTCCAGGTGAGAAATTTAAACTCCACCGTTTTAAGGTGTTCAAACCAGTGTGATTTAAGGAACTGCAACACCACGTTCAGGTCCCATGGTGCCACCGGGGGCACAAAAGGAAGCTGGATGTGTAGTACTCCTTTTACAAATGTCTGGACTTCTGGGAGAGAAGCCAATTCCTTCAGAAAGAATATTGACAAGGCCGAAATCTGTACTTTAACAGAGCCTAACTTTAGGCCCATATCCACTCCTGTCTGTAGGAAGTGGAGAAAACGACCCAGATGGAAATATTCCGTAGGAGCATTCTTGGTTTCACACCAAGAGACATATTTCCGCCAGATACGGTGATAATGTTTTACCGTCACCTCCTTCCTAGCCTTTATTAGAGTAGGTATGACCTCCTCCGGAATACCCTTCTCCACTAGGATCCGGCGTTCAACCACCATGCCATCAAACGTAACCGCTGTAAGTCTTGGAACATGCAGGGCCCCTGCTGTAACAGGTCTTCCCTTAGAGGAAGAGGCCAGGGATCTTCCGTGAGCATCTCCTGAAGATCTGAGTACCAGGCCCTTCGAGGCCAGTCTGGAACAATGAGTATTGTTTGTACTCTTTTTCGATTTATGATCCTCAACACTTTTGAGATGAGAGGAAACACGTAGACCGACTGGAATACCCATGGTGTTACCAGAGCATCTACTGCTATTGCCTGAGGGTCCCGGGACCTGGCACAATACCTCCGAAGCTTCTTGTTGAGGCGTGACGCCATCATGTCTATTTGAGGAACTCCCCAGAGATCCGTTATCTCTGCAAAGACTTCTTGATGAAGTCCCCCCTCTCCTGGATGGAGATCGTGTCTGCTGAGGAAGTCTGCTTCCCAGTTGTCCACTCCCGGAATGAAGACAGCTGACAGAGCGCTTATGTGATTTTCCGCCCAGCGAAGAATCCTGGTGGCTTCCGCCATCGCGACTCTGCTTCTTGTCCCGCCTTGGTGGTTCACATGAGCTACTGCTGTGACATTGTCTGATTGAATCAGAACCGGTAGGTTGCGAAGAAGAATATCCGCTTGTCGAAGGCCGTTGTATATGGCCCTTAGCTCCAACACGTTGATGTGTAGACAGGACTCCTGGTCTGACCATAGTCCCTGAAAATTTCTTCCTTGGGTGACTGCTCCCCATCCTCGGAGGCTCGCATCCGTGGTTACCAGGATCCAGTCCTGAATGCCGAACCTGCGACCCTCTAGAAGGTGAGCACTTTGCAGCCACCATAGAAGAGACACCCTGGCCCTGGGGGACAGTGTTTTTTTTTAATGTAATTGTAGATGGGACCCGGACCATTTGTCCAGAAGATCCCATTGAAACGTCCTTGCATGGAACCTGCCAAAGGGCATGGCCTCGTAAGTTGCCACCATTTTCCCCAGAACCCGAGTGCATTGATGAGCTGACACTCTTTTCGGCTTCAGTAGTTCTCGGACCATGTTCTGGAGGTCCTGGACTTTTTCCAACGGGAGGTTAACTTTCTTTTGTTCCATGTTCTGTATCATACCAAGGAAGGCTAGTCGAGTTGTCGGAACCAACTGTGACTTTGGTAGATTGAGAATCCACCTATGTTGCTGAAGCACTCTCTGAGAGAATGCCATGTTCTCCAGTAATTGCTCTCCTGATCTCGCTTTTATCAGGAGATCGTCCAAGTATGGGATAATTGTGACTCCTCGCTTGCGCAGGATCACCATCATTTCCGCCATTATCTTGGTGAAAATCCTCGGGGCCGTGGACAGCCCAAACGGCAACGTCTGAAACTGGTAATGACAATCCTGTACCGCGAATCTCAGGTACTCCTGATGAGAGGGATATATGGGGACATGAAGGTAAGCATCCTTTATGCCCAGTGACACCATAAAATCCCCCCCTTCCAGGCAGGCTATCACCGCTCGGAGCGATTCCATCTTGAATTTGAATCTTTTCAGGTACAGGTTCAGGGATTTTAGGTTTAAAATGGGCCTGACCGAACCATCCGGCTTCGGGACCACAAATAGGGTTGAATAATACCCTTTTCCCTGTTGGCTCAGGGGAACCCTGATAATCACTCGCTGTTGACACAGCGTTTGAATTGCAGCTAGCACTACTTCCCGCTCTGGAGTAGAAGCTGGTAAGGCCGACTTGAAAAATCGGCGTAGGGGCACCTCTTCGAATTCCAGCTTGTAGACCTGGGAGACTATTTCTGTCACCCAGAGGTCCACGTCTGACTAAAGCCAGACTTTGCTGAATAGTCGAAGGCGTGCCCCCACCTGAGCGGACTCCCGCAGGGGAGCCCCATCGTAAGCGGACTCCCGCTGGGGAGCCCCAGCGGAAGCGGAAGCCGGGGAGGACTTCTGCTCTTGGGAACCAGTCGCAGCAGGTGTCCTCTTGCCTCTACCCTTACCTCTGGCGAGGAAAGAGGAGCCCCGACCTCTTCTGGATCTATGCGACCGAAAGGACTGCATCTGATATTGTGGGGGTTTCTTTTGCTGTTGGGGAACAAAAGGTAAAAAGGTCGACTTACTGTTATGATTCCAGCACTCCTGACCGGAGGAGATTTTATGACAAGGACCAGAGCGCTGGAATGGAATGCAGGTAACGGGAGCAGGGAAGACTAGTTGCCCCTGGCGCCCTAACTCTATTGTCTCACCCGTGCTATCGGAAATCCCCTGCGAGACTATGGTTTCTTGAGCCCCTGGCAGCCACGTTTGAAGGGCGGATTATGTCTGCCCAACTCCGGTGCCCCCCGGTCTTAGTGAGAGACAAAGGGAAATCCGAGGCAGGATGATAACAAGAGGACCTCTGACTGCAACAAGCCAGGGGCAACAAGCTCTACTAACAAAAACAGAAGTATGTGCGGAAACCCGCCAGGGAAAAGGACAACCAAAATCCACTTGTCCAATACTCCTACCCAGCACCGCCGGATACCAGAGTGGACCTGTGGAAGCGGAACCCTCCGCAGAATGCTCCAAAACACAAATAATAAATAATAAAGCGGACAAGCCGCAACACACGGCAAGGCCGCGACTCACGAACACCACTGGATGTTATATGGTGATTAGTCAGGACTCCAGGAATAAGATGACAAACTTCCGAGTTCAGGACTTCCGAATACTGGAATGACCGGATACAGCAAGACTGGAACAGACTCTCAGCAAACAGAAACAGCATGCAGGAAGCTATTACCGGCGTCTGTGAGAAGCCCTGGGAGTGTATTTAACAAGGAGTCCTCCAATCAGCTGCCAAAAAGGCTGATTAGAATAAATGCCGTGCAGCTGCCTTGCTGCATGGCCAGAGAGCAGGAGAATACATTAACTCTTAAAACCTAGCAACGGGGAACACGGTCCGCCAGTGGCGTCCCCGTTGCTAGGGTCCGTGCGGCTCAGCGCGCCCGGCGTCCAGCGTTGCCAGGGAGCCGGCGGCTGTCCGCGTACGGCGTCCCTGGTTGCTAGGCGCCGGGCCGCACCGACGAGCGGACCCCGGCGCCTAACAGTACCCCCCCCCCTTGAGGAGGGGTCAAGGAACCCCTAAAGCCAGGCTTCCAAGGAAACTCCCGAAAAAATGCCCTCTTGAGCCTTGGGGCATGAAGATCCTTATCAGGACCCAGGACCTTTCCTCTGGACCATAACCTTTCCAGTGAACCAGAAAATAAAGCC
Source organism: Pseudophryne corroboree (assembly GCF_028390025.1). NCBI lineage: Eukaryota > Metazoa > Chordata > Amphibia > Anura > Myobatrachidae > Pseudophryne > Pseudophryne corroboree. Next base: position 68,334,603 of record NC_086454.1, on the reverse strand, counting down.
GGCCCCTGGACAACTTGGAATCGAGAACCTTCTCCACCAGGAACTCCTGTTGTCCCTGTACATCCACTGGAGATCTTCCCTGAGAGATCTTCCGAGGAAATTTATTGGAAGAAATGTATGGCTTCAACAGGGAGCAATGAAACGTATTACCAATCCGAAGAGATTTTGGTAAACGTAACCGGAAAGCAACTGGGTTAACTTTTTTAATGATATGAAATGGTCCAATAAATTTGGGTCCCAACCTAGCTGAAGATTGTCGAAGTCTAATGTTACGAGTCGACAACCATACCCTATCTCCCACCTTAAAATTGCAAGGACGTCGGAGCCGGTCAGAAAAATTTTTCTCACGAAAGGCCGCTTTTCTGAGAGCAAGGTGCACTTTTTTCCAAATGGCTCTGAGATGGGAGGTTAAGGTTAGCGAGGAAACTGAGGAATGTTGAAAAAAAGAATTAGCTCTGGGGTGAAAACCAAAAACTGAAAAGAATGGAGACACGTTGGTGGAGGAATGACAAGAATTATTGCAAGCAAACTCTGCTAATGGAAGAAACTCGGACCAATCATTCTGGAGTTTGGCTGAGTACAAACGCAAATACTGTTTCAATGATTGGTTAACTCGCTCGGTTTGCCCGTTGGACTGTGGGTGGTAACCAGATGTTAATGACAATCTCATCTTTAATGAAGCACAAAAACACTTCCAGAATTGTGCAACGAATTGTGGACCCCGATCAGAAACAATATCAGTGGGCAACCCATGAAGTCTGAAAATATGGCGGAGAAACAACACTGCCAATCCTTGGGCAGATGGCAGTCGGGGAAGGGCAATGAAATGAGCCATCTTGCTAAAACGGTCTACTACCACCCAAATGACTCTGCATCCAGCTGAAAGGGGAAGGTCCACCACAAAATCCATGGAAATATGAGACCATGGCCTGAGAGGGACATTCAAGGGCATAAGTTGCCCGATAGGCAAGGAACGGGGAACCTTATGCTGTGCACAAACCTGACATGAAGAAACAAACTCCTTAACGTCTTTAGAAAGACCAGGCCACCATACTGAGCGGGAGACTAACTCCAATGTCTTAGAGATCCCTGGATGCCCGGAAACTTTGTTATCATGGAACTCAGTCAAAACATTAGCTCTCAGGAACTCAGGGACGTAAAGACGACCAGCAGGAGAATTTCCAGGAGCTTGGTGTTGAAGCTGTTTTAACTGGGTAAATAAATCTTGTGTGAGGCCTGCCCAAATGACTGAAGATGGAAGTATGGGAGTAACAGGACTGTTATCATGAACCGGAAGAAAACTGCGTGACAGAGCATCTGCCTTGGTATTCTTGGAACCTGGCCTGAAAGTTATAATAAACTTGAAACGAGTAAAGAACAAAGCCCAACGAGCCTGCCGGGCATTCAGCCGCTTAGCTGATTCGATGTATTTGAGATTCTTATGGTCAGTCAATACTGAAATGGTATGTGTTGCTCCCTCCAGCCAATGCCTCCACTCCTCGAAAGCCCATTTTATTGCCAGTAGTTCCCGGTTACCAACGTCATAGTTGGATTCAGCGGAGGAGAATTTCCTAGACATAAAGGCACAAGGATGTAGTTCCTGAGACTCTGGATCCTTTTGAGATAGTATAGCCCCTACTCCAACCTCCGAGGCATCAACCTCCACCACGAAGGGCAATCCTGGATTGGGATGTCTAAGGACTGGAGCCGAGACAAAAGCTTGTTTCAAGGCCCGAAAGGACAACTCCGCTTCACGCGACCAGTTGGTAGGATCCGCTCCTTTCTTTGTCAGGGCCACAATGGGAGCAACCAGGTCGGAGAAGGAATGAATGAACCTCCTGTAATAATTCGCAAACCCTAAAAAGCGCTGAATTGCTTTTAAATTGGTGGGATTGTGAAAGGCCAGCCAAGGGTGACCCAGAACCACTGGAACTGCTGGGCAATGGGTAAGGAAGAACTCGATCTTTTCAGAATGAAGAGCTCCTACCGTAAGTAGTACAGGGGGTGTACAGAGGGAAATAACCCCATTGGACAGTGGACTCCCATCTAAACCATGCATAGTGACACTCCTACCCAAAGATAACTGAGGAATGCCTAAGGCCTTGGCCCAAGTTAAATCCATAAAGTTTCCTGCGGCTCCACTGTCGACAAAAGCCGACACCGAGGAACTGAGGCTGCCAAAGGAAACCTTAGCTGGGACTAAAAGGGAGTTATGCGAGGAGATAAGCTGCAGACCTAGGTGAACCCCCTCACAATTCACCTGGTCAAGGCGTTTCCCGACTTATTCGGACAATTACGAGCAAAATGTCCCTTACCCCCACAGTACAAACAAAGACCAGAGTTTTGCCTTCTGGCTCTCTCTTCAGGAGACAACCGGGAGAGACCCATCTGCATGGGCTCCTCTATGTCCTCAGGGATGGAATATACACACGGAGATGACCTGACCAATGCTCCTTTTTCAGCCTTCCGCTCTCTGAGACGACGATCAATCTTAATAGAAAGCTCCATGAGTTTATCGAGAGTCTCAGGAGCGGGATACTGGAGGAGACTGTCTTTAATTGATTCTGATAAGCCGAGGCGAAACTGACTGCGCAGGGCTGGGTCATTCCAGCCACAGTCGTTCGACCACCGGCGAAACTCCGTACAATAAACCTCTGCGGGATTCCTACCCTGTCTGAGAGCGCGCAACTGACCTTCAGCGGATGCCTCTCTATCAGGGTCGTCATATAACAGTCCTAAAGACCCAAAAAAAGCGTCTACTGACAGCAACACCGGATCATCTGCTTTTAAACCAAATGCCCAAGTCTGGGGATCCCCCTGGAGCAAAGAAATAATAATCCCGACCCGCTGAGATTCAGTACCCGAGGAGATCGGACTTAAACGAAAATAAAGTTTACAGGATTCTTTAAAATTAAAAAACTCTTTTCTATCCCCAGAAAAACGGTCAGGCAAATGCATTTTTGGTTCAGGAACTGCCCTCGGGGAAGTTCGTAAAAGATCTTCCTGCGACCTCACCCGAAGGGAAAGATCCTGAACCATCTGAGTAAGTTCTTGAATCTGACTGACTAAGAGCTGACCAGGATTTGGTCCTAACGCTGTTGGATTCATGAGGCCGACAATTTCTTACAAAAAACTGAATAAAAATTAAACTCCGTTTTAATTTTAAGTTTTGGTATGGCCGGTAATAATGTTATGATTCCAGCACTCCTGACCAGAGGAGATTTTATGACAAGGACCAGAGCGCTGGAATGGAATGCAGGTAACGGGAGCAGGGAAGACTAGTTGCCCCTGGCGCCCTAACTCTATTGTCTCACCCGTGCTATCGGAAATCCCCTGCGAGACTATGGTTTCTTGAGCCCCTGGCAGCCACGTTTGAAGGGCGGATTATGTCTGCCCAACTCCGGTGCCCCCCGGTCTTAGTGAGAGACAAAGGGAAATCCGAGGCAGGATGATAACAAGAGGACCTCTGACTGACAACAAGCTAGGGGCAACAAGCTCTACTAACAAAAACAGAAGTATGTGCGGAAACCCGCCAGGGAAAAGGACAACCAAAATCCACTTGTCCAATACTCCTACCCAGCACCGCCGGATACCAGAGTGGACCTGTGGAAGCGGAACCCTCCGCAGAATGCTCCAAAACACAAATAATAAATAATAAAGCGGACAAGCCGCAACACACGGCAAGGCCGCGACTCACGAACACCACTGGATGTTATATGGTGATTAGTCAGGACTCCAGGAATAAGATGACAAACTTCCGAGTTCAGGACTTCCGAATACTGGAATGACCGGATACAGCAAGACTGGAACAGACTCTCAGTAAACAGAAAAAGCATGCAGGAAGCTATTACCGGCGTCTGTGAGAAGCCCTGGGAGTGTATTTAACAAGGAGTCCTCCAATCAGCTGCCAAAAAGGCTGATTAGAATAAATGCCGTGCAGCTGCCTTGCTGCATGGCCAGAGAGCAGGAGAATACATTAACTCTTAAAACCTAGCAACGGGGAACACGGTCCGCCAGGGGCGTCCCCGTTGCTAGGGTCCGTGCGGCTCAGCGCGCCCGGCGTCCAGCGTTGCCAGGGAGCCGGCGGCTGTCCGCGTACGGCGTCCCTGGTTGCTAGGCGCCGGGCCGCACCGACGAGCGGACCCCGGCGCCTAACACTTACCCGCGGTAGCTGTAGAGATCAGGTCCGCGAGGCCGTCCCCAAACAATACATCACCTTTGTAAGGTAAAACCTCCATATGCCTTTTTGAGTCTGCATCCCCCGTCCATTGGCGGATCCACAAGGCTCTTCTTGCCGAAATAGCCATAGCATTGGCTCTTGAACCCAGTAAACCAATGTCTCTTTGAGCGTCCCTCATATATAAGACTGCGTCCTTAATATGAGCTAATGTTAACAAAATTGTATCCCTATCTAGGGTATCAAGGTCAGCTGACAGTGTATCCGTCTAAGCTGCTACTGCACTACATACCCATGCCGACGCAATTGCCGGTCTAAGCAAAGTACCAGTATGAGTGTAGATAGACTTTAGTGTAGTCTCTTGCCTGCGGTCCGCAGGGACCTTTAGGGCCGCTGTGTCAGGGGACGGTAGCGCTACCTTCTTGGAAAGGCGTGTTAAGGCTTTGTCCACTGTGGGAGAGGATTCCCAACGTACCCTGCCCTGTGTAGGGAAAGGGTACACCATAAGAACCCTTTTGGGAATCTGCAGTTTCTTATCTGGAGTTTCCCAAGCTTTTTCACATAACTTATTAATTTCATGGGAAGGAGGAAAGTTTATAACTTGTTTCTTTCCCATAAACATGTGTATACTCGTGTCGGGCACCGAGGGCTCATCAGTGATATGTAACACATCTTTTATTGCAATAATCATGCACTGAATACTTTTTGTCACCCTGGAGTGCAACCTTACTTCATCTTAGTCGATACTGGAATCAGAGTCCGTGTCGGTATCTGTGTCCCTTATTTGTGAGAAGGGACGTTTCTGAGACCCCGACGGGTCCTGTGAGTCGGCACAATCTGTAGATTGATTACCTGTCGACGCTCTGGACTCTGCTTTGTCCAGTCTTTCATGCAGTGAAGCTACACTAGCATTTAACATATGCCACATATTCATCCAATCCTGAGTCGGCACCGCCGACTGAGACACACCACTCATCTGTTCCACCTCCTCTTTGGATAAGCCTTCCGTTTCAGACATGCCGACACACGTACCGACACCCCACACACACACACTGGGATATAACTATAAGGGGACAATTCCCCAAAGAAGGCCCTTTGGAGAGACAGAGAGAGAGTATGCCAGCACACACCAGCGCCAACTGACCCAGGGAAAAAAAACCCAGATAGCGCTTTTACATATAAATGTATACAGAATTTTCCACTCACTGCGCTTTAAATATGTGCCCCCCTCTCTTATTTTTAGCCCTCTGATGTTCAGCAGGGGAGAGTCCGGGGAGCCAGCGTTCTCTGCAGCCTCTGTGGAGAAAATGGCGCTGGTTAGTGCTGAGGGATAAAGCTCCGCCCCCTCGCGCGGCGGGCTTCGGTCCCGCTCGAGATTTTGAAAAAAATGGCGGGGATTCGTAGTTTACTGCCCTGCAGCCTAACTACATGCTTCTTGCCTAAAAACGAGGTTTATTGCTGCCCAGGGCGCCCCCCCCCCTCCCGCGCCCTGCACCCATCAGTGCGATGTGTGTGTGTAAATGTGGGAGCAATGGCGTTCAGCTACCTGCTGCACGCTTACCTCATGAAGATCTGAAGTCTTCTGCCGCCTGACGTCTTCTTATGATCTGTCATACTCACCGGCTTTTTTTTTCCGGCATCTGTGAGAAGGATGGCGGCGCGGCTCCGGGACGAACCCCAGGGTGAGACCTGTGTTCCGACTCCCTCTGGAGCTAATGGTGTCCAGTAGCCTAAGTAGCAGAGCCCCTAACTCTTAAGAAGTGGGTCTGCTTCTCTCCCCTCAGTCCCACGATGCAGGGAGTCTGTTGCCAGCAGAGCTCCCTGAAAATAAAAAACCTAACAAAATTATTTTTACAGAAAACTCAGGAGAGCTCCTGTAATGCACCCTATCTCCTATGGGCACAAGATCTAACTGAGGTCTGGAGGAGGGGCATAGAGGGAGGAGCCAGTGCACACCATACTAGAAAGTTCTTTTAGGTGCTCATGTCTCCTGCGGAGCCCTTCTATACCCCATGGTCCTTACGGAGTCCCCAGCATCCTCTAGGACGTAAGAGAAATAAGAATATTGTTTTTTGTAGCAGTACTACAAGTCCCAGCAAGCCTCCCCCGCAAGCTGGTACTTGGAAAACCACAAGTACCAGCATTCGGTGGAAAAACGGGCCCGCTGGTACCTGTAGTACTACTACAACATAAATACCCAAATAAAAACAGAACTCACACACCTTGAAAGTAAAACTTTATTACATACATGCACACCTACATTCACACATACTTACCTATGTTCACACGTGGCTCGGTCCACTTCTCCAAGTAGAATCCATGGGGTACCTGAAAATAAAATTTTACTCACAAAAATCCAGTGTAGATCGGTCCTCTTCTGAGCTTGTAATCCACGTACTTGGCAAAAAAACAAACCGAAAAACCCGAACCACGCACTGAAAGGGGTCCCATGTTTACACATGGGACCCCTTTCCCCGACTGCCGAGACCCCCCGTGACTCCTGTCACAGAGGGTCCCTTCAGCCAATCAGGGAGCGCCACGTTGTGGCACTCTCCTGATTGCCTGTGCGCTCCTGAGCTGACAGGCAGGCTGCGCACTGAAGATACAATGTAGCGCATAGGCGCTACATTGTATCCAATGGTGGGAACTTTGCGGTCAGCGGTGAGGTTACTCGCGGTCAACCGCTGACCGCAAAGTTCCCACCATTGGATACAATGTAGCGCCTTTGCGCTACATTTTATCTTCAGTGCGCAGCCTGCCTGTCAGCTCAGGAGCGCACAGCCAATCAGGAGAGTGGCACGACGTGCCGCTCCCTGATTGGCTGAAGGGACCCTCTGTCCATGCAGGGCTTCATTGTGTACCTTAAAAAAGTGTCTCGGCAGTCGGGGAAAGGGGTCCCATGTGTAAACATGGGACCCATTTCAGTGCGTGGTTCGGGTTTTTCGGTTTGTTTTTTTGCCAAATTCTACTTGGAGAAGTGGACCGAGCCACGTGTGAACATAGGCCCTCATTCCGAGTTGTTCGCTCGGTAATTTTCTTCGCATCGCAGCGATTTTCCGCTAATTGCGCATGCGCAATGTTCGCACTGCGACTGCGCCAAGTAAATTTGCTAAGAAGTTTGGTATTTTACTCACGGCAATTACGAGGTTTTTTCTTCGTTCTGGTGATCGTAATGTGATTGACAGGAAGTGGGTGTTTCTGGGCGGAAACTGGTCGTTTTATGGGAGTGTGTGAAATAACGCTGCCGTTTCTGGGAAAAACGCTGGAGTGGCTGGAGAAACGGGGGAGTGTCTGGGCGAACGCTGGGTGTGTTTGTGACGTCAAACCAGGAACGAAACTGACTGAACTGATCGCAATGGCAGAGTAAGTCTCGAGCTACTCAGAAACTGCAAAGAAATTTCTAATCGCAATTTAGAGAATCTTTCGTTCGCAATTTTGCTAAGCTAAGATTCACTCCCAGTAGGCGGCGGCTTAGCGTGTGCAATGCTGCTAAAAGCAGCTTGCGAGCGAACAACTCGGTATGAGGGCCATAGGTAAGTATGTGTGAATGTAGGTGTGCATGTATGTAATAAAGTTTTACTTTCAAGGTGTGTGAGTTTTGTTTGTATTTGGGTATTTTTTTGTAGTAGTACTACAGGTACCAGCGGGCCCGTTTTTCCACTGCATGCTGGTACTTATGGTTCTCCAAGTACCAGCTTGCAGGGGAGGCTTGCTGGGACTTGTAGTACTGCTACAAAAAAATAAGATTTTAAACCTACCGGTAAATCTTTTTCTCGTAGTCCGTAGAGGATGCTGGGGACTCCGTAAGGACCATGGGGAATAGACGGGCTCCACAGGAGACATGGGCACTAAAAAGAACTTTAGGTATGGGTGTGCACTGGCTCCTCCCTCTATGCCCGTCCTCCAGACCTCAGTTAGAGAAACTGTGCCCAGAGGAGACGGACAGTACGAGGAAAGGATTTTGTAAATCCAAGGGCAAGATTCATACCAGCCACACCATTCACACCGTATAACATGGGATATACGAACCAGTCAACAGTATGAAACAAAACCAGTATCAGTCCAAAACTGATCCAACTGAAACATAACCCTTATGTAAGCAACAACTATATACAAGTCCTGCAGGATGTTGTCCGCACTGGGACGGGCGCCAAGCATCCTCTACGGACTACGAGAAAAAGATTTACCTGTAGGTTTAAAATCTTATTTTCTCTTACGTCCTAGAGGATGCTGGGGACTCCGTAAAGACCATGGGGATTATACCAAAGCTCCAAAACGGGCGGGAGAGTGCGGACGACTCTGCAGCACCGAATGAGCAAACATTAGGTCCTCATCGGCCAGGGTATCAAACTTGTAGAATTTTGCAAAAGTGTTTGAACCCGACCAAGTCGCGGCTCGGCAAAGTTGTAATGCCGAGACGCCCCGGGCAGCCGCCCAAGAAGAGCCCACCTTCCTAGTGGAATGGGCCTTAACCGAATTCGGTAACGGCAATCCAGCCGTAGAATGAGCCTGCTGAATAGTGTTACAGATCCAGCGAGCAATAGTCTGTTTAGACGCTGGAGCACCAACCTTGTTGGCTGCATACAGGATAAACAGAGCCTCTGTTTTCCTAACCCGAGCCGTTCTGGCCACAGACATTTTCAATGCCCTGACCACATCTAGGGACTCGGAATCCTCCACGTCCCTTGTAGCCACAGGCACCACAATAGGTTGGTTCATATGAAAAGAAGAAACCACCTTAGGCAAAAATTGGGGACGAGTCCGCAACTCAGCTCTATCCACATGGAAAATCAGATAAGGGCTCTTGTGAGACAAAGCCGCTAACTCTGACACTCGCTGTGCCGAAGCCAAGGCCAATAACATGACCACTTTCCAAGTAAGATACTTCAATTCAACTGTTTGAAGTGGTTCAAACCAGTGAGACTTAAGGAACCGTAACACCACGTTAAGGTCCCATGGTGCCACTGGAGGCACAAAAGGAGGCTGGATATGCAGCACCCCTTTCACGAAAGTCTGGACTTCTGGAAGAGAAGCCAATTCCTTTTGAAAGAAAATGGATAGGGCCAAAATCTGAACCTTAATGGAGCCTAACTTTAGGCCCAAATTCACTCCAGTTTGCAGGAAGTGGAGAAAACGGCCCAGATGGAATTCTTCTGGAGGAGCAGTCTTGGCTTCGCACCAAGACACATACTTCCTCCAGATACGGTGATAATGTTTCGATGTCACCTCCTTCCTAGCCTTTATCAGAGTAGGAATGACCTCCTCCGGTATGCCCTTCTCCGCTAGGATCCTGCGTTCAACCGCCATGCCATCAAACGCAGTCGCGGTAAGTCCTGGAACAGACAGGGCCCTTGTTGTAACAGGTCTTCCCTGAGAGGAAGAGGCCACGGATCTTCTGTAAGCATTTCCTGTAGATCCGGATAACAGGCCCTTTGAGGCCAATCTGGAACAATGAGAATTGCCTGAATGCCTCTTCGTCTTATGATTCTCAGTATTTTTTAGATAAGAGGAGGGAACACATAGACCGACTGAAACACCCACGGTGTCACCAGTGCGTCCACTGCAATCGCCTGAGGGTCCCTTGACCTGGCGCAATATCTCGGAAGTTTTCTGTTGAGGCGTGAAGCCATCATGTCTATTTGAGGCAGACCCCACTGACTTGCAATCTCTGCGAAGACTTCCTGATGAAGTCCCCACTCTCCTGGATGCACATCGTGTCTGCTTAGGAAGTCTGCTTCCCAGTTGTCCACTCCCGGAATGAAGACTGCTGTCAGAGCGTTTACATGACTCTCCGCCCATCGAAGAATCTTTGAGGCTTCTGCCATTGCCACTCTGCTCCTTGTGCCGCCTTGTCGGTTTACATGAGCCACTGCTGTGATGTTGTCTGACTGAATCAGAACCGGTAGACCTTGAAGTAAGGTCTGCGCCTGACGAAGGCCGTTGTATATGGCCCTTAATTCCAGAATGTTGATATGTAGACAAGCCTCCTGGCTTGACCACAGACCTTGGATATTTCTTCCCTGTGTGACTGCTCCCCACCCTCGGAGGCTCGCGTCCGTGGTCACCAGAACCCAGTCCTGGATGCCAAACCTGCGACCCTCTAGAAGGTGATCACTCTGCAGCCACCACAGGAGAGACACCCTGGCCCTGGGGGACAGGCGGATCATCTGTTGAATTTGTAGATGTGACCCAGACCACTTGTCCAGAAGGTCCCACTGAATAGTCCTGGCATGGAACCTGCCGAATGGAATGGTCTCGTAAGACGCCACCATTTTTCCCAGCACTCGACTGCAGTGATGCACCGACACCCTGTCTGGCTTCAACATGTCCTTGACCAAGCTCTGAAGTTCCTGGGCCTTTTCCGTCGGAAGAAAGACCTTCTTTTGTTCCGTGTCCAGAATCATGCCTAAGAAAGGCAATCTGGTCGTTGGAACTAACTGTGACTTCGGTATATTTAGAATCCAACCGTGTTGTTGTAACACCCTCAGGGAGAGTGATACGCTGTCTAGCAATCGTTCTCTCGATCTCGCTTTTATCAGGAGATCGTCCAAGTATGGGATAATTGTGACACCCTGCTTGCGCAGGAGCACCATCATCTCTGCCATTAATTTGGTAAAAATCCTCGGGGCCGTGGAAAGCCCAAACGGCAACATCTGAAATTGGTAGTGACAATCCTGCACCACAAATCTCAGGAACGCCTGATGAGGTTGATAAATGGGGACATGAAGGTATGCATCCTTTATGTCTAGGGACACCATATAATCTCCCCCCTCCAGACTTGCGATGACCGCTCTGAGCGATTCCATCTTGAACTTGAACCTCTTTAAGTATAGGTTTAAGGATTTTAAATTCAGAATGGGTCTGACCGAACTGTCCGGTTTCGGGACCACAAACAGGGTTGAGTAATAGCCCATCCCCTGCTGCTGCAGGGGAACTTTGACCACCACTTGCTGAAGGTACAACTTTTGAATTGCTGCCAAAACCACCTCCCTCTCTGGGGAAGAAGTCGGCAGTGCCGATTTGAGAAACCGGCGAGGAGGCACCTCTTCGAATTCCAGCTTGTACCCCTGGGAAACAATGTCTATTGCCCAGGGGTCCACCTGAGAATGAACCCAGACCTGGCTGAAAAGACGAAGACGTGCCCCCACCGGAGCGGACTCCACCCGCGGAGCCCCAGCGTCATGCGGTGGATTTAGTAGAGGCCGGGGAGGACTTTTGTTCCTGGGAACTGGCTGTAGTTAGCAGCTTTTTCCCCTTGCCCTTACCTCTGGCAAGAAAGGAAGATCCCCGAGCTCTCTTGGATTTATGCGGCCGAAAGGACTGCATCTGATAATGTGGCGCTTTCTTAGGCTGTGAGGAAACATAAGGTAAAAAAGATGATTTACCAGCACTAGCTGTGGAAACTAGGTCCGCGAGACCTTCCCCAAACAACTCCTCACCCTTGTAATGCAAAACCACCATATGCCGTTTTGAGTCGGCATCACCCGACCACTGTCGGGTCCACAGTGCTTGCCTGGCAGAAATTGCCATAACGTTTGCTCTGGACCCCAGTATGCCTATATCCCTTTGAGCCTCTCTCATATAAAGGACCGCATCCTTAATATGGCCCAGGGTCAATAAAATAGTTTCCTTATCCATCGTATCCATATCAGCAGATAAGGTATCGGTCCACGCTAGTACAGCGCTACAAACCCAAGCCGACGCTATTGCCGGTCTGAGTAATGTACCGGTATGTGTATAAATTGACTTCAAGGTAGTTTCCTGCTTGCGGTCAGCAGGATCCCTGAGGGCCGCTGTATCCTGAGACGGCAGCGCCACCTTTTTGGAAAGGCGCGTCACGCCTTGTCCACCCTTGGGGAGGATTCCCACCGTATCCTGTCCTTGATAGGGAAAGGATACGCCATAAGAATCCTTTTGGGAATCTGCAGCTTCTTATCTGGAGTTTCCCAAGCACTTTCAAATAACTCATGTAATTCAAAAGATGGTTGAAAAGTAACCTCAGGCTTCTTTTCTTTAAACATGTGGATCTTAGGATTAGGCACCGCGGGGTCATCTATAATATGCAGCACATCCTTTATAGCAATAATCATATAATAAATACTCTTTGCCAATTTTGGCTGCAACCTCGCATCATCATAATCGACACTAGAGTCAGACTCTGTGTCGGTATCTGTGTCAACTATCTGAGAAAGCGGGCCCCTGTGACATAGGGAAAGGCAGGGTATGACCCTCTGTGTTGTCCCTGGACTCTGCTTTGTCCAAACGTTTGTGCAATAAATTCACATTTGCATTTAAAATATTCCACATATCCATCCAGTCATGTGTCAGCGTTGCCGACGGCGACACCACACTCATGCGCTCCACCTCCTCCCTAGGAGAGCCTTCCGCTTCAGACATGCCGACACGCACTGACACACCACACACTCAGGGAAAGCTCTATCTGGAGACAGTTCCCCCACAAGGTCCTTTGGAGAGACAGAGAGAGAGTATGCCAGCACACACCCAGCGCCAATAATCTTGGGAAAAAGAAAAATATTACCCAGATACAGCGCTATTCACTGCGCCCAATTATGTGCCCCCCCCCCCCTTCTTTAAAACCCTCTGTCACCGGTGATCAGCAGGGGAGAGTCTGGGGAGCCAGCTTCTCAGCGTGTGCTTGTAGAGAAAATGGCGCTGGTGAGTGCTGAGGGAGAAGCCCCGCCCCCTCAGCAGCGGGCTTCGGTCCCGCTCTTTCTTTAAACTGGCGGGTGCTCTGAAATAATATCAAACTGATTAATTATTTTCCTAAAAGCCAGTGCTGAGGTCTACATTGCAGCCCAGGGCGCCCCCCCGCGCCCTGCACCCCACAGTGTGCGCTGTGTGTGTGTGTTGTGGGAGCAATGGCGCGCAGCGTTACCGCTGCGCGTTACCTCTCCGAAGCTCAGAAGTCTTCTGCCGCCTGTGAAGTCTTCTGCCTTCCTATACTCACCCGGCTTCTATCTTCCGGCTCTGCGAGGACGGCGGCGCGGCTCCGGGATGAACCACTAGGGAAGACCTGCATTCTGACTCCCTCTGGAGCTAATGGTGTCCAGTAGCCTAAGAAGCAGAGCCTAGCATTTAAGTAGGTCTGCTTCTCTCTCCTCAGTCCCACGATGCAGGGAGCCTGTTGCCAGCAGGTCTCCCTGAAAATAAAAAACCTAACAAAATACTTTCTTTTCAGGAAGCTCAGGAGAGCTCCCTGTAGTGCACCCAGTCTCCTCTGGGCACAGTATTAAACTGAGGTCTGGAGGAGGGGCATAGAGGGAGGAGCCAGTGCACCCCATACCTAAAGTTCTTTTTAGTGCCCATGTCTCCTGTGGAACCCGTCTATTCCCCATGGTCCTTACGGAGTCCCTAGCATCCTCTAGGACAGGGGTGTCAAACTCAAATTCATCGGGGGCCGCATCAGCAGTTTGGTCCCCATCAAAGGGCCGGTTGTATCTGTAGGTCTATGTGTCCACTCTTTATTATCATAAATTAATGTCACTGCATTCAATTATTACTGTTTTTTGTAATAATGTAAGTAATAACTAGCTCTGAAAGGGGGAGACGCAGAGAGAGAGCGCGAGGGGGGAGACGCAGAGGGGGGAGAGACGGAGAGAGGAGCAGAGAGAGGGGGAGACAGAGAGGGGAAATGGATAGTGAGGAGATAGGGATAGAGAGGGGGGAGAGACGGAGAGAGAAAGGGGGGAGACAGACAGAGAGCGAGAAAGGAGGAGAGACGGAGAGTGGGGGGAGACAGAGAGGAAGGAGATGCATAGAGGGGGATACATGAAGAGAGAGGGGGGGCAGAGGAGCGAGAGAGAGGAGGAGCAGCACTTTCCACTTGTACAACAATAGTATTGCATTTTCCTGCCTGGCATCAGTAGTGCTTACAATCAGGGGCTGTCACTGTGCATGGAGATGGCTGCCAGTGACTCTATGCATCCCTCCCATGAACTTTTGGCGCTGGTGACAATCAGGACCGGGGTGTAACAGCCAGGTGTCCGTGTGAACAGCAATAGAGAGAGGGACTTGGAATAGTTAAACAAGTCGGGCACATGCAGCATTTGAGTCTATGGTGGAGGAGCTGAAAGCAGAGCATCTCCTTCTCCCCCTCCGGCCGGGAGTCGGGACCCGAGTCACTGACTGTGCAGTGACTGTCTTAATGCACAGGGCTCCGGGGCACTGGTGGTGGGCAGACAGGCGCAGCGTTGGTGGCGGCATTAAATGAGTCAGTGAGACTCATTGTAATGCCGGAAGCTCGGGGACCTGAACCAGCCCCCACAGCGGGAACAGTCAGCCCCCCTGTCACCGCTGATTGTAACAGCTCAGAGCTAAAGCAGCATCACCACCCGGAGCTGGCCGCGGGATCACGGAGTACCCAGCCCCGATCCCCGGCTGCGGAACACTGGCAGCTCTCAGACCCCAACACCCTCCTCCAGCCGCAGGTTATCCACTGTCCGAAGCACAACTCACCAAATCGAGGAGAGCTGCGCCATCAAGTCCGCACTGGCAAGGCTCCACCTCCTATTTTTAAAGTTTGCAGCCGGGCCACAGAGCCATCAATCAATCTGGCAGGCTAGTGATTGGCTGCAGCGAAGCGCGTCCCACGGACCCACCCATGTTTGAAATGTGAGTCCGCGGGCCATCAGACGAGGTCTGGCGGGCCGGATTTGGCCCGCGGGCCTTGTGTTTGACACCCCTGCTCTAGGACGTAAGAGAAACAATATTCTAATTTTTACACATGGCTATCAGCCCCCCATCCGCAGCCCTTGGATGGGGGGGGACAGCCTCGGGCTTCACCCCTGGCCCTTGGGTGGCTGGAGGGGGGGGACCCCTTGGTTTAAGGGGTCCCCACTCCTCCAGGGTACCCCGGCCAGGGGTGACTAGTTAGTGATTTAATGCCAGGGCCGCAGGGACCGATATAAAAGTGTCCCCCGGCTGTGGCATTATCTCTCTGACTAGTGGAGCCCGGTGCTGGTTCAAAAAAATACGGGGGACCCCTACGCTTTTTGTCCCCCGTATTTTTTGCACCAGGACCGGACGCAGAGCCCGGTGCTGGTTGTTTAAATATGGGGGAACCTCAGTCATTTTTTTCCCCATATTTTTTCAACCAGGACCGGCTCAAAGAGCCTGAGGCTGGTTTTGCTTAGGAGGGGGGACCCCACGCATTTTTTTTTTTAATTTTAACTCTTTAAACACTTTTTTAAGGTACACAATGAAGCCCTGCACGGATCTCACAGATCCGGCCGAGATTAATTGTGTTAATGTCGGCAGTGTTTTACTAAT
Organism: Pseudophryne corroboree; assembly: GCF_028390025.1. NCBI lineage: Eukaryota > Metazoa > Chordata > Amphibia > Anura > Myobatrachidae > Pseudophryne > Pseudophryne corroboree. The sequence goes on along the minus strand of NC_086454.1, from coordinate 68,319,137 downwards.
CACTCACGTAAAACACTGCCCGGCATTACGAATGACATCGACATCGGAAAAAACGAAAATGCAGAATACGACAGCATAGTAAATGAGGCGTAAAAAACACAAAAAGTTGCAAATTCACACATTCAATGTCATTCGTGTTTGAACTTTAACTTCATTCTGAAAAATACGAATTTTAGTAAATATACTCCCTGGGGTGTTATATAGTGGACACAGAATGTACCAAGTCACTATACAGAAGAGGATATCTGCACAAAAGGTAGGCAGAGTAAAATAAGTGCTTTAGAGTGTCTGTCTGTCTGGATGCAGGATGTACATGTGTCCCTGGGCCAGGGGTTGTCCACACCACACACCCCGCACCCATGTTTAATTACTTACCTTTCCGGAGTCCAGCATCAGCACTGCAGTAGAAATCACCCAGAATGGCGTGGCTCTTATTTTCCCGGTGGTTTGCGCATTAAAGATTGGTCACCAGGAGCATGGTGGGTGCAATTTTCCCGGAGACCTGTGAATGCGCAATAGACACTGGCACAATACCAGAGTTTGCTGGGTCGGAGAGAGGAGGCGATCCATCCGGACTCTGCACACGGGTCCCATTTTCTCTTAAAACTTCTATCTAATTTTCTCTTAAAACTTCTATCTAATCTATCTATCTATCTATCTATCTATCTATCTTCATGCAAACATGGTTTGGTTTACACTACAATAAGGGTTAGCATTGGGCTGTAATTACGGTTAAGGTTAATTGTAGGCTAAAATATCAGTGCCAACGTTGTCGGCATTCACAATGTCAACATTTTGACGATGTTGACATTATGTCAGCATCACCATTGTGAATGTTACCATGTTATTTGTCGACATTCTGAACATGTCGATATTATGGTGTTGTTGTGTGGACATAAGGAAAATTAGGATTTTAATTACCTACCGGTAAATCCTTTTCTCGTAGTCCATAGAGGATGCTGGGATCCACATTAGTACCATGTGGTATAGACGGGTCCACTAGGAACCACTGGCACTTTAAGAGTTTGAGAGTGTGGGCTGGCTCCTCCCTCTATGCCCCTCCTACCAAACTCAGTCTAGAAACTGTGCCCAAGGAGACAGACATCTTCGAGAGAAGGATTTTACACAGATAGTGGCAAGATTCACACCAACTCACACACAAGGCAAACCAAGCTAACTAGCTTGAAACGTCAGCAACGGCTGAACAAGGGCCCTCATTCCGAGTTGTTCGCTCGTTATTTTACTTCGCATCGGTGCGATTTTCCGCTAACTGCGCATGCGCAATGGGGTATAGAAGATTCCCAGATCTGCGCCTGTATGTGTAAGCTGCTTTGATTTTGGTTTTAGAATTAACAATAAGGGTTACGTCAAAGCGCTATGAGTGGGAAGGGAAGGGGGAAGGGGAAGATACCAATATGTTTACAGCTCTTTTTTGAATTGATAAGATGAGTGTCCGGAATTTTTATTTCTAATGAGTGAGTTTGGATTCCATATAATTGCCTTATGGGATATCCTCAGCAGGTAGTTATGGGCTAACTGTCCCTATCTATACCTTGCTGTATTGATGATTTCTGGCTCCCGTGGCTGGTTTCCAAGCTTCTGCCTCACGTTGTTCACGGCCGAATTGCGGGTTTTGGAGCACTTCCGGTCGTGGCAATGACGTACTTCCGGTCACACGGTCCAACGCGTTTCATGCCTCAGCACTTAGTCATGGATAGGGTATGTTGCATAAGGTGCTCTATTTATTGAATTACATTTAAAAAACTTTATTTATAAAACATTTAAAAACGGAAATCCTTTGTTTATAAAACAGGAAATGATGACATATTTTGGTGGGAACCTCATGCTTCTTTATTTTACTGGTATCATTGGGGGATTGGTATGTAAAATGAGTTATGTGAAGTTAATATGTGAATAAAATATTTTTAAAAATTATTTTAAAAAAAGTGTCTTTATTTATATAAGATATCTTTATAAAGATCTGGGTATTTTATTCTAAAAAGTTTTTAAATTTATCTCTATATTAAGCCCATTCGGTTGCAGGGTTTTTAAATGGTATATCCATTTTGTTTCATTCTTTAGTAATTCTGCTACATTGTTTCCACCTCTCCAATTTTTTTGGACTTTTTGTATACCCATGAATAAGAGATTGGAGGCATCTTTACTGTGATGTTCCAGATAATGTTGAGATACCCTGTGAGTCGTTAGTCCTTTCTTTATATTGTATAAATGTTCCGAGATGCGAATGCTTAATTTTCTTTTCGTTTGGCCTACATATTGATAGCCACATGGGCATTCAATCAAGTAAATCACTCCCTCAGTGTTACAGGTTATTTGACTTTGGAGATCATATTCCTTATTCGTTATGTTTGATTTAAATTTGGTTATCGGTTTAATTCCTTTCTTTTTCGTAATTTTGCATGCATTGCACTGTAAACAGTGGAAGTAACCTTTTGTTCCAGTTCGTGTTTTTTCTTCGATTGGGACAAAACTTCTTGTTAGATCTTGTTTTAAGTTTTTCGCTCTCCTATAAATTATTTTTGTTTTTTTCTGAAGAATTTTATTCAGTTGATCATCAAGATTCAGAATATGCCAATGTTTTTTCAGCATTTTTTCTATTAGATGGTGGTCACTGCTGTATTGGGTTATAAATGACAATTGATGCTCTGATTTTGTTTCTTTTTGTTTATATTGGAGCATTGTTTCTCTGTTCATGCCTTCTACTTTGTTTATCTCTTGTTCCAATGTCTTTTCATTATAACCCTTTTCTTTAAATTTTCCTTTCATTTCCTGTGCTTGTTTTTAAAAGATCTTTTTGTCTGAGCAATTTCTCCGTATTCGTCTAAATTGCCCTCCCGGGATATTCTGTAGCCATGAGTGATGGTGATTACTTCTCATGTCAAGGGCGGTGTTCCCGCTAACCTTTTTTGCATATGTACATGTTTGAATACTATTATTCTGAATGAAGATTTCCAGATCTAGATAAACTATACGTTCTTTACTGAATGTTGAAATAAACTCCAACCCATATTCATTTTGATTTATATACTCAAAGAAGTCCTTCAATTGCGTATCTGATCCTTCCCATATGAAAAGAAGATCATCTATGTACCTATGCCATTGTTTTAGATTTTTTGCATATGGGTTGTTGTGCCATATTTTTTCTTCCTCCCAGCTTGCAACAAAAAGGTTTGCATAGCATGGTGCAAATGATGTGCCCATGGCAGTGCCCTTACTTTGGTTGTAGAAGTTCCCTTTATACCAAAAATAGTTGTGGTTGAGAATAAACTCTATTCCATCCATTATGAAGTTCGTTTGATCCGTTGGAATATCTGTCATTGTTGTTAAGAACTTTCTTGTTGCTGCGCAGCCTTGCTCGTGATTAATACACGTATATAAAGATCTTACGTCACTTGTACATAGGATAAACTCTTGCTTCCATTCAACTTCTTTTATCTTTGATAGTACATCCATGGTGTCCTTTAGGAAGCTTTTTTGCTTACTTACGAGATCTTGTAAAAATGAATCGATGTATTTTGAAAGATTAGCCGTTAATGAGTTAATGCCAGAAATAATTGGCCTTCCCGGAGGTTTGTTTTCACATTTGTGCAACTTTGGTAGGTGGTATATTGTTGGGATCTTTGGATATTTATTATACAGAAAGTCAAATTCTTTTTGGCTTATGATTCCAATGTCTCTACCCTCCTCTAGTATCTCTAGTAGTTCTTTCTGAAATTTTTTAGTTGGGTCCTCAGCCAGTTTTTTGTACGTTTGTTCATCTGATAAGATATTTGACATCTCCTCCTCATATTGTTCTTTATCCATTATTACTAACCCTCCTCCTTTGTCTGCCGGCTTAATTATTCGTGTGGAATCCTCCTTCAATTGTTTTAGAGCTTCTTTCTCTCCTTTGGTTAGATTATATCGTATCTTTCTTGTATCTGGTAGCTTCTCTATTTCTTCTTCCAGGAGTTTCTGAAAAGTATGTATATGGGCCCCTTTAATATGTGCTGGATAAACAGTTGACTTTGGTTTCAGTTCAGTGTGTTTATATCCATTTTCCTTCTCTACCAGCTTATCACTGCTATTTGCTAATGAGAAAAATTTCTTTATGCACAGTTTTCTTATGTATTTCTGAGTGTCCATATACAGATCAAATTTATTCAATTTAGCATGGGGTGCAAATTTCAATCCTTTCTTTAGTAAAGTTATTTGGTCTTGTGTTAATTTCTTTTTACTCAGATTGTAAATGCCAGCTTCCTTGATATTTTCAATTTTTTCGTTCTTCAAAACCTTCTTGTTCTTTCTCCCACCCCGGACACCCCTTCTCCTGGCGATTGTTCGTCCCTCTTTTTCTTTTTCGGTGCCTCTGTCCAATCCGGGGGGTCTTCTTCTTCCCACATCTCGTCTAAAAAATCAGTGTCATACTCTTCCTCATTTTCAGTATCCAATGTTCTTTTTCTCTGGATTCCTCTTAATCTTTCCGTTTTCCCTCTATTTTCTATTTTCTCCATTAGGGCTTGATGGTCGTTTTTTTCTTCCATCTCTGCTGCCTTTACTCCATTTCTAAAGGACTCTTTTATCATTTTATAGGGGTTTCCTTTGTTATATTCAAAAATTTTTGGATTATATAATGGGTATCTTTTATTACTCATTGTTGATGGTTTTTCCTTAATTAGAGGTTCCCGTTTGTCCTTATTTCTATTCCCATTACTTTGCCATTTATTATTTTGCCATCTATTGTTTCTTGTGGGATTTACCTGACTGGATATTTTGGAATTTCCAAAATTCCTTCGCTCAGTTTTTTTTGTTGCAAGCTGGGAGGAAGAAAAAATATGGCACAACAACCCATATGCAAAAAAATCTAAAACAATGGCATAGGTACATAGATGATCTTCTTTTCATATGGGAAGGATCAGATACGCAATTGAAGGACTTCTTTGAGTATATAAATCAAAATGAATATGGGTTGGAGTTTATTTCAACATTCAGTAAAGAACGTATAGTTTATCTAGATCTGGAAATCTTCATTCAGAATAATAGTATTCAAACATGTACATATACAAAAAAGGTTAGCGGGAACACCGCCCTTGACATGAGAAGTAGTCACCATCACTCATGGCTACAGAATATCCCGGGAGGGCAATTTAGACGAATACGGAGAAATTGCTCAGACAAAAAGATCTTTCAAAAACAAGCACAGGAAATGAAAGGAAAATTTAAAGAAAAGGGTTATAATGAAAAGACATTGGAACAAGAGATAAACAAAGTGGAAGGCATGAACAGAGAAACAATGCTCCAATATAAACAAAAAGAAACAAAATCAGAGCATCAATTGTCATTTATAACCCAATACAGCAGTGACCACCATCTGATAGAAAAAATGCTGAAAAAACATTGGCATATTCTGAATCTTAGATATACAGAAATGGGTTCTCTGCGCACTGAGGTGTTAATCTGAGGCGGGGTGTGCTGCTGGTAATGAGGGGTGTCCCACCCCCCCTTAAATGGTAAGTATACAGATGTGGATAAATCCACAGGGAACCAGCGCTCAAACCCTATTTGTAGTGGTGAATGTACGGTTATAAAGTGAAACTAAAATCAATAATGAAAAAGCAGGTAATATACTTAAGGTTGTTTATTCTAAGATGCTGAGATACTTTCTTTCCCAACAGGTATAAATTCGGTTTAAAAGTCAATCAGTGATTGGGGCACGCTCCTGGTTTGAGCTTAAATTCTGAAGTGCAAGGTTCAATTGAAAGAACAAATGCTGTAATCTTTGTAAAGTCGAAAAAAAAGAAAAAGAAAATTGCCACAAAAAAATATTAATGATAATATGTACTAAAGTCCAAACGGTTTACAAGTCTATACAGACAGCGGCGTCCCGCTAATCTGTGCTCTGAAGTGAAGGATTCTCTTGTGAAGTGATGAACAGTTGACAGCGGTAGTGTATGCTTTGGTTAGAGTGGAGAATAAGGACCCTGGACTGGCGCTATTCCTCCTGCAGCACGTCCCACAGTAGAGTGCCCGAATCAGGCCCGCTCTGTGGGGCCGCTGACCTGGGGTGTGCGCCTGTCACAGAGGCGAAGTGGACCCGGCCGGAGCTCTCCGAGCGGCTGGCTGCGCCTCTCCTCCTCCTACAGGGACTTACCTTCTCCCTTCCCCTCCGCCTTCCACTCTCCGCTGTCTCGGGCTTCTTCCGTCGCCTGGCAACCGGTTGCTTCCGGAACTCCGGATCACGTGACCGGATGGTTTGCGGAAAGGATTAGCAGTACTGTCCTTCTTTGTAGTGAATATTCGTCCTCAGTCCAATGTAGTATAGATGGGTAGCTCCAACGCGTTTCGACCTGTTAGGGTCTTCCTCTGGGAGTGGAAGGCGGAGGGGAAGGGAGAAGGTAAGTCCCTGTAGGAGGAGGAGAGGCGCAGCCAGCCGCTCGGAGAGCTCCGGCCGGGTCCACTTTGCCTCTGTGACAGGCGCACACCCCAGGTCAGCGGCCCCACAGAGCGGGCCTGATTCGGGCACTCTACTGTGGGACGTGCTGCAGGAGGAATAGTGCCAGTCCAGGGTCCTTATTCTCCACTCTAACCAAAGCATACACTACCGCTGTCAACTGTTCATCACTTCACAAGAGAATCCTTCACTTCAGAGCACAGATTAGCGGGACGCCGCTGTCTGTATAGACTTGTAAACCGTTTGGACTTTAGTACATATTATCATTAATATTTTTTTGTGGCAATTTTCTTTTTCTTTTTTTTCGACTTTTCAAAGATTACAGCATTTGTTCTTTCAATTGAACCTTGCACTTCAGAATTTAAGCTCAAACCAGGAGCGTGCCCCAATTACTGATTGACTTTTAAACCGAATTTATACCTGTTGGGAAAGAAAGTATCTCAGCATCTTAGAATAAACAACCTTAAGTATATTACCTGCTTTTTCATTATTGATTTTAGTTTCACTTTATAACCGTACATTCACCACTACAAATAGGGTTTGAGCGCTGGTTCCCTGTGGATTTATCCACATCTATATTCTGAATCTTGATGATCAACTGAATAAAATTCTTCCGAAAAAAACAAAAATAATTTATAGGAGAGCGAAAAACTTAAAACAAGATCTAACAAGAAGTTTTGTCCCAATCGAAGAAAAAACACGAACTGGAACAAAAGGTTACTTCCACTGTTTACAGTGCAATGCATGCAAAATTACGAAAAAGAAAGGAATTAAACCGATAACCAAATTTAAATCAAACATAACGAATAAGGAATATGATCTCCAAAGTCAAATAACCTGTAACACTGAGGGAGTGATTTACTTGATTGAATGCCCATGTGGCTATCAATATGTAGGCCAAACGAAAAGAAAATTAAGCATTCGCATCTCGGAACATTTATACAATATAAAGAAAGGACTAACGACTCACAGTGTATCTCAACATTATCTGGAACATCACACTAAAGATGCCTCCAATCTCTTATTCATGGGTATACAAAAAGTCCAAAAAAATTGGAGAGGTGGAAACAATGTAGCAGAATTACTAAAGAATGAAACAAAATGGATATACCATTTAAAAACCCTGCAACCGAATGGGCTTAATATAGATATAAATTTAAAAACTTTTTTAGAATAAAATACCCAGATCTTTATAAAGATATCTTATATAAATAAAGACACTTTTTTAAAATAATTTTTAAAAATATTTTATTCACATATTAACTTCACATAACTCATTTTACATACCAATCCCCCAATGATACCAGTAAAATAAAGAAGCATGAGGTTCCCACCAAAATATGTCATCATTTCCTGTTTTATAAACAAAGGATTTCCGTTTTTAAATGTTTTATAAATAAAGTTTTTTAAATGTAATTCAATAAATAGAGCACCTTATGCAACATACCCTATCCATGACTAAGTGCTGAGGCATGAAACGCGTTGGACCGTGTGACCGGAAGTACGTCATTGTCGCGACCGGAAGTGCTCCAAAACCCGCAATTCGGCCGTGAACAACGTGAGGCAGAAGCTTGGAAACCAGCCACGGGAGCCAGAAATCATCAATACAGCAAGGTATAGATAGGGACAGTTAGCCCATAACTACCTGCTGAGGATATCCCATAAGGCAATTATATGGAATCCAAACTCACTCATTAGAAATAAAAATTCCGGACACTCATCTTATCAATTCAAAAAAGAGCTGTAAACATATTGCGCATGCGCAATATTCGCAATGCGGCTGCGCCAAGTAAATTTGCTAAGAAGTTTGGTATTTTACTCACGGCATTACGAGGTTTTTTCTTCGTTCTGCTGATCGTAGTGTGATTGACAGGAAGTGGGTGTTTCTGGGCGGAAACTGTCCGTTTTATGGGAGTGTGTGAAAAAACGCTGCCGTTTCTGGGGAAAACGCGGGAGTGGCTGGAGAATCGGGGGAGTGTCTGGGTGAACGCTGGGTGTGTTTGTGACGTCAAACCAGGAACGACAAGCACTGAACTGATCGCACTGGAAGAGTAAGTCTCGAGCTACTCAGAAACTGTAAAGAAAAATCTTTTCGCAATATTGCGAATACTTCGTTCGCAATTCTGCTAAGCTAAGATTCACTCCCAGAGGGCGGCGGCTTAGCGTGTGCACTGCTGCGCAAAGCGGAATGAGGGCCAATATTACTTACCAAGTAACAAAACAGTACTTAACCCAGAACTAAGCAGTACTGAACTAAATAACCACTGCAAGATCACGAAGCGCTGGGCGGGCGTCCAGCATACTCTACGGACTACGAGAAAAGGATTTACCAGTAGGTAATTAAAATACTTTTTTCTCTTACGTCCTAGAGAATGCTGGGGTCCACATTAGTACCATGGGGATGTACCAAAGCTCCCAGAACGGGAGGGAGAGCGCAGAGGCTCCTGCAGAACCAATTGACCAAACTTAAGGTCCTCAGAGGCCAAAGTATCGAAGTTGTAGAACTTCGACCCCGACCAAGTTGCTGTTCGGCAGAGTTGTAATGCCGAGATACCCCAGGCCGCCGCCCAGGAAGAGCCCACCTTACGAGTAGAGTGGGCCTTAACAGACGTAGGACATGGCAATCCTGCCGTAGAATACACATGCTGGGTAGTGAACCTGATCCAGCGAGAGATCGTCTGCCTAGAAGCAGGACACCCAATTTTCTTGGTATCATACAGGAAAAACGGAGAGTCCAATTTTCTGTGACAAGCAGACATCCTCACATAGATTTTTAGAGCCCTTACAACAGCTAAGGACTTTGATGAAATTGAGGAGTCAGTCGCAACTGGCACCACATTAGGTTGGTTGATATGAAATGCCGACACAACCTTTGGAAGAAACTGCTGATATGTCCGAAGCTCAGCTCTGTTTTCATGGAAGATCAAGTATGGGCTTTCTCCTACGTCCTAGAGGATGCTGGGGACTCAAAAAGGACCATGGGGTATAGACGGATCCGCAGGAGCTTGGGCACACTATAAAGACTTAAACTGGGTGTGAACTAGCTCCTCCCTCTATGCCCCTTCTCCAGACCTCAGTTAGACTTTGTGCCCAGGAGTGATGGGTCACACACTAGGGGAGCTCTCCTGAGTTTCTCTAAAAGACTTTATGTTAGGTTTTTTATTTTCAGGAAGACCTGCTGGCTACAGGCTCCCTGCAGCGTGGGAGTGAGGGGAGAGAAGCAGGACCTACTTCTTCTTAGTTTAAAGGCTCTGCTTCTCGGCTACTGGACACCATTAGCTCCAGAGGGTTCGATCACTTGGTGCGCCTAGCTGCTTGTTCCCGGAGCCACGCCGTCAATCCCCTCACAGAAGCCTTAAGAAAGAAGCCGGGTGAGTATGTGAAGAACAGAAGACTTCAGTGATGGCAGAAGACTTCAGTAACAGATCGTGCTACGCTCCATGCTCCCACACACCAACGGCACTCACAGGGTGCAGGGCGCTGGGGGGGGGGGGGGGGGGGAGCGCCCTGGGCAGCAGGTTACTGTTTTCTTTTTAAAGCTGGCATGAAAGCATATCGGTGCCTGGGCACTGAGTCTCATACCCCCGCCAGCATATAACGGCGTGCTGCGCGCCATTCATACCCCGCAGCCAGCTCCCACGGGTGCAGGGCGCTGGGGGGGGAGCGCCCTGGGCAGCATGTTAGAGTTATGGGCTGTGCGAGATCGGCCTGGTGGTGCCGGGGCTCCGTGGCCCGGACCCCGTCAGCACATTATAGCGCACTATGCGCCGTTTCTTCCCCGCCACCGGCTCCCACGGGTGCAGGGCGCTGGGGGGGGGGGGGGGGGAGCGCCCTGGACAGCATATTACGGGCAGTAAAAGGTTTAAACTGGCGGTGCCGGGGCTCCATGCCCCGGACCCCGCCAGCATGTTCTAGCGCGCTACGCGCCATTTCTCCCCCGACGCCAGCTCCATGGGTGCAGGGCGCCGGGAGGGAGGGGGGCACCCTGGGCTGCATAGATATACATGTTGGTCCCCGGTCCCGCACGCGATACCGCCGGGCATAAAGGCGGTCGCGCGCCGCGCCGGTGCTCCCACACACCAACGTTTTACTTGGGTGCCGGGGGGCGCCCTGAACGGCAGTGTTTTGTGTATATATAGTGGATTTACACTATATAGGTGTCCAGACTGTATATTTCGGTTAAGGGGCGAGAGCACGCTGGGAAAAGGCAGAGCTTAGTCCTAAGAACGGAGTCAGCGCCATTTTCCTTACATCCCCGCCAGGACTTGCTGTATAGTAAGATGGAGGGGGGGCACAGTGTTTTTAATGCTATATGGGTGTCATATAGCATTATGTTGGATAATGGATGCATAATCCTTGTTGTAATACATAAATTCACTGTTTCCCTGTTAGTTTACCCACTATGACTATTAGTCACGAGCTGTTGTGGCCTGTGGGGATAACTGGTGGCTGCGCCGACGCACGGCGGTACTTGATTCGGGAAATTAAGTATTACCAAGTTGGTTTTTGTGTGCTTAAAACAGTTAACACATTAGGGAAGTCACAGTGGTTTGTGGATGCCCTGTCGGCATCAACGGTATTTCCTGGGTGAAAAATTGTCAGGCTGTTATTGCCTTGTACCTATATATATGTATGTATATTTATAGGTGTTTGTGGGGGGAGTCTTATCAAATTTGTATTTGTAGGCTTCCCTCAGACCTCTCGGGGTTCCCAGTTTATTATTATTTTTTGCCCGCAACCTATTCCTGGCTGTCGACATTCACTAAGTTTTCTGTCGACCATAACGTTCCTGGTAGATCCACATCGGGGGCGTGTCAGTACGTGATCATACACATTCACAACACATTACTGTCTCTAGGGACCTGACTGGTCGGGACAATCCACTTGCATATAGGTTATGTCTATATGTTTATATATGTAGATATGGGTTTATGCATGATTTGGATATATGTGTTTTATTGTGTATTGCAGGATATATTTCAATTAATGCTGAAATAATGGTATTCTTATCATGTGCTGGTCGCTCTCTTGATTAAGCTCTAGATTGGCCGTGACGAGTTGGTGTCGATCCTCTAAAGGAGTCCGAATATTATTCTCTTCACAACGCGGAGAGAAAATTATGACAGTCAACTCCTGGTCGACGCAGAGCCCGGTCGCAAAGGATCATACACAGGCAGCTAAGTAAAATTTTATTTCTATATTTTGACCTTATTTGCACTGTATGCACTTGAGGGAGTGTGGTATTCGGGTAGGCATCCGGCAGAATTACCCTACCCAGAGTGGGTAGGCTTACCTATGTTTATTCTACCTTATAACATTACAGCAGGCTGCCACGTGACAGCAGGAGGTGTGACCGGAAACATGCGGAGGATGTCTCCGGGAGATGCTGGAGGGAGGTGTACAGTTGTTGGGTGTGGCCTCTGTTCAGTCATTCTCGGCGGATTCCACTGGTAAGTCTAATTTCGTGAGTTAGCCTCCTTCACGACGGTTGGTGACGCATTCTTTTGTGGGGTGCAGTCGTTTTAACCGGTTCGATACCGTTCTTTTTTCCTTTTCTGTGCAGACAGTGGAAGGTGAAAAGGTAAGTGTTCTGCAGCCTTGTTAGGTTCGCAGAAGTGGATGTCGTTTTCTGTTTCCACTACATCCACCACTTGTCGCTGAGTCTATCTGGCGGGTTTCCACTCCGGTGACCACTTGTCTACTAAGTTTCAGTTAGTCCAGGAATAGACTAGGTCCTGTGAGTTATTCATAGAATCTAAAGGGGGACATTCTGAGTTCTGGTTGTTTCCCCTTACTGTTTTTCTAATAGATCTTGCCGTTCCCTTCTGGAAGGGGAGGTAGTACGCGACGCCATACAGAGGTGCGTCAGGTTCAGGACATTCTCTGGTTGTCCCTGTATAAAGGTGCAAATCGTTGTTTCTCTCTGTTCTTTGACACAGGGATTGGCTGCAGGGCTGGATTAAGCCCTTGGGGGGCCCAGGGCACACAAGACAGGGCCCCCGCCCACCAGCAACCACCCCCCTCAGGGGCAAGAGCAGGATTCGTAAGGGGGGTACCCTTTGATGCATGCACATGTATTTGTGTGTGTTTATATATATATATATATATATATATATATATATACATACACTGTATACATATATATACTGTATACATATATATATATACATATATATATTAGAGATGAGCGGGTTCGGTTTCTCTGAATCCGAACCCGCACGAACTTCATGTTTTTTTCACGGGTCCGAGCAGACTCGGATCCTCCCGCCTTGCTCGGTTAACCCGAGCGCGCCCGAACGTCATCATGACGCTGTCGGATTCTCGCGAGACTCGGATTCTATATAAGGAGCCGCGCGTCGCCGCCATTTTCACACGTGCATTGAGATTGATAGGGAGAGGACGTGGCTGGCGTCCTCTCCATTTAGATTAGGGTTGAGAGAGAGAGAGAGAGATTGACCTGAGGCTGTGATACTGTAGAAGAGAGTGCAGAGTTTAGTGACTGACGACCACAGTGACCACCAGACAGTGCAGTTGTTTGTTTTATTTAATATATCCGTTCTCTGCCTGAAAAAAACGATACACACAGTGACTCAGTCACATACCATATCTGTGTGCACTGCTCAGCCCAGTGTGCTGCATCAATGTATATATATATCTGACTGTGCTCAGCTCACACAGCTTATAATTGTGGGGGAGACTGGGGAGCACTGCAGTGCCAGTTATAGGTTATAGCAGGAGCCAGGAGTACATAATATTATATTAAAATTAAACAGTGCACACTTTTGCTGCAGGAGTGCCACTGCCAGTGTGACTAGTGACCAGTGACCTGACCACCAGTATATATAATATTAGTAGTATACTATCTCTTTATCAACCAGTCTATATTAGCAGCAGACACAGTACAGTGCGGTAGTTCACGGCTGTGGCTACCTCTGTGTCGGCACTCGGCAGCCCGTCCATAATTGTATATACCACCTAACCGTGGTTTTTTTTTCTTTCTTTATAGTCATACTAGTTACGAGTATACTATCTCTTTATCAACCAGTCTATATTAGCAGCAGACACAGTACAGTGCGGTAGTTCACGGCTGTGGCTACCTCTGTGTCGGCACTCGGCAGCCCGTCCATAATTGTATATACCACCTAACCGTGGTTTTTTTTTCTTTCTTTATACATACATACTAGTTACGAGTATACTATCTCTTCATCAACCAGTCTATATTAGCAGCAGACACAGTACAGTGCGGTAGTTCACGGCTGTGGCTACCTCTGTGTCGGCACTCGGCAGCCCGTCCATAATTGTATATACCACCTAACCGTGGTTTTTTTTTCTTTCTTTATACATACATACTAGTTACGAGTAGAGATGAGCGCCTGAAATTTTTCGGGTTTTGTGTTTTGGTTTTGGGTTCGGTTCCGCGGCCGTGTTTTGGGTTCGAACGCGTTTTGGCAAAACCTCACCGAATTATTTTTGTCGGATTCGGGTGTGTTTTGGATTCGGGTGTTTTTTTCAAAAAACCCTAAAAAACAGCTTAAATCATAGAATTTGGGGGTAATTTTGATCCCAAAGTATTATTAACCTCAAAAAACATAATTTACACTCATTTTCAGCCTATTCTGAACACATCACACCTCACAATATTATTTTTAGTCCTAAAATTTGCACCGAGGTCGCTGTGTGAGTAAGATAAGCGACCCTAGTGGCCGACACAAACACCGGGCCCATCTAGGAGTGGCACTGCAGTGTCACGCAGGATGTCCCTTCCAAAAAACCCTCCCCAAACAGCACATGACGCAAAGAAAAAAAGAGGCGCAATGAGGTAGCTGTGTGAGTAAGATTAGCGACCCTAGTGGCCGACACAAACACCGGGCCCATCTAGGAGTGGCACTGCAGTGTCACGCAGGATGGCCCTTCCAAAAAACCCTCCCCAAACAGCACATGACGCAAAGAAAAAAAGAGGCGCAATGAGGTAGCTGTGTGAGTAAGATTAGCGACCCTAGTGGCCGACACAAACACCGGGCCCATCTAGGAGTGGCACTGCAGTGTCACGCAGGATGGCCCTTCCAAAAAACCCTCCCCAAACAGCACATGACGCAAAGAAAAAAAGAGGCGCAATGAGGTAGCTGACTGTGTGAGTAAGATTAGCGACCCTAGTGGCCGACACAAACACCGGGCACATCTAGGAGTGGCACTGCAGTGTCACGCAGGATGTCCCTTCCAAAAAACCCTCCCCAAACAGCACATGACGCAAAGAAAAAAAGAGGCGCAATGAGGTAGCTGTGTGAGTAAGATTAGCGACCCTAGTGGCCGACACAAACACCGGGCCCATCTAGGAGTGGCACTGCAGTGTCACGCAGGATGTCCCTTCCAAAAAACCCTCCCCAATCAGCACATGATGCAAAGAAAAAGAAAAGAAAAAAGAGGTGCAAGATGGAATTATCCTTGGGCCCTCCCACCCACCCTTATGTTGTATAAACAAAACAGGACATGCACACTTTAACCAACCCATCATTTCAGTGACAGGGTCTGCCACACGACTGTGACTGATATGACGGGTTGGTTTGGACCCCCCCCAAAAAAGAAGCAATTAATCTCTCCTTGCACAAACTGGCTCTACAGAGGCAAGATGTCCACCTCATCTTCACCCTCCGATATATCACCGTGTACATCCCCCTCCTCACAGATTATCAATTCGTCCCCACTGGAATCCACCATCTCAGCTCCCTGTGTACTTTGTGGAGGCAATTGCTGCTGGTCAATGTCTCCGCGGAGGAATTGATTATAATTCATTTTAATGAACATCATCTTCTCCACATTTTCTGGATGTAACCTCGTACGCCGATTGCTGACAAGGTGAGCGGCGGCACTAAACACTCTTTCGGAGTACACACTTGTGGGAGGGCAACTTAGGTAGAATAAAGCCAGTTTGTGCAAGGGCCTCCAAATTGCCTCTTTTTCCTGCCAGTATAAGTACGGACTGTGTGACGTGCCTACTTGGATGCGGTCACTCATATAATCCTCCACCATTCTATCAATGTTGAGAGAATCATATGCAGTGACAGTAGACGACATGTCCGTAATCGTTGTCAGGTCCTTCAGTCCGGACCAGATGTCAGCATCAGCAGTCGCTCCAGACTGCCCTGCATCACCGCCAGCGGGTGGGCTCGGAATTCTGAGCCTTTTCCTCGCACCCCCAGTTGCGGGAGAATGTGAAGGAGGAGATGTTGACAGGTCGCGTTCCGCTTGACTTGACAATTTTGTCACCAGCAGGTCTTTCAACCCCAGCAGACCTGTGTCTGCCGGAAAGAGAGATCCAAGGTAGGCTTTAAATCTAGGATCGAGCACGGTGGCCAAAATGTAGTGCTCTGATTTCAACAGATTGACCACCCGTGAATCCTTGTTAAGCGAATTAAGGGCTGCATCCACAAGTCCCACATGCCTAGCGGAATCGCTCCGTGTTAGCTCCTTCTTCAATGCCTCCAGCTTCTTCTGCAAAAGCCTGATGAGGGGAATGACCTGACTCAGGCTGGCAGTGTCTGAACTGACTTCACGTGTGGCAAGTTCAAAGGGCATCAGAACCTTGCACAACGTTGAAATCATTCTCCACTGCACTTGAGACAGGTGCATTCCATCTCCTATATCGTGCTCAATTGTATAGGCTTGAATGGCCTTTTGCTGCTCCTCCAACCTCTGAAGCATATAGAGGGTTGAATTCCACCTCGTTACCACTTCTTGCTTCAGATGATGGCAGGGCAGGTTCAGTAGTTTTTGGTGGTGCTCCAGTCTTCTGTACGTGGTGCCTGTACGCCGAAAGTGTCCCGCAATTTTTCTGGCCACCGACAGCATCTCTTGCACGCCCCTGTCGTTTTTTAAAAAATTCTGCACCACCAAATTCAAGGTATGTGCAAAACATGGGACGTGCTGGAATTTGCCCATATTTAATGCACACACAATATTGCTGGCGTTGTCCGATGCCACAAATCCACAGGAGAGTCCAATTGGGGTAAGCCATTCCGCGATGATCTTCCTCAGTTGCCGTAAGAGGTTTTCAGCTGTGTGCGTATTCTGGAAAGCGGTGATACAAAGCGTAGCCTGCCTAGGAAAGAGTTGGCGTTTGCGAGATGCTGCTACTGGTGTCGCCGCTGCTGTTCTTGCGGCGGGAGTCCATACATCTACCCAGTGGGCTGTCACAGTCATATAGTCCTGACCCTGCCCTGCTCCACTTGTCCACATGTCCGTGGTTAAGTGGACATTGGGTACAACTGCATTTTTTAGGACACTGGTGAGTCTTTTTCTGACGTCCGTGTACATTCTCGGTATCGCCTGCCTAGAGAAGTGGAACCTAGATGGTATTTGGTAACGGGGGCACACTGCCTCAATAAATTGTCTAGTTCCCTGTGAACTAACGGCGGATACCGGACGCACGTCTAACACCAACATAGTTGTCAAGGACTCAGTTATCCGCTTTGCAGTAGGATGACTGCTGTGATATTTCATCTTCCTCGCAAAGGACTGTTGAACAGTCAATTGCTTACTGGAAGTAGTACAAGTGGGCTTACGACTTCCCCTCTGGGATGATCATCGACTCCCAGCGGCAACAACAGCAGCGCCAGCAGCAGTAGGCGTTACACGCAAGGATGCATCGGAGGAATCCCAGGCAGGAAAGGACTCGTCAGACTTGCCAGTGACATGGCCTGCAGGACTATTGGCATTCCTGGGGAAGGAGGAAATTGACACTGAGGGAGTTGGTGGGGTGGTTTGCGTGAGCTTGGTTACAAGAGGAAGGGATTTACTGGTCAGTGGACTGCTTCCGCTGTCACCCAAAGTTTTTGAACTTGTCACTGACTTATTATGAATGCGCTGCAGGTGACGTATAAGGGAGGATGTTCCGAGGTGGTTAACGTCCTTACCCCTACTTATTACAGCTTGACAAAGGGAACACACGGCTTGACACCTGTTGTCCGCATTTCTGGTGAAATACCTCCACACCGAAGAGCTGATTTTTTTGGTATTTTCACCTGGCATGTCAACGGCCATATTCCTCCCACGGACAACAGGTGTCTCCCCGGGTGCCTGACTTAAACAAACCACCTCACCATCAGAATCCTCCTGGTCAATTTCCTCCCCAGCGCCAGCAACACCCATATCCTCCTCATCCTGGTGTACTTCAACACTGACATCTTCAATCTGACTATCAGGAACTGGACTGCGGGTGCTCCTTCCAGCACTTGCAGGGGGCATGCAAATAGTGGAAGGCGCATGCTCTTCACGTCCAGTGTTGGGAAGGTCAGGCATCGCAAACGACACAATTGGACTCTCCTTGTGGATTTGGGATTTCAAAGAACGCACAGTTCTTTGCGGTGCTTTTGCCAGCTTGAGTCTTTTCAGTTTTCTAGCGAGAGGCTGAGTGCTTCCATCCTCATGTGAAGCTGAACCACTAGCCATGAACATAGGCCAGGGCCTCAGCCGTTCCTTGCCACTCCGTGTGGTAAATGGCATATTGGCAAGTTTACGCTTCTCCTCCGACAATTTTATTTTAGGTTTTGGAGTCCTTTTTTTTCTGATATTTGGTGTTTTGGATTTGACATGCTCTGTACTATGACATTGGGCATCGGCCTTGGCAGACGACGTTGCTGGCATTTCATCGTCTCGGCCATGACTAGTGGCAGCAGCTTCAGCACGAGGTGGAAGTGGATCTTGATCTTTCCCTAATTTTGGAACCTCAACTTTTTTGTTCTCCATATTTTATAGGCAGAACTAAAAGGCACCTCAGGTAAACAATGGAGATGGATGGATTGGATAGTTTACTAGTATACAATTATGGACGGACTGCCACGGTTAGGTGGTATAAAAAAACCACGGTTAGGTGGTATATATTATAATAATAATACAATTATGGATGGACGGACTGCCTGCCGACTGCCGACACAGAGGTAGCCACAGCCGTGAACTACCGCACTGTACACTGGTTGATAAAGAGATAGTAGTATACTCGTAACAACTAGTATGACACTATGACGACGGTATAAAGAATGAAAAAAAAACCACGGTTAGGTGGTATATATTATAATAATAATACAATTATGGATGGACGGACTGCCTGCCGACTGCCGACACAGAGGTAGCCACAGCCGTGAACTACCGCACTGTACACTGGTTGATAAAGAGATAGTAGTATACTCGTAACAATTAGGATGACACTATGACGGTATAAAGAATGAAAAAAAAACCACGGTTAGGTGGTAGGTATATAATAATAAATAATACAATTCTGGTCGGACGGACTGCCTGCCGTGTGCCGACACAGAGGTAGCCACAGCCGTGAACTACCGCACTGTACACTGGTTGATAAAGAGATAGTAGTATACTCGTAACAATTAGGATGACACTATGACGGTATAAAGAATGAAAAAAAAACCACGGTTAGGTGGTAGGTATATAATAATAAATAATACAATTCTGGTCGGACGGACTGCCTGCCGTGTGCCGACACAGAGGTAGCCACAGCCGTGAACTACCGCACTGTACACTGGTTGATAAAGAGATAGTAGTATACTCGTAACAATTAGGATGACACTATGACGGTATAAAGAATGAAAAAAAAACCACGGTTAGGTGGTAGGTATATAATAATAAATAATACAATTCTGGTCGGACGGACTGCCTGCCGTGTGCCGACACAGAGGTAGCCACAGCCGTGAACTACCGCACTGTACACTGGTTGATAAAGAGATAGTAGTATACTCGTAACAATTAGGATGACACTATGACGGTATAAAGAATGAAAAAAAAACCACGGTTAGGTGGTAGGTATATAATAATAAATAATACAATTCTGGTCGGACGGACTGCCTGCCGTGTGCCGACACAGAGGTAGCCACAGCCGTGAACTACCGCACTGTACACTGGTTGATAAAGAGATAGTAGTATACTCGTAACAATTAGGATGACACTATGACGGTATAAAGAATGAAAAAAAAACCACGGTTAGGTGGTAGGTATATAATAATAAATAATACAATTCTGGTCGGACGGACTGCCTGCCGTGTGCCGACACAGAGGTAGCCACAGCCGTGAACTACCGCACTGTACACTGGTTGATAAAGAGATAGTAGTATACTCGTAACAATTAGGATGACACTATGACGGTATAAAGAATGAAAAAAAAACCACGGTTAGGTGGTAGGTATATAATAATAAATAATACAATTCTGGTCGGACGGACTGCCTGCCGTGTGCCGACACAGAGGTAGCCACAGCCGTGAACTACCGCACTGTACACTGGTTGATAAATAGATAGTAGTATACTCGTAACAATTAGGATGACACTATGACGGTATAAAGAATGAAAAAAAAACCACGGTTAGGTGGTAGGTATATAATAATAAATAATACAATTCTGGTCGGACGGACTGCCTGCCGTGTGCCGACACAGAGGTAGCCACAGCCGTGAACTACCGCACTGTACACTGGTTGATAAAGAGATAGTAGTATACTCGTAACAATTAGGATGACACTATGACGGTATAAAGAATGAAAAAAAAACCACGGTTAGGTGGTAGGTATATAATAATAAATAATACAATTCTGGTCGGACGGACTGCCTGCCGTGTGCCGACACAGAGGTAGCCACAGCCGTGAACTACCGCACTGTACACTGGTTGATAAAGAGATAGTAGTATACTCGTAACAATTAGGATGACACTATGACGGTATAAAGAATGAAAAAAAAACCACGGTTAGGTGGTAGGTATATAATAATAAATAATACAATTCTGGTCGGACGGACTGCCTGCCGTGTGCCGACACAGAGGTAGCCACAGCCGTGAACTACCGCACTGTACACTGGTTGATAAAGAGATAGTAGTATACTCGTAACAATTAGGATGACACTATGACGGTATAAAGAATGAAAAAAAAACCACGGTTAGGTGGTAGGTATATAATAATAAATAATACAATTCTGGTCGGACGGACTGCCTGCCGTGTGCCGACACAGAGGTAGCCACAGCCGTGAACTACCGCACTGTACACTGGTTGATAAAGAGATAGTAGTATACTCGTAACAATTAGGATGACACTATGACGGTATAAAGAATGAAAAAAAAACCACGGTTAGGTGGTAGGTATATAATAATAAATAATACAATTCTGGTCGGACGGACTGCCTGCCGTGTGCCGACACAGAGGTAGCCACAGCCGTGAACTACCGCACTGTACACTGGTTGATAAAGAGATAGTAGTATACTCGTAACAATTAGGATGACACTATGACGGTATAAAGAATGAAAAAAAAACCACGGTTAGGTGGTAGGTATATAATAATAAATAATACAATTCTGGTCGGACGGACTGCCTGCCGTGTGCCGACACAGAGGTAGCCACAGCCGTGAACTACCGCACTGTACACTGGTTGATAAAGAGATAGTAGTATACTCGTAACAATTAGGATGACACTATGACGGTATAAAGAATGAAAAAAAAACCACGGTTAGGTGGTAGGTATATAATAATAAATAATACAATTCTGGTCGGACGGACTGCCTGCCGTGTGCCGACACAGAGGTAGCCACAGCCGTGAACTACCGCACTGTACACTGGTTGATAAAGAGATAGTAGTATACTCGTAACAATTAGGATGACACTATGACGGTATAAAGAATGAAAAAAAAACCACGGTTAGGTGGTAGGTATATAATAATAAATAATACAATTCTGGTCGGACGGACTGCCTGCCGTGTGCCGACACAGAGGTAGCCACAGCCGTGAACTACCGCACTGTACTGTGTCTGCTGCTAATATAGACTGGTTGATATTTAAAGAGATATTAGTAGTATACAACAATACTATACTGGTGGTCAGGCACTGGTCACCACTCCTGCAGCAAAAGTGTGCACTGTTAATTAATATAATTGTACTCCTGGCTCCTGCTAACAACCTGCAGTGCTCCCCAGTCTCCCCCACAATTAATTATAAGCTTTTAATTTATACATTGATGACTGTGCAGCACACTGGGCTGAGCTGAGTGCACACAGACTGAGTCACACTGTGTGACTGACTGTGCTGTGTATCGTTTTTTTTTTCAGGCAGAGAACGGATATAGCAGAGAGAACTGAACGGATATATTATATTAAATAAAAGTTAACTAGCAACTGCACTGGTCACTGACTGTGGTAAACTAACTCTGTCTGCGACTCTGCACAATCTCTCTCTATCTAATCTATCTATCTCTATTCTAATGGAGAGGACGCCAGACACGTCCTCTCCCTATCAATCTCAATGCACGAGTGAAAATGGCGGCGACGCGCGGCTCCTTATATAGAATCCGAGTCTCGCGATAGAATCCGAGCCTCGCGAGAATCCGACAGCGTCATGATGACGTTCGGGCGCGCTCGGGTTAACCGAGCAAGGCGGGAAGATCCGAGTCGCTCGGACCCGTGGAAAAAAAAGTGAAGTTCGTGCGGGTTCGGATTCAAAGAAACCGAACCCGCTCATCTCTAGTTACGAGTATACTATCTCTTTATCAACCAGTCTATATATTAGCAGCAGACACAGTACAGTGCGGTAGTTCACGGCTGTGGCTACCTCTGTGTCGGCACTCGGCAGCCCGTCCATAATTGTATATACCACCTAACCGTGGTTTTTTTTTCTTTCTTTATACATACATACTAGTTACGAGTATACTATCTCTTTATCAACCAGTCTATATTAGCAGCAGACACAGTACAGTGCGGTAGTTCACGGCTGTGGCTACCTCTGTGTCGGCACTCGGCAGCCCGTCCATAATTGTATATACCACCTAACCGTGGTTTTTTTTTCTTTCTTTACACATACATACTAGTTACGAGTATACTATCTCTTTATCAACCAGTCTATATATTAGCAGCAGACACAGTACAGTGCGGTAGTTCACGGCTGTGGCTACCTCTGTGTCGGCACTCGGCAGCCCGTCCATAATTGTATATACCACCTAACCGTGTTTTTTTTTTCTTTCTTTATAGTCATACTAGTTACGAGTATACTATCTCTTTATCAACCAGTCTATATTAGCAGCAGACACAGTACAGTGCGGTAGTTCACGGCTGTGGCTACCTCTGTGTCGGCACTCGGCAGCCCGTCCATAATTGTATATACCACCTAACCGTGGTTTTTTTTTCTTTCTTTATACATACATACTAGTTACGAGTATACTATCTCTTTATCAACCAGTCTATATTAGCAGCAGACACAGTACAGTGCGGTAGTTCACGGCTGTGGCTACCTCTGTGTCGGCACTCGGCAGCCCGTCCATAATTGTATATACCACCTAACCGTGGTTTTTTTTTCTTTCTTTATACATACATACTAGTTACGAGTATACTATCTCTTTATCAACCAGTCTATATATTAGCAGCAGACACAGTACAGTGCGGTAGTTCACGGCTGTGGCTACCTCTGTGTCGGCACTCGGCAGCCCGTCCATAATTGTATATACCACCTAACCGTGGTTTTTTTTTCTTTCTTTATAGTCATACTAGTTACGAGTATACTATCTCTTTATCAACCAGTCTATATTAGCAGCAGACACAGTACAGTGCGGTAGTTCACGGCTGTGGCTACCTCTGTGTCGGCACTCGGCAGCCCGTCCATAATTGTATATACCACCTAACCGTGGTTTTTTTTTCTTTCTTTATACATACATACTAGTTACGAGTATACTATCTCTTTATCAACCAGTCTATATTAGCAGCAGACACAGTACAGTGCGGTAGTTCACGGCTGTGGCTACCTCTGTGTCGGCACTCGTCAGCCCGTCCATAATTGTATATACCACCTAACCGTGGTTTTTTTTTCTTTCTTTATACATACATACTAGTTACGAGTATACTATCTCTTTATCAACCAGTCTATATTAGCAGCAGACACAGTACAGTGCGGTAGTTCACGGCTGTGGCTACCTCTGTGTCGGCACTCGGCAGCCCGTCCATAATTGTATATACCACCTAACCGTGTTTTTTTTTTCTTTCTTTATACATACATACTAGTTACGAGTATACTATCTCTTTATCAACCAGTCTATATATTAGCAGCAGACACAGTACAGTGCGGTAGTTCACGGCTGTGGCTACCTCTGTGTCGGCACTCGGCAGCCCGTCCATAATTGTATACTAGTATCCAATCCATCCATCTCCATTGTTTACCTGAGGTGCCTTTTAGTTGTGCCTATTAAAATATGGAGAACAAAAATGTTGAGGTTCCAAAATTAGGGAAAGATCAAGATCCACTTCCACCTCGTGCTGAAGCTGCTGCCACTAGTCATGGCCGAGACGATGAAATGCCAGCAACGTCGTCTGCCAAGGCCGATGCCCAATGTCATAGTACAGAGCATGTCAAATCCAAAACACCAAATATCAGTAAAAAAAGGACTCCAAAACCTAAAATAAAATTGTCGGAGGAGAAGCGTAAACTTGCCAATATGCCATTTACCACACGGAGTGGCAAGGAACGGCTGAGGCCCTGGCCTATGTTCATGGCTAGTGGTTCAGCTTCACATGAGGATGGAAGCACTCAGCCTCTCGCTAGAAAAATGAAAAGACTAAAGCTGGCAAAAGCAGTAGCACCGCAAAGAACTGTGCGTTCTTCGAAATCCCAAATCCACAAGGAGAGTCCGACTCCAATTGTGTCGGTTGCGATGCCTGACCTTCCCAACACTGGACGTGAAGAGCATGCGCCTTCCACCATTTGCACGCCCCCTGCAAGTGATGGAAGGGGCACCCGCAGTCCAGTTCCTGATAGTCAGATTGAAGATGTCAGTGTTGAAGTACACCAGGATGAGGAGGATATGGGTGTTGCTGGCGCTGGGGAGGAAATTGACCAGGAGGATTCTGATGGTGAGGTGGTTTGTTTAAGTCAGGCACCCGGGGAGACACCTGTTGTCCGTGGTAGGAATATGGCCGTTGACATGCCTGGTGAAAATACCAAAAAAATCAGCTCTTCGGTGTGGAAGTATTTCACCAGAAATGCGGACAACAGGTGTCAAGCCGTGTGTTCCCTTTGTCAAGCTGTAATAAGTAGGGGTAAGGACGTTAACCACCTCGGAACATCCTCCCTTATACGTCACCTGCAGCGCATTCATAATAAGTCAGTGACAAGTTCAAAAACTTGGGCCGACAGCGGAAGCAGTCCACTGACCAGTAAATCCCTTCCTCTTGTAACCAAGCTCACGCAAACCACCCCACCAACTCCCTCAGTGTCAATTTCCTCCTTCCCCAGGAATGCCAATAGTCCTGCAGGCCATGTCACTGGCAATTCTGACGATTCCTCTCCTGCCTGGGATTCCTCCGATGCATCCTTGCGTGTAACGCCTACTGCTGCTGGCGCTGCTGTTGTTGCTGCTGGGAGTCGATGGTCATCCCAGAGGGGAAGTCGTAAGACCACTTTTACTACTTCCACCAAGCAATTGACTGTCCAACAGTCCTTTGCGGGAAGATGAAATATCACAGCAGTCATCCTACTGCAAAGCGGATAACTGAGGCCTTGACATCCTGGGTGGTGAGAAACGTGGTTCCGGTATCCATCATTACTGCAGAGCCAACTAGAGACTTGTTGGAGGTACTGTGTCCCCGGTACCAAATACCATCTAGGTTCCATTTCTCTAGGCAGGCGATACCGAAAATGTACACAGACCTCAGAAAAAGAGTCACCAGTGTCCTAAAAAATGCAGCTGTACCCAATGTCCACTTAACCACGGACATGTGGACAAGTGGAGCAGGGCAGGGTCAGGACTATATGACTGTGACAGCCCACTGGGTAGATGTATGGACTCCCGCCGCAAGAACAGCAGCGGCGGCACCAGTAGCAGCATCTCGCAAACGCCAACTCTTTCCTAGGCAGGCTACGCTTTGTATCACCGGTTTCCAGAATACGCACACAGCTGAAAACCTCTTACGGCAACTGAGGAAGATCATCGCGGAATGGCTTACCCCAATTGGACTCTCCTGTGGATTTGTGGCATCGGACAATGCCAGCAATATTGTGTGTGCATTAAATCTGGGCCAATTCCAGCACGTCCCATGTTTTGCACATACCTTGAATTTGGTGGTGCAGAATTTTTTAAAAAACGACAGGGGCGTGCAAGAGATGCTGTCGGTGGCCAGAAGAATTGCGGGACACTTTCGGCGTACAGGCACCACGTACAGAAAACTGGAGCACCACCAAAAACTACTGAACCTGCCCTGCCATCATCTGAAGCAAGAAGTGGTAACGAGGTGGAATTCAACCCTGTATATGCTTCAGAGGTTGGAGGAGCAGCAAAAGGCCATTCAAGCCTATACAATTGAGCACGATATAGGAGGTGGGATGCACCTGTCTCAAGCGCAGTGGAGAATGATTTCAACGTTGTGCAAGGTTCTGATGCCCTTTGAACTTGCCACACGTGAAGTCAGTTCAGACACTGCCAGCCTGAGTCAGGTCATTCCCCTCATCAGGCTTTTGCAGAAGAAGCTGGAGACATTGAAGGAGGAGCTAACACGGAGCGATTCCGCTAGGCATGTGGGACTTGTGGATGGAGCCCTTAATTCGCTTAGCAAGGATTCACGGGTGGTCAATCTGTTGAAATCAGAGCACTACATTTTGGCCACCGTGCTCGATCCTAGATTTAAAGCCTACCTTGGATCTCTCTTTCCGGCAGACACAAGTCTGCTGGGGTTCAAACACCTGCTGGTGAGTAAATTGTCAAGTCAAGCGGAACGCGACCTGTCAACAACATCTCCTCCTTCACATTCTCCCGCAACTGGGGGTGCGAGGAAAAGGCTCAGAATTCCGAGCCCACCCGCTGGCGGTGATGCAGGGCAGTCTGGAGCGACTGCTGATGCTGACATCTGGTCCGGACTGAAGGACCTGACAACGATTACGGACATGTCGTCTACTGTCACTGCATATGATTCTCTCCCCATTGAAAGAATGGTGGAGGATTATATGAGTGACCGCATCCAAGTAGGCACGTCACACAGTCCGTACTTATACTGGCAGGAAAAAGAGGCAATTTGGAGGCCCTTGCACAAACTGGCTTTATTCTACCTAAGTTGCCCTCCCACAAGTGTGTACTCCGAAAGAGTGTTTAGTGCCGCCGCTCACCTTGTCAGCAATCGGCGTACGAGGTTACATCCAGAAAATGTGGAGAAGATGATGTTCATTAAAATGAATTATAATCAATTCCTCCGTGGAGACATTGACCAGCAGCAATTGCCTCCACAAAGTACACAGGGAGCTGAGATGGTGGATTCCAGTGGGGACGAATTGATAATCTGTGAGGAGGGGGATGTACACGGTGATATATCGGAGGATGATGATGAGGTGGACATCTTGCCTCTGTAGAGCCAGTTTGTGCAAGGAGAGATTAATTGCTTCTTTTTTGGTGGGGGTCCAAACCAACCCGTCATATCAGTCACAGTCGTGTGGCAGACCCTGTCACTGAAATGATGGGTTGGTTAAAGTGTGCATGTCCTGTTTATACAACATAAGGGTGGGTGGGAGGGCCCAAGGACAATTCCATCTTGCACCTCTTTTTTCTTTTCTTTTTCTTTGCGTCATGTGCTGTTTGGGGAGGGTTTTTTGGAAGGGACATCCTGCGTGACACTGCAGTGCCACTCCTAGATGGGCCCGGTGTTTGTGTCGGCCACTAGGGTCGCTTATCTTACTCACACAGCTACCTCATTGCGCCTCTTTTTTTCTTTGCGTCATGTGCTGTTTGGGGAGGGTTTTTTGGAAGGGACATCCTGCGTGACACTGCAGTGCCACTCCTAGATGGGCCCGGTGTTTGTGTCGGCCACTAGGGTCGCTTATCTTACTCACACAGCGACCTCGGTGCAAATTTTAGGACTAAAAATAATATTGTGAGGTGTGAGGTATTCAGAATAGACTGAAAATGAGTGGAAATTATGGTTTTTGAGGTTAATAATACTTTGGGATCAAAATGACCGCCAAATTCTATGATTTAAGCTGTTTTTTTAGGTTTTTTGGAAAAAAACACCCGAATCCAAAACACACCCGAATCCGACAAAAAAAATTCGGTGAGGTTTTGCCAAAACGCGGTCGAACCCAAAACACGGCCGCGGAACCGAACCCAAAACCAAAACACAAACCCGAAAAATTTCCGGCGCTCATCTCTAATATATATATATATATATATATACACACACAAATACACGTGCATACATACATAGATACATACACACACACATACACACCCACCCACATACACAAACACATTACATAGAACTAATATACCCACATACATACACATAAAACACATACATATACAAGAATAGAACAAATACACATATATACAGTATACACAGATAGAACAAATACACACATAGAACACATTCTGTAAACTTACACTAAAGCCTGCCCTGAGGAAAGGGGTGAAGATGCTGCAACCAGGACATATTGCAGGGAGCAAGGGGCACAGTTCACCATTAGGCCCCGCCCACACGGCAAAAATGCCGTGATTCGCGGCTCGTCGGAGAGGGGGCGGAGTCAACATGACAACAAATATCTTATATTTGCTCTGTCTCCTCTGCTCCGACGCCCGAATCGCGGCATACCCCCGAACAATGCCTGACACCGGCAACAGGAGCTGCAGCGAGGAGGAGAAGACTGCTGGCTGCTGGGGAGGGAGGATTGCGCACTGCCAGCGGGTGTGTGATGTCCCGCTCGCGGCTGTGAGTGTGTTTCCCTCCCCCCTCCTAACGGGCAGCTTGGATCAGGGACTTAGACAGGGCAGGCAGCAATCTCCAGCCTCCGCTGCTGCCAGGAGAGCTGCTGCTGGCGGCGGAAGCTGGAGAGGGAACAGCAGCACCAGAGCGAGGCAGAGCAGTTTTGGCTGGGGGGCCCCTTATGACAGGGGGGCCCGGGGTACTGACCCCCTGGACCCCCCCTTAATCCGGCTCTGATTGGCTATTGTTCCCAACGACGCAGATGTCGAAAGTGGGTACCAGAGTAGATACTGACCGGTTAAGGTTCGGTGTTTTTCCTGTGGAAAGAGTTCTGAGGATCCAGAGTTGGATCGGCTTTGAGGTGACACCTCATCAATATGTTCCGTTAATAAAACAGATGGGTGCGGCTTAAGAGGCCTTTTTCGGTGAGCAGGTCTAATACCAGAGTGGTTTTCAAGGGACCAGTTGGAAATGTGGTCCGGGTTTCACAGGCGCATGCACCGGTATATAATCCTACCGGCCAGGACATCGCTCCTGTGCTGTCTGCTCGGCTCTCTCCTTCTAGAGGAATGAAGGCTAGGGATCCAGGTTTTGATCCTGGTGTCCGTGCATACAGATCTCCGAAGCTGGGGAGCAGTCCTTTGCAAGGGACGTATTTCCAGAGGATAAGGTCAAGTTGGGAAACTTGTCTGATATAAGTTTTCTTGAATTAAGAGCTATTTTCGACGAACGTATTCTTCGAGTTCTGCCCGTGTTAGTTCTGCCAGATGACTTGTCAGCAGTGGCGTAAGTAAGCCCCTATGGCGGAACAAGGAGCAAAGCGGCAATGGCGGAAGATGCACAGTTTGCAGTTGAGTGGGAAGTCTGGTAAACGCTATATTAGCAGTCTTCGTTCCGGAGGTAAATAGATTTCCTCTGCTGACGCGATATCCAGCCGGGAAAAATTCAGTCATCATCGAGAAGCTTTCCCAGACGTGTCAAGTCTTTGAGGAGTGTCGCAATTGGACATGTTGGCGTCTCGCCTCAACGAGAGGCCTCAGGGAGATTGTTCCAGGTCAAGGGACACTCAAGATATAGCAGTGGACGTCCTCGTGACACTGTGGGTGGTTTTAGTCGGTATATGTGGCCTCTCCGCTTTCACTTTTCTGACGGTGGTAAGCGTAAGATGATCAAAGGTTCCGGTGATCCTCTTGAATCCGGTCTAGCCAGCGAGGGTTGGCTATCCAGTTTTTCATGGTTTACTCATAGAGGATTACTGCCCTCTTCCTCTACGTGAGGAAATGTTACAACAAGATCAGGGCGTGTATCATGACTTACCGCGGCTGCGGCTGACGGCGGGGCTGTTGGATGCCATACCCTAAGCCGAACGGGTGTTCCCAGTGAAGTCGTTTCCTCAATTCTTCAGGCTAGGAAGGAACTAACAGCAAAGCGTTACCACCGTAGTTGGAGTAATTATGTGTCTCGGTGGGTATCCAGGAAGGCTCCTAGGGCAGACTTTCAGCTGGGTCGTGCTTATTCATACTTTACAAGCCGGTGTGGATGCAAGCCTAATAAGTTTCTTTACAAAATTTCTCTCTTGGAAAGTGGTCATGCTATTGGCTTTGACGTCCGCAAGGCGGGTGTCGGAAGTGGTGGTTTTGTCTCACAAAAGCCTTGTTTGATCTTTCAGGTGGATAGTGAGAAATTGAGTACTCGGTTGGTAGTTCTACCAAGAGTGGTTTCTGGGTTTCGCAGAAATCTGCTTATTTTGATGCCGGTGGTTACTGAAGCATTAGCTGATTCAAATTCCCTCGATCTAGCCAGGGTTTTGAGTATGTAGGTCGCCAATTTGGCTCAGTTTGGAGAAACAGAGGCTATGTTTGTCTGGTATGTTCCCAGCATGGTTTGGGAGACTGCGTTATGCAGTCTGTTACACGCTGAATCTGTGATGCGGTTTGGCATGTTCGTTCTACGGCTGGATTGCCGTCACCGAAGTCGGTGGAGGTCCATTCTTTTGGGAAGATGGGCTTTTCTTGGGCGGATGCCCGAGGAGTCTCGGCGGTTCAACTTTGCCGAGCGGATTCTTGGTCAGGATCAAACGCTTTTGCTATGCTCTACAAGTTTGGTGTCCTGATTTTTGGGGACCTTTTGTTTGCTCATTCGGTGCTGCAGAGTCGTCCGCACTCTCCCGCCCGTTTTGGAACTTTGGTATAAACCCCATGGTCCTTTTGGAGTCCCCAGCATCCTCTAGGACGTAAGAGAAAATAGGATTTTGGTACCTACCGGTAAATCCTTTTCTCTTAGTCCGTAGAGGATGCTGGGCGCCCGTCCCAGTGCGTACTGTGTCTGCAGTAATTGTTTTTGGTTACACCCTGGTGGTGTGTCTTCTCTGTCAGGTGGTTGCTACCGTTGTTCATGCCATGGCATGCCGGGTCTTATTTTTGCTTATGTGGACACACGGTTTGTGTTACATATTCTCTCAGCATATGGCTGTGTTTTGTTCATGCCGTTGGCTGGTATTCTACTGAATGCCACGTTCTACGGTGTGTGGGAGGTGTGAGCTGGTATGACACTCACCGTGTTTATAGCAATAAATTCTTTCCTCGAAATGTCCATCTCTCCTGGGCACAGTTTTCTAACTGAGGTCTGGAGGAGGGGCATAGAGGGAGGAGCCAGTTCACACCCAGTTTAAGTCTTTATAGTGTGCCCAAGCTCCTGCGGATCCGTCTATACCCCATGGTCCTTTTGGAGTCCCCAGCATCCTCTACGGACTAAGAGAAAAGGATTTACCGGTAGGTACCAAAATCCTATTTTTACATGACAAAGCCCCCAACTCCGACACACGTCTAGCAAAAGCTAAGGCCAACAAAGTGACAGCCTTCCACGTGAGAAACTTGACCTCAACCTCCTGTAGAGGTTCAAACCAGTCTGACTGGAGGAACTGTAACACCACGTTAAGATCCCTGTGCGCCGTAGGCAGTACAAAGGGAGGTTGGATGTGCAGAACTCCCTTCAAAAAAGTCTGAACCTCAGGGAGGGCAGCCAACTGTTTCTGGAAGAAAATGGATTGGGACGAAATTTGGACCTTTATGGATCCTAACCTCAGGCCCACATACACACCTGCTTGCAGGAAGAGGAGAAAACGTCCCAGTTGAAACTTCACCGTAGGAAATTTCTTGGACTCACAACAAGATACATATTTTTTCCAAATACGATGGTAATGTTTTGACGTTACTCCTTTTCTAGCCTGTACCAGGGTAGGAATAACCTTGTTCGGAATGCCCTTCTGAGCTAGTATCTGGTGTTCAACCTTTATGCCGTCAAACGTAGCCATGGTAAGTCTTGATAGGCGAACGGCCCCTGCTGCAGCAAGTCCTCCCGAAGAGGAAGAGGTCTCGGCACTTCCAGCAGTAGATCTAGAAGATCCGCGTACCAAGCCCTTCTTCTTGGCCAGTCCGGAGCAATGAGTATTGCCTGAACTCTTGTTCTCTTTATGAGTTTGAGAACTCTTGGAATGAGTGGAAGTGGAGGAAACACGTATATCGACTGGAACACCCACGGAGTCACCAGGACGTCCACCGCCACTGCTTGCGGGTCACTCGACCTGGAACAATACCGCCAAAGCTTCTTGTTGAGACGAAGGCCATCATGTCGATCTGGGGTACCCCCCAAAGATCTGTTACCCCCTTGAACACCTCCGGATGGAGACACCACTCCCCTGGATGGAGATCGTGTCGCTGAGGAAGTCCGCTTCCCAGTTGTCTACTCCTGGAATGAAGATTGCTGACAGCGCCAACGTGTGTTTTTCTGCCCAGAGGATGATTCTTGTTACCTCTGACTATGCAGCTCTGCTCTTCGTTCCGCCCTGTCGGTTTATGTAAGCCACTGTCGTTACGTTGTCCGTGGTTAGAAGGATCCAGTCCTGAATCCCGAACCTGCGGCCCTTCAGAAGGTGAGGTAATTGCAGCCACCAGAGGAGTGAAATCCTAGCCTTTGGCGACAGACGTATTCTCTGGTGCATGTGAAGATGGGATCCCGACCACTTGTCCAGGAGATCCAGTTGGCAGGACCGAGCATGAAACCTCTCGTAATGCAGAGCCTCTTAAGAGGCCACAATCTTCCCCAGAAGGCGAATGCACTGATGAACCGACACCCGGGCTGGCTTCAGGACATCCCGGACTATTGTTTGTATCACCAACGCTTTTTCTTCTGGAAGAAACACCCTCTGCACTTCTGTGTCGAGGATCATTCCCAGAAAGGACAACCTCCTGGTTGGTTCCAAATGTGATTTTGAAAGATTCAGGATCCAACCATGTTCCCTGAGAAGGTGGGTCGTGAGAGCTATGGACCGTAACAGCTTCTCCTTGGATGATGCCTTTATCAGCAGATCGTCCAGGTATGGAATTATGTTCACCCCGTCTGTGGAGGAGAACCATCATTTCCGCCATCACCTTGGTGAATACCCTCGGTGCTGTGGAAAGGCCGAATGGCAGGGCCTGGAACGGAAAATGACAGTCCGAATCGTAGATAAGCTTGATGCGGCAGTCAAATCGGAATGTGGAGGTACGCATCCTTGATAACCAGGGATTCCAGGAATTCCCCCTCCTCCAGACCTGATATCACCGCCCTTAGAGACTCCATTTTGAACTTGAACTCACTCAGAAAGGGGTTTAGTGATTTTAAGTTCAGAATGAGCCTGACCGAACCATCTGGTTTCGGTACCACGAAAAGGTTCGAATAGTAACCCATGTTTTGCATTTGTGGAGGAACTGGTACAATAACCTGTGCCTCCACCAACTTCTGGATGGCTTCCTGTAGGGTAGCCCTGTCTGCCATCAAAGCTGGCAAGCCCGATTTGAATAACCGGTGAGGAGGGAGATCTTGAAATTACAGCCTGTACCCCTGGGACACAGTATCTAGTACCCAGGGATCCAGGCCGGATGACACCCAGACGTGACTGGAATGTCTGAGTCTCTCCCCCACCGGCCCTACCTCCATGCCACGCTATCCACCATCATGCTGAGGACTTTGGCATACTGGAAGCATGTTTCTGTTCCTGGGAACCCGCAGCAGCAGGTTTCTTGGATTTTGGTCGGCCACTTCTAAAGAAGGTGTTGGACGGTTTGGCCTTTTCTTGGTTTAGTAACCCGAAATAACTGTGATGCAGGTAAAGAAAAAAGTTTCTTCGTAGCAGGAGCTGCTGAGGGAAGAAAAGGTGACTTGCCCGCTGTAGCCGTGGAGATCCACACATCCAACGCTTCCCCAAAGAGAACCTGGCCTGTGTAGGGTAGGGTCTCCACATCTCTCCTGGATTCCGCGTCGGCAGACAACTGGCGCAGCCACATTCATCGACGAGCTGAGACAGACATGGAAGAAATTCCTGCAGCCATTGAACCCAGGTGTTTCATGGATTCCACCATAAATCCTGCAGAATCCTGAATGTTACGTAAAAACAATTCAACATCACTTTTATCCATTGTATCCAAATCCTCAAGTAATGTGCCTGATCACTATACTATAGCTTTGGAAATCCATGCACAGGCAATAGTAGGCCGTAGTATGGCCCGCTGAAGCCGTATATATGAATTTGAGCGTAGTATCAATTTTGCAATTAGCCGGTTCCTTTAAGGCAGTAGATCCTGGAACCGGTAAAACCACCTTTTTCAAGAGTCTGGATACAGACGCGTCCACTATGGGTGGGTTTTCCCATTTCCTTCTATCCTCCTCAGGGAAGGGGAAAGCAATCAGAACCTTCCTAGGGATCTAGAATTTTTTCTCCGGGTTTTCCCATGCTTTTTCAAAAATAGCATTTAATTCTTTGTCAGTAAAGTAAGCCTCCTCAACCTGCTCAGGAGTTGTGTCAGCAATATTCAACACATCTCTAATAGCCTCTATCATCAACTGCACTCCTTTAGCAAGAGATGCGGCCCCCCTGAGCACATCCCCATCACAGCCGTGTCAGAGTCGGTATCCGTGTCGTCTTGCATAAACTGGGCAAGAGCACATTTGTGGGAACCTACAGAGGGGTGTCCTGAGGTAACAGAACCGGACCAAACTGCCATAGAATTCTGTAAAACCTGAGTTGCAGATTAATTCTGAGCAACCCTAGTAGAAATCTGAGAAATCATAGTTTTGATAGAGGATAACCACTCAGGCTCCCTTGCTGGTATCTGCGCTACAACAGTGCAATCCTGATTAGATGGAATGAGATCATCCTGAGAGGACATATCCTCAGCAGCATATGACACAGAGTCCCTGGACATAGCTAACTGGAGACTCCAAACACTCCACACACACACAAACACACACACACACACACACACACACACACACACACACACACACGGGAGGCTAGACAGTTTCCCCCCTGAGAATGACAAGAGAGACACAGAGTTTGGAGCCAACCCACACACAGCGCTGTTTAGATAAAGTACACCCCTTACCAGCGCCCACTGTGTACTGTAATAGTTACACAGAAGTAATTCACCGCCCCTCTCCCCCATCCCCCCTTCTACAACCCCCTGGTACCGCACAGGATAGCTGGAGTTGCTTGGAGGGACAGCTCTGTCAGCGTCTGTGTACAGGAACTGCAGACAGGAAAATGGCGCTGAATGCTGCTGGGTCCGCTCTGAGAAGCTCCGCCCCTTAAAGATGGCGCGTTTTCCCGCACAAGTTCTTTATACTGGCCTGAGGATTCCGTCGCTAGGCGGGGGATTCCGTCCCCTATGAGCATCTGAGTAAGGAGGATTCTGACGCTAGCCTGGGGATTCAGTCTCCGGTTAGCGTCTGTGACCAGTGTAGGGTATTACGCTGGCTCAGGACGCCCCTCATAGCGCCAACACTGTGTGCCACTGAGCCTTCCTGTAGCACAGCCTCTCAAAGCTGCGCTCCTACCCTTGTGCCGCCATATCTCGCCATCTTCTGATCTTCTGACTCTGTAAGAGGGTGGCGGCATGCTGCCAGGGTGAGCGTTCCCCTGTGGCGGGGAACGATCGATCCCCTCAGGAGCTCAGTGTCCTGTCAGCGGAGATAGTGGCTCAGACCCCGCAGGGCAGACACTACTCCCCACCCTTAGTCCCTCGAAGCAGGGAGGCTGTTGCCAGCCTCCCTGCTGGCAACAGCAAGTCTGACTTTTCCTAAAATAAACAATTTTTTTTCTCATCACAGGGACTTGCTCTAGGACCCTTGCAGCAGCCCCCTCCCCAGTTGGAAGATGGAGGAGAGGCCACCAGGAGCTGTGGAGAACATTGGAGGGGTAAGTATATAACCATTTTTTTTTACAATTGGACACCGCGGGTATCGGGAGTGTGAATACCCATGGTAGTCTAAAATTGGGCATAAGGTACGTAAGGTTGAATTCCCGCTGAAGGTGAGGCTAAACCAAGGGCATGGGACAACAGATAGTTAGAATGTGAGCAGAGACAGGCTGTGCCATCAAGAGTGGAATTATGTGAGACTGGCAGACATGGATAAATAGGTGAGGTTTTATGGAGCATTTAAAACTTTGATGGCTGATGGCGTCTGATTGGTTACTTATTTTATAAATAATGAAGGTAAGTATGACATGACTAATCACCAGCCCGTCAAAATGACGGAATAACATAACAGTAATGTCAGCTCTGGCGTCTGTGCACGCCCGAACGGAGTAACAGTTGAATTGCTCCATTGGACGCCATCTAGTGACTGCCAGTATGCAAAACACTTATATTCACCCAGTAGAGGTGAGGAGCAACATTAACCTTTTATATATAGGATGAGACTTGTAGTGCTCCAAAATCTTCCAAGACAGTGTCATGTGTACCTTGCGTGTACCATCTGCATCCACCTTCGAGGCAACAAAATACACAAGGAAAATAGATTACATTTATTTGATCAAGGGGCAGAGCCGGTCTTAGGCATAGTCAAACTAGGCAAATGTCTAGGGCATTTGGTATGCTTAGGGGCACCAGCAGCTTCTGCTGATTAAAATGATATGCAGCATGCCTATACTCTGTGTGTGACTGCGGCTGTATCTGCATATGAAATGCTACATTGCAGTGTATTCCTGGAAATCACTGTAATGTAGCATTTCGTATGCAGATACAGCCGCAGTCACACACAGAATATAGGCATGCTGCATAGCGTTTTAATCAGCAGAAGCTGCTTGTGCATCCTAGCCACAAAGTAATGCAAATAAAATGCATTTTCATAAACAAAAGGCGGCTGACGTTAGCAGAGCTGCCAGCTGACTCATGCCAGGCATCTCCTGCAGAGCTAGTGGCGTTGCTAGGGGGCACCAGCCAAAATATTGCCTAGGGCATCATATTAGTTAGGGCCGGCTCTGTCAAGGGGGGTAATTCCAAGTTGATCGCAGCAGGAATTCTGTTAGCAATTGGGCAAAACCATGGCCCTCATTCCGAGTTGTTCGCTCGCTAGCTGCTTTTAGCAGCATTGCACACGCTAAGCCGCCACCCTCTGGGAGTGTATCTTAGCTTAGCAGAATTGCGAACGAAAGATTAGCACAATTGCGAATAGAAATTTCTGAGCAGTTTCTGATTAGCTCCAGACTTACTCAAACATTGCGATCAGTTCAGTCAGTTTCGTTCCTGGTTTGACGTCACAAACACACCCAGCGTTTCTTCAGACACTCCCGCGTTTTTCCCAGAAACGCCAGCGTTTTTTCACACACGCCCAGAAAACGGCCAGTTTTTCCGCCCAGAAACACCCACTTCCTGTCAATCACACTACGATCACCAGAACGATGAAAAATCCTCGTTATGCCGTGAGTAAAA
Source organism: Pseudophryne corroboree (assembly GCF_028390025.1). Taxonomy (NCBI): domain Eukaryota; kingdom Metazoa; phylum Chordata; class Amphibia; order Anura; family Myobatrachidae; genus Pseudophryne; species Pseudophryne corroboree. Next base: position 68,282,238 of record NC_086454.1, on the reverse strand, counting down.
TACCTAACTTTTGTGTAAAATAACTAACCGCATGTGCTCTGCGAACCTTGCGCATGCGCAGTAAGCGACTAATCGCAATATAGCGAAAATCGGCAACGAGTGAACAACTCGGAATGACCACCCATGTGCACTGCAGGGGAGGCAGATATAACATGTGCAGAGAGAGTTAGATTTGGGTGTGGTGAGTTCAATCTGCAATCTAATTTGCAGTGTAAACATAAAGCAGACAGTATTTACCCTGCACAGAAATAAAATAACCCACCCAAATCTAACTCTCTCTGCACATGTTATATCTGCCCCCCCCCCCCCCCCTGCAGTGCACATGGTTTTGCCCAACTGCTAAAAAAATTCCTGCTGCGATCAACTTGGAATTACCCCCAATGTCTCTAAAGTCACCGTTTACAGTACAGCTCAGAAACCCCCAAGCAACAAGTGAGGACATAAACCAGTGGGTGTATTGCAGACACTAAGCACACACAGGTGTTCACAAATCAGCACACAAGACTCAACACAATCACCAATAACTGATTAGCAACATAGGAACAGCATTCACTTCCAACACCCCAGCTGGGACCACCCAGACACACACTGTCCTCCCCCGGCATTCACTTCCAACACCCCAGCAGCGACCACCCAGACACACACTGTCCTCCCCCGGCATTCACTTCCAACACCCCAGCAGCGACCACCCAGACACACACTGTCCTCCCCCGGCATTCACTTCCAACACCCTAGCAGTGACCACCCAGACACACACTGTCCTCCCCCGGCATTCACTTCCAACACCCCAGCAGAGACCACCCAGACACACACTGTCCTCCCCCGGCATTCACTTCCAACACCCTAGCAGTGACCACCCAGACACACACTGTCCTCTCCCGGCATTCACTTCCAACACCCCAGCAGCGACCACTCAGACACACACTGTCCTCCCCCGGCATTCACTTCCAACACCCCAGCAGCGACCACTCAGACACACACTGTCCTCCCCTGGCATTCACTTCCAACACCCCAGCAGCGACCACTCAGACACACACTGTCCTCCCCCGGCATTCACTTCCAACACTCCAGCAGCAACCACTCACACACACTGTCCTCCCCTGGCAATCACTTCCAACACCCCAGCAGCGACCACCCAGACACACACACTGTCCTCCCCGGCATTCACTTCCATCACCCCAGCAGCGACAACTCACATACACAGTCCTCCCCTGGCATTCACTTCCAAAACCCCAGCAGCGACCACCCAGACACACAATGTCCTCCCCTGGCATTCACTTCCAACACCCCAGCAGTGACCACCCAGACACACACTGTCCTCCCCCGGCGTTCACTTCCAACACCCCAGCAGTGACCACCCAGACACACACTGTCCTCCCCCGGCATTCACTTCCAACACCCTAGCAGTGACCACCCAGACACACACTGTCCTCCCCCGGCATTCACTTCCAACACCCCAGCAGAGACCACCCAGACACACACTGTCCTCCCCCAGCATTCACTTCCAACACCCCAGCAGTGACCACCCAGACACACACTGTCCTCCCCCGGCATTCACTTCCAACACCCCAGCAGCGACCACCCAGACACACACTGTCCTCCCCCGGCATTCACTTCCAACACCCCAGCAGCGACCACTCAGACACACACTGTCCTCCCCCGGCATTCACTTCCAACACCCCAGCAGCAACCACTCAGACACACACTGTCCTCCCCTGGCATTCACTTCCAACACCCCAGCAGCGACCACCCAGACACACACTGTCCTCCCCCGGCATTCACTTCCAACACTCCAGCAGCGACCACTCACACACACTGTCCTCCCCTGGCAATCACTTCCAACACCCCAGCAGCGACCACCCAGACACACACACTGTCCTCCCTGGCATTCACTTCCATCACCCCAGCAGCGACAACTCACACACACTGTCCTCCCCTGGCATTCACTTCCAACACCCCAGCAGCGACCACCCAGAAACACAATGTCCTCCCCTGGCATTCACTTCCAACACCCCAGCAGTGAACACCCAGACACACACTGTCCTCCCCCGGCGTTCACTTCCAACACCCCAGCAGTGACCACCCAGACACACACTGTCCTCCCCCGGCATTCACTTCCAACACCCCAGCAGCGACCACTCAGACACACACTGTCCTCCCCCGGCATTCACTGCCAACAGCCCAGCAGCGACCACCCAGACACACACTGTCCTCCCCCGGCATTCACTTCCAACACCCTAGCAGTGACCACCCAGACACACACTGTCCTCCCCCGGCATTCACTTCCAACACCCCAGCAGAGACCACCCAGACACACACTGTCCTCCCCCAGCATTCACTTCCAACACCCCAGCAGTGACCACCCAGACACACACTGTCCTCCCCCGGCATTCACTTCCAACACCCCAGCAGCGACCACCCAGACACACACTGTCCTCCCCCGGCATTCACTTCCAACACCCCAGCAGCGACCACTCAGACACACACTGTCCTCCCCCGGCATTCACTTCCAACACCCCAGCAGCGATCACTCAAACACACTGTCCTCCCCTGCCATTCACTTCCAACACCCCAGCAGCGACCACCCAGACACACACACTGTCCTTCCCCGGCATTCACTTCCATCACCCCAGCAGCGACCACTCACACACACGGTCCTCCCTGGCATTCACTTTCAACACCCCAGCAGCGACCACCTAGACACACACTGTCCTCCCTTGGCATTCACTTCCAACACCCCAGCAGCGACCACCCAGACACACACTGTCCCCCCCCGCCAATCACTTCCAACACCCCAGCAGCGACCACCCAGACACACACTGTCCTCCCCCGGCATTCACTTTCAACACCCCAGCAGCGACCACCCAGACACACACACTGTCCTCCCCCGGCATTCACTTCCAACACCCTAGCAGGGACCACCCAGACACACACTGTCCTCCCCCGGCATTCACTTCCATCACCCCAGCAGTGACCACCCAGACACACACTGTCCTCCCCCGGCATTCACTTCCAACACCCCAGCAGCGACCACTCACACACACTGTCCTCCCCTGGCATTCACTTCCAACACCCCAGCAGCGACCACCCAGACACACAATGTCCTCCCCCGGCATTCACTTCCAACACCCCAGCAGTGACCACCTAGACACACACTGTCCTCCCCCGGCATTCACTTCCAACACCCCAGCAGTGACCACCCAGACACACACTGTCCTCCCCCGGCATTCACTTCCAACACCCCAGCAGCGACCACCCAGACACACACTGTCCTCCCCCGGCATTCACTTCCAACACCCCAGCAGCGACCACTCAGACACACACTGTCCTCCCCTGGCATTCACTTCCAACACCCCAGCAGCGACCACTCAGACACACACTGTCCTCCCCCGGCATTAACTTCCAACACCCCAGCAGGGACCACCCAGACACACATTGTCCTCCCCCGGCATTCACTTCCAACACCCCAGCTGGAACCACCCAGACACACATTGTCCTCCCCCGGCATTCACTTCCAACACCCCAGCAGCGACCACCCAGACACACACACTGTACTCCCCGGCATTCACTTCCATCACCCCAGCAGCGACCACTCACAAACACTGTCCTCCCCTGGCATTCACTTCCAACACCCCAGCAGCGACCACCCAGACACACAATGTCCTCCCCCGGCATTCACTTCCAACACCCCAGCAGTGACCACCCAGACACATACTGTCCTCCCCCGGCATTCACTTCCAACACCCCAGCAGCGACCACTCACACACACTGTCCTCCCCTGCCATTCACTTCCAACACCCCAGCAGCTCCCACTCAGACACACACTGTCCTCCCCCGGCATTCACTTCCAACACCCTAGCAGCGACCACTCACACACACTGTCCTCCCCTGGCATTCACTTCCAACACCCCTACAGTGACCACCCAGACACACACACTGTCCTCCCCCGGCATTCACTTCCAACACCCTAGTTGGGACCACCCAGACACACACTGTCCTCCCCCGGCATTCACTTCCAACACCCCAGCAGGGACCACCCAGACACACACTGTCCTCCCCCGGCATTCACTTCCAACACCCCAGCAGGGACCACCCAGACACACACTGTCCTCCCCCGGCATTCACTTCCAACACCCCAGCAGCGACCACCCAGACACACACTGTCCTCCCCCGGCATTCACTTCCAACACCCCAGCAGCGACCACCCAGACACACACTGTCCTCCCCCGGCATTCACTTCCAACACCCTTGCAGTGACCACCCAGACACACACTGTCCTCCCCCGGCATTCACTTCCAACACCCTTGCAGTGACCACCCAGAAACACACTGTCCTCCCCCGGCATTCACTTCCAACACCCCAGCAGAAACCACCCAGACACACACTGTCCTCCCCCGGCATTCACTTCCAACACCCTAGCAGTGACCACCCAGACACACACTGTCCTCCCCCGGCATTCACTTCCAACACCCCAGCAGCGACCACCCAGACACACACTGTCCTCCCCCGGCATTCTCTTCCAACACCCCAGCAGCGACCACTCAGACACACACTGTCCTCCCCTGGCATTCACTTCCAACACCCCAGCAGCGACCACTCACACACACTGTCCTCCCCTGGCATTCACTTCCAACACCCCAGCAGCGACCACCCAGACACACACACTGTCCTTCCCCGGCATTTACTTCCAACACCCCAGCAGTGACCACCCAGACACACACTGTCCTCCCCCGGCAATCACTTCCGACACCCCAGCAGCGACCACCCAGACACACACTGTCCTTCCCCGGCATTCACTTCCAACACCCCAGCAGCGACCACCCAGACACACACTGTCCTCCCCCGGCATTCACTTCCAACACCCTAGCAGTGACCACCCAGACACACACTGTCCTCCCCCGGCATTCACTTCCAACACCCCAGCAGCGACCACTCACACACACACTGTCCTCCCCCGGCATTCACTTCCAACACCCCAGCAGCGACCACTCACACACACTGTCCTCCCCTGGCATTCACTTCCAACACCCCAGCAGCGACCACCCAGACACACACACTGTCCTCCCCCGGCATTCACTTCCATCACCCCAGCAGCGACCACTCACACACACTGTCCTCCCCTGGCATTCACTTTCAACACCCCAGCAGCGACCACCCAGACACACACTGCCCTCCCCCGGCATTCACTTCCAACACCCCAGCAGCGACCACCCAGACACACACTGTCCTCCCACGGCATTCACTTCCAACACCCCAGCAGCGACCACCCAGACACACACTGTCCTCCCCCGGCATTCACTTCCAACACCCCAGCAGCGACCACCCAGACACACACTGTCCTCCCCCGGCATTCACTTCCAACACCACAGCTGGGACCACCCAGACACACACTGTCCTCCCCCGGCATTCACTTCCAACACCCCAGCAGCGACCACTCAGACACACACTGTCCTCCCCCGGCATTCACTTCCAACACCCCAGCAGCGATCACTCAAACACACTGTCCTCCCCTGGCATTCACTTCCAACACCCCAGCAGCGACCACCCAGACACACACACTGTCCTTCCCCGGCATTCACTTCCATCACCCCAGCAGCGACCACTCACACACACGGTCCTCCCTGGCATTCACTTTCAACACCCCAGCAGCGACCACCTAGACACACACTGTCCTCCCCCGGCATTCACTTCCAACACCCCAGCAGCGACCACCCAG